>NW_006921667.1:3605797-3619285 GCF_000298275.1 Orycteropus afer afer | reverse complement strand
TGGTGTTGTTGTATTTAGATCTCTGTTAACTGTTTGTGAAGAGCAGCCAAGGGTGATTCAGGCTCTTCTTGGTGGTTGTTTATTGTTGGCTTGTTGGACAAAGAAAGAAAACAAAACCAAAAAACAAACAAACAAACAAACAAACAAAAAAAACCAACAAAAAAACACCAAAAAACTCCCTGTAATTTCTGGAGAGAGGGTAGTAAGAGAAAAAGGTAGAGAAGGAGAATAATGAAGAAAAAGATGGGAAAAATACAGAAAGAAAAGCAAGGAATGGGCTTAATGACAAGATAGAAAAAAAATTGCAGCCAGGAAAAGGGAAAAGAAAAAAAGCTGAAAACTAGAAAGTTTCATGTGTGTTGCAGCATGAGTTAGTACTTCATTTTTTTTTTTTTTTTAATAAGAATGGTATTTAATTATATGGATATACCACATTTTATTTTATTCATTCATCTGTTGAAGGACACTTGGGTTGTACCTTTTGGCTATTGTGAATAGTGTTCCTATGAACATTCGTGTGCAAATTTTTGTTTGAACAACTGCTTTCAATTATTTTCAAAAATTTTTACCAAAGTGTCACAATTGCTGCACCACTTTCCATTCCCACCTACACTGTTTGAGGGTTCCAATTTCTTCATATCCATGCCAACACTTTTTATTTTTAAATAATGGTCTTCCCAGTAGGTGTTCTCCTAGTAGTTAAAGGAGCTCTGGCATTTGGCTGCTAACCAAAAGATGTGTAGTTGAAACTCATCAGCTTCTCTGTGGAAGAAAGTTGAGGGAGTCTGCTTCAGTAAAGATTTACAGCCTTGGAAACCAGTTAGGGTTGCTATGAGTTGGAATCAACTCAATGGCAGTGAGTTTTTTGTTAGTAGGTGTGCAGTGGCATCTCCTTGTCTCTCATTGATTATTGGGATGGCTTCCTCACTGGCTTACCTTGCCTCCTTCAGTCTATTTTCACCACTGCAGCCAGATCAATGATGATATAAGTAATTCTCATCATACCACCTCTCTGATCAACCTTCCAACAGCTTCTATCACTCCGGAGTGAAAACCAAGCTCTGATAATGGTCACCAGGCCCTCTGCAGCCTGGCCTTTTCCCCTCTTTGATCCTATCTCTTGCTGTCTTCCTTGTTCACTCCTAGCCACACCTGTTCCCTGCTGTCCCCAAACATACCAGGCACATGCCTGCCTTAGGAACTCTGCCCTCAATTCTCATTTCCAGATCTCCACCTGGTGCCTTCTTTCATGTTCCCAGGCCTTTGTTCAGGAGTCACCACAGGGAGGCTTCCATACCCTCCATTCAATATTCCACTACCTGCCCAGCTCTAGTGATCCCTGCCACATTTAGTTTTATCCGTGATGACTATCACCAAGTAATATTTTTCTTCAATCTACATGGCTATTTTTAATTGTCAGTCACTTTGTACTAGATCTTGACTAGAGGTCAGAGATCTTGGTCCAGTGTAGATTGGCATCACCCAGCACAGTGCCTGGACCAGAGTGGTGCTGTGTGTTGAATATGGACTGTGCATGAGGATTGCGGACACTTCCCTACATTCTGGTGTTGCTCCATTTCCCCTCCCTTCTGCATGGCAGGCATAGTGGGTAGAATATTTGGCTGCTAACCACCAGGTGCTTCTCTGGTGGAAGATGAGGCAATCTTCTTCCATAAAGATTTAGAGCCTTGGAAATCCAATGGGGGTCTCGATGAGTCAGAACTGACTTGATTGGCAGTGGGTTTAGGGGCAACTTCATATGAGACACTGAAGTGGATGGCAGGCTAACACTTCCTTCTGTCCTTCTATCCTGATCTGGGGTTAGAAACAATAGTTTGCTTTGTGGAGAATACAAGAGTTTTGCTTTGGGCACTGGTTTGGTAGTATTGTTTGAAGTGAAATTTACATAATAATAACAATAAAAGGAAAAATGTCTTTAATATGTAAATGGATGCTTGGCAAAGCCAGAATCAAATAAAGTGGCTCTTTTTCTTTGCCCACTGTGGTAGTTAAGTTGTGTGTCAACTTGGCTGGGTCTGGTTTTGAGTGGCTGGGCAGCTGGATGTAGTTATGTCCCATGATAAGACTGGTAATCAACTCCATGGTGGAATCTACTATGAGAAGCTGCCTTAAGGATGTGGTCTGCTTCCAGTATATGAGAAGAAGTATTGAGAAAAATCTCTGCAGCTTTTTGTCATGCTTGGACCCTGCACGTAGTTGAGTCTTCATTCAGGATACTGTGTTGTCTGCTTATCCTAGGATTGTTCCTGGATTTGAACCAGTGGCCTGCCATGTTGTTTGATAATCTTGGAACTGTGCCATTTTACTTATTGACCTTATGTTTGTCTGCCTCAGCAGTCAGCAGCTGTCTGAGTTCAGAGATGTCTTCAGCTTCAGTGGACCTGGAGAAAGAGGCAGAGCTAAAGCCCAAGGTTGAGGGGCTTTCACCTAGCCTCTAGGGGTGACACTTTGAACTTGGTCTTTTAGCCAAAAAAGACTTTTAACTGTAAGAGAATAAATCTCTGTTTGTTAAAGCTCCCACATGCATAAGAAGCTATTGAAAATACTCATGGCTTGAGTTAGATGCACCTTAGTCTTCAAAGGGAGCTCTGGTGGCATAGTGCCTAAGGCATTTGACTGCTAACCAGAAGACTGGTGGTTCAAACCCACTAGCCACTCCTTGGAAGGAAGATTGGGCAATCTACTTCTATGGTGCTGCTGCCTTGGAAACCCAAGGAGGGGTCGCTTTGAGTTGGATTCGACTCAACTGGACTGCACTGAGTTTGGTTTTGTTGGTTTTAGTCTTCATAGAGACATCTTTGCTCTTCAATATGTTAAAGAGGTCTTTTGTGGCAGATTTGCCCAGACCATCACTAGAAAACCAAAGCAACCACCATGATCTCTAAGACCTGAGTTGGCCTAAAAAGCTCATGGGGGCTTATTTGGTAAGTGAGCTGGGGTGTTATGGGGCCATCAGATCCCAGGTGTACCCCTGGGGGCTGGGGAAGGACACTGACAGGGAGGTGACTGAGCCTTCTCCCTGTCTGGCATTGGTGTGTGAGCCTAGGCTCAGAAATGACAGGGCAGCCAGAAAGGGCATCTGGATATTAGGCAGGGAATGACCCCATGTCTATGGAAAGCCTGGGGTTTAGGAGACCCTGGGCTTCTTGGAGGAGCCCTGGTGATATAGTGGTGAAGAGTTCGACTGCTAACCAAAATGTCCATGGTTCAAATGATGTGGTGGTCCACTTCCATAAAGATTTCTGCCTTGGAAACCTTCTGGGACAGTTCTCCTCTGGCCTATAGGGTCTCTATGAGTTGGAATCAACTTGACGGGAAGGAGTTTGATTTTGTTTTTTTGGGGGGCTTCTTGAGACCATCCACAGTAATCACCAAAGGTACATGTGACTGGAGGAGGTAGTTTGTGCACACCTGGGATACCTAAATCAGTCCTGAACAGGGTGTTATGAGGGACAGGAGCATATGGGACCTGGGTCTGGACAGCTGTGGGAATACTTTGTGGCCAGGGCAAGCCTGTGGGGTTTGGAGCCTGTTGGACCTTTGAGCTCTGATCTTGTCTGTTTCCTTTTCACTGTTGTCCATCTGGCTACACGTTTGTCTGTCCCTGAACACATCCTTCTACACCTCTACATCCAGAAACCACTGTTCCATGAGAAGAGGTAGATGGAGCAGATGAAGGAAGTGGCTGGGGCACAGGTGGGCTATTCTCAGTCCAAGGGTAGTAGAGCTCTCTGTTGGCCCTGAGAAGCACAGTGGAGGGACCTGGGGCAGACACTTGCCCCTTGCTGTCAATATATGTTTACTAATAAGTAGAGTGTGATGTGCTGTTTCTGAGAACTAAGCCTTTCTTCATGGTACGATGATGCTTCCCTGGGGCATATGGCTGCAGGGTGGCATAAGGATTTGTTTTTTCCTGTCACCCTGTACCTCTTGGCTACTGTCAGGTCTCTCAAACTCTAGAAATGGAGCTTCTAGATGACTGGATGAATAACCAGTTGCTATCTAGTTGACTCATAGCTACCCTGTAGGACAGAGAAGAACTGCCTCATAGAATTTCTAAGGCTATAAATCTTTATGGAAGCAGACTGCCTCATCTTTCTCCTGTGGAGCAGCTGGTGGATTTGAATTGCTGACCTTTCAGTTAGCAGCGAATGCAAGGGGCACTAAAAGTCAGAATTGACTTAATGGCAGTGGTTTTTTTTTTTTTTTGTATCTAGTTGACTCTGACTCATGGTGACCCCATGTGTGTCAGAGTAGAACTGTGCTCCACAGAATTTTCAGTGGCTGATTTTTTAGAAGTAGCTCATAAGGCCTTTTTTCTGATGTTCCTGTGGGTATACTTGAACTCTCAACCTTTTGATGAGCAGCCCAGAGTGTTAAATATTTGTATTGTTTAAGGACTGTATGCAGAAAAACAGCTGCCTGTGATTTGGTGTCAGTGGATGGGCCATGCTCTGTAGCAGGGCTGATGGACAAAGCAGAGTGGGGCCCTCCCTGCTTCTGTAGGCAGCTTCCTCTGAGGCTGTGCTGAGGGTCACTGCCCTTTGCTGGAGACCTTCGCAGCCTCTGCTGCCTTGGACCTGGCCAGGAGGCATCTGTGGTGGGGCTTCCTTGTGGCGTACAGTAGCCTCCACTACCCTGGCTTCCAGGGTAGGGAGTCTCAGTCCCAGGTGACAAGGGGAGTGAAGAGTAGAGGCCTAGGCTGAGTCATCAGGCTGGCCTGGCTGTGGGCCCTGCCTGGGTCACTCACATTATGGGCTGACTGTTGAATTGTTGCCACCTGTCCTTGCCTCCATGACCTTGGTTGTGAGGTGTGTCTGTGTGCTGTGGTGCAGTGCAGTTTATGGATTGTATTTTGTCCCCCAAAAGAGAAGTTTAAGTCCAGTGGATGTGACTTTTTTTTTTTTTTTCCAAATTAGGATTTTCTTATGTTATGATAATGAAGTTATATTGCATTAGATTGAGTTCTAAACCTAATCCCTTCTGAGTGGTATCTTGTAATAAAGGGGAGCATAGACATAGACACACAATCAAGGGGAAGGCATCATGTGAGGAACCACCTATAAGCCAAGGAATACCAAAGCATGCCCAGGGCTACTAACAAGGAGAGACCCTCCCTTGCAGTCCATGCCCTGATTTGGGCTTCTAGACTCCAAAACTGTGGGACAATACATTTCTGTTCTTTAAATCCATCACTTTGTGGTATTTTGTTATAGCAGCCCTAGCTAACTAAGACAGGGGTAGTGTTTATTGAACTATTATATTGCTCCAGATCTGGGGAGGAGCTGAATGCAGTCGGTTCTCAGGAACTGTCTGTCTGATGGGGGTTGGACATGGAAACAGCAACCTAGCCCTGTGTAATGAATGGGGTATCACTACCATGAGCAAGTGATATGGTGACCATAGAGGGCCTCTTGTTCAGCCTTAGTAGGAGGGGCATCAGGGATGCCTTTCCAGAGGTGGGTGAATGGAGCAAGAGAAGTCTTGTCCTGTACACTGGGCTCAGAGCAGTGGAGTGACTCAGAGTTGAGATGGCTTCTATGGGTGTGGCCAAGTGTGTCCTGCAGTCTCAGCTTGCGCCTCCCCAGCTTAACTTCCTGCAGCTGGCTTTTGTGAGGTCTCTGGGCCCAGCACTGGGCCAGGCTGGGACTTAGCATCTGTGAGTGCCCTGAGAATGCTGGGCTTTGGGGGCTGGGACACATACTAGGTTCTCGTCTCCACTCTGTTTCAACTTACTGTGTGATCTTTGTGTGTTACTGTACACCTTAAGGTCCTCTGTCCATAGGCCCAATTGTCTGGTTTGTGGTTGTACCTCATGCATAAGGTACAGAACAGCTACTTCTTGGTGGGCATCTAGGAACAAAGGAGCAGTTATGTCCCTGATCTTATAGACTGTCCTGGTCCCGTGGAGCTCTTGGAATTGGGCACCTTTGCTTTGGGATTTTGATCATTGGCCTCCCATTGCTCTCCCTGGGGTGCTTCATTTCCAGTACTCTTGTCTTTGGCCTGGTCCTGCCAGGGTGCTGGGTGGCCTGATGGCAAGTTTTCCCCTTTCTCTTTAAATTTTCTGTGAAATCAAGTGTAAGTTCCTTAGTATGAGAGAAAAGATCCTTGCTTCGTGGTCCCCCAGCCTCATTCATTAGCTTGCCACAGCTGCCCTTGCTTACCTCCTCCCCCTGTTCCTGATTCCCTTGAGGAAGTAGTCTGTCCTGCTTTGTCTTTGCTGTTCCCTTCACCTGGACCATCCTGTAAGGGTTGGCTTGGATCCTTTTCCCCTGGGGAACACCCATTACTTTCAGGCAGAGGACATCCCTCCCTCTTCAGTGCTTTCAAGAGCACTTTGCAAACCCCCCTCACTTTATCAGGCTTTGAGTTCTAGGATAATTTGTTTATCATTCGGTCTGCTGCTTTTTGGAGGCATGCTGAGCTCAATTAATCAGGACTCTGGTTTTAAGTGACAGAAATCTAACTTACACTGTTTTAAGGTAAGAAGGGAATTATTATTATTATTATTTTGCTTGTGTGACAAAGTGGCCCCATAAAGATTATAGCTTCAGGCATGACTAGATATAACAGTTAAATATTATTGTCCAGCCTCTTGTTCATGCTTTCTCTTTTTATCTCCCTTCTTGAAGCTTGCCCTTATTCTCTCAACTGGCTTCACTCTAGGAATGTCCTTGTCACATGGTGATGAAGATGACCACCAGCATCTCACATTTGTTTTCTCTTTTGTGTCTACAACTTTAGCCCAAGTGAAGGTGTCTTTTCTGATAGCACAAGCAAAGGCCCTGGGGGATATTGTGTTGGCTTGCCTCAGGTTGCTAGCCAGTCCCTGGACCAAGCAGAGGATCGAATCCCCTGCCTGGCTGCGAGGGGTAACCAGACCAGGGCAGTTAGGCCAGCTCACCTGACATGATAGACCAGGAAGGAAGACAGTGGCTCTTCAAAGAGAAATTGGGCAAGGAGACCAGGCAGGCCAGGGCAATAGAAGCCTATCACAAGGGCCATTGAACTTTGTCAGCAGGGAATGGAAGGGGCCAGAGCTGTGGTTTAAAAGATTAATCCAGAACAATTAGAGGAGTCCTAGGGTCTAGGGGCCTCTGGGTTCTCCAGAGGCAGCATCCTGGGTTCCATGTAAGCAGTAGTGGGAGAGACTGGGGTAGAAGAGTTTGATTTTGACCTGGACTGAATTACTAAGGGTGGCAAAGAGACCTGTAGCTTATAGATGGTTCAGCTTAGTAAGATTCTATTTCTTAGGGATTCATGTAAGGACGTGAGTGATAATGCCAGCAGTGGTCTCACAAGACCTGTGTTAGCATCCTAGGGCTGCTATAACAAAGTAACACAGAGTGGTTGGCTTTAAAGGATGGAAGTGTATTATCTCACAGTTCTGGAATTACAAGTCTGAATACAGAGTGTTGGGAGGGCATGATCTTTATCTGTTCGTTCTAGGGGAAGATCCTTTTTTGTCTCCTTAGTTTCTGTGGCCTCAGGAGTTTCTTGGCATTCCTTGGCTTGTAGATGGACCCTCATGTACTGTCTTCCCCTGTGTGTGACTCCATTTCGATGTCTGTCCTTTTCTTTTTATAAAACACCACTCTGAAGGGATTATGCTTAGGACATACCGTATTATAGTGTGACTTCCTTAAATTAACTGATAATATCTGTAATAAAACTCTGTTTACCTTCAACATTCACCAGTGCAGGGGTTAGGACTTCAACGTGACTTCTTGGGGATGGGGCAAAATTTAGTCCATAGCTAGCACTTCCTTTCTTAGCCATGTGTGTTTTGGGGATCCTCTGGCTCTCTAATGTTCCTGGGTTTTGATTGGTCTCATTGACAGTTTGAGAGTTGGGAGTGCTTGGGGCCTGACTATTTGTATGTTTCCTAGTCAGCATGGTGGGGGACCACTGGTCTCTGTCTTATTTACCTTGAGTGACACAGACCTTGTGAGTCTGTCAACCTTGTAGTTGGAGTCCAGGTGATCTGTGTGGCCCTATGAGAGGAGAGCTGTGGGACAGAAAGTCCATGGTAGTTCTGTGCTTAGGCAGTGCTATGGATTGAATTATGTCCCCCAGTATGTGCTGGAATCCTAACCCTTATACCTATAGAGAGATCATGTTTGGAAATAGGGTTTTCTTTGTAACATTAATTAGGTCATACTTGAGTAGGATGGGGTCTAACTCTAATATCTTCTGAGTAATAAAAAGAGCAGAATAGGGACACACATGAGAAAGATAGATACCATGTAAAGAACCAAGGAATACATGGGGCTACACAGGAAGGAATTGATGTGAGGAAGACTGGGATTTGGACTTTTAGTCTCCAGAACTGTAAGAAAATAAATTTCTGTTCTTTAAAGCCACCTACTTGTCATATTTGTGTTGCAGCAGCACTAGCTAACTAAGATAGACATAAGGGAGGTGAGATAAGTGCAGAACTAACTCCTACTGCTATTTAGGGAGACAGATTAGCAGTGGGAGCAGGTGAGGTTTGCTGACCCCCTGACTTTCCACCTAGCTTGCATCCTGGTGTCTTGGTATCTGGTGTTCCTAATTCCCAGGAAGGCAATGCCACTATCAGTGATAGTTCCACACTTAAACAAAGTGACTCCACTGATTATAAGAGCAGAATCACCTGATACTTTGTGTGCTGCCACTTTGAGGTCAAGTGGTAATTGTTGTGGTGAGCTTGTGAGGGAACCTGAAGGCCAAGGTGCATTTTGAGAAGCCTAGGACACAACCAAAGTACTTTCCTCCCAGTAGGCACCTGTAAATCCAGTGTGGATGGTTCAGAAGGAATTTGTGGTCCTCCTTGGACTACTGCCTTCCTTCGGCTTCTGAATTAATTCAAGTAGTGCCTAAGGCATTTGACTGCTAACCAGAAGGCTGGAGGTTCAAACCCAGCAGCCACTCCTTGGAAGGAAGATGGGGCAATCTACTTCTGTAGTGATACTGCCTCAGAAAGCCAAGGAAGGCTTGCTATGAGTCGGGTCTGACTCCACAGCACATAACAACAAACAACAGCAAGGTGAATGTTGATCATATTCTAAGAAAAACAGTGTGGTTGTCCCATAAAAGCCTTCTTTGTGCATATGTTATACATTTTGTGAGCTGAACCTTGCTAGGAGGGGTCCTCCTCCCTCAAAAGTATAGTGATCACATGCTTGCCAAATTAAAGGCACCACTGTTACCCTCATCATCAGGTTCTAGCTAGAGACAGTGGACTCTCCAAGCCCTCTTGAGGACTTTCTTGGTAGGCAGAGCCTGACCATCCCGGCTTGGGAGTGTTGTTGTTCTGGAGACACAGGAGTTTTTGCATTGGAGTCACTTGGTATTTGCTGCTGAACACAGCTCTGATACCACAAGGAAATTCCTCAGAAAAGGTTCAGACATGTGCTGGATGCAGCCCCATTGCCAGAAGTGGGAGTCCCTGTCCTCCCTTTTTGCCATATATTCAGTTCAGCACTGCCTGGCATATTTCAGAGCATCTTCTAGCTACCATGGGCATACCACAGGCTCCTGCTCTGAAGAGGCAGTGACAGACTCAGAAAACTGCAGGAGGAGGCAGTGGATGTCAGGGACTGAGCACCCTTGAAAGTAGTCCTGGGTCTGCAGGGTGTGTGGGCTGAAGCTGAGGCAGCTGCCCTGGAGGTTCTGGATCAGGCCTCACCTGGGGTATTGATGTCAAGAGGGATTTCCTGGAGTCTTGTGTGTACATCCTCTATTGATCCTTATTGCCACTACTTTTAGAGCTTCCTGATAACTAGGGTATCTAGGAAACCTTGGAGAATTCCAGGATCATAAGTTCTCTGAGCTGAAGGCATATGCTCATAATTTAGGTTGACCACATGATATTCCATCTGTGGTAGTTAAGGTTATGAGTCAACTTGGCTGGGCCTGGCTGGTTTTGAGTGGCTGGACAGCTGGATGTAGTGATTCTCCATGGTGATACTGGTAATCAGCTCCATGGTGGAATCTGTTGTGAGCAGGTGAATAGCTGCCTTAAGGATATGATCTGCTTCCAGTATATAAAGAAGAAGCTTTGAGAAAGGTCTCTAGTTTTTTTGTCATGCTTGGACCCTGCATGTAGCCAAGTCTTCAGTCATCAGCTTACCATGCTGCCTGTCAATCTTGGGACTGTTTTTCAACTTGAACTAGTGGCCTGCCATGTTGCTTAATAATCTTGGGACTGTGCCATTTTACTTGTCAATCTTGGGTTTGTCAGCCTCAGCAGCCAGCAGCTGCCTGAGGTAAGAGAAGCTTCCAGCTTCAGTGGGCAAGGAGCAAGAGGCAGAGCTAAAGGTGAGAGGCCTTCACCCAGCCCCTAGAGCTGGCACTTTCAACTCAGACATCTAGTCTCCTAAACTGTAAGAGCATAAATCTCTGTTTGGTAAAGCTATCCATTTGTGGTATTTTCTGTTAGCTGGAACTAGAGAACCAAAACACCATCTAAACTGGGAAACTTCTGAGAATGAAACAAAAAAAACCAAAACAACAACAAAAAAACCTGAGCCAGGTGATTTAGAGACCCCATGTGTGTCAAAGTAGAACTGTATTCCATAGGATTTACAATGGTTGATTTTTCAGAAGTAGATCTCCAGGGCTTTCTTTTGATGAGCCTCTGGGTGAACTCAAACCTTTAATCTTTTAATTAGCAGCTGAGTGTGTGAAACATTTGCATCACCCAGGGACTCCTCTGAGGGTGAAAGGTGTTGCTATTCATAATTCTGTCCAACAGCAGATGTAACTAGGATGTGCAGGAGCCCTCCTTGGGGTGGGCTTTATGAGGGAGAGCAGTTATCTCTCTCCTGTGGCCTTCTGAGGGTCTAATGGGTCATGGTCAAAGACTGGGAGGCATGGACTTGGTGAGCTGTGGATCTGCTAGGTATCTTATCCTTGGGGGCTGCAGGCTCCATCCAGCCTCACTATATGTTTCTTCTTTGTTCTTGGTGCAGTTTATATGGTCTGGTTGAAGCAGGGGGGCTGCCCAAGGGTCAAGCATCATATTTATTTTTTTTCCACCATTGCAAAAGGCACTGGATAAAAAAATAGCAACATCTACCTTTTATTGAGTGACAAATTGCCCATGCAAGGCACAGTGCCCAGGACTGTCCTTGATTATCGTCCTTGAATTTTCAGTGATGGGCAAATCAATGACCTGATCCAGAGATCACAGTCCCCCTAGGAACATTTTGAGGAATTTTGTAACTTTAAAATTCAAGCTTCTGGCAGGCAAATCTGTTTTCAGTCTGGCCCTGTTTCCCCTCCCATCTCCCTGCAGCTTTTTCCCCACCAGGCCTCTTGGTCTCTAGGCCCTAGGTGCTTCCCTGTTTCCAGGTTTGTCCTTGGCATTCTTCTGAGGGTCATCTACCTTCTTGTCCATCAGGACCCTTCTCTGGGGAGCTTTCCAGTACCCCAAGTACAGCAGTTGCTTTCTCATGCCCTCCAGAGTCCTGAAACCCTACCATCTGTCCCAGCCTGCCTCTGGCCACTAGCCTGGGGGCTTCTTAGGGGCAGAGATTAGTCCCCTCTAAACTAATGACATGGAAAGGAGTTGATATTGATGGACTGTTTGCTGGGAGAGTGCTGTGGGTTGGATCCCAAGAGGAATGGCTAGTTCTTCCCCAGGTACAGGTGAGGAACAAGGATCAGAAGGCTGTTAACTCGCTTTCCATCATACTGTAGTGACTGACTGGGATTTATTCCTGCATTCCTCTGACCAGATTGCAGGGTCTTAGCCACATGTTTAGCTGCCAGGAGAAGTCCCCTCTCTGTCATGCATGCCCTGGAGAAGTCTTTTGTGGAGGGCACTTCATGCTGCAGATCCCCACTCAGCTTCCTGTGCCCTCAATCCTAGGAGGAGTGGATGCCTTGTGGTGGTCTCCCCAGGCCTGGGAAAAGCTGGGGAAAGATGTATACCCTGGGCCCAATGACAGAGCCATGGCAATTGTCTCATCTCCAGTCCTGCCATTCAGAGGCTGCAGGTGTGCCAGCTACTTCCTGAGACATCTTTCCAAGAACCCTGATAAAGGTTCAAGGTTACTGCTGGGTGGTCATTCAGACTGGCCATCATCTGTGTCTCCTGTGTAAAATGGGGAAAATAAGTGTTCTGCCCCTCACAGGGTTATGGTGAGGAGTAAGATGAGTATATATATCAGTCTTTCTGTATATATGTACATCTGTACATGCACATCTATGTCTACATCTACACCTACTTCTACATCTAGTTTGATATCTAGTTCCATATCTGTTCTCTATCTCTAGTTCTATATCTATTTCTATCTAATTGTATACCTATTGTATACATATTTCTGCTATTATCTATCTATCTATCTATCTATCTATCTATCTATCTGCATCTGTCTATCTCAGAACAGTGTCTGGCATGCAGCAAGCACATATAATCATTTGTGGACTTATAATCATTACTTATAAAAGGCCAAGTAGGGGATGGCCTTTGCTGCCCTTGGACCTGGCCTACCAACTGGACAGCACAGCTTTCCCGTTTCACTAACCTAGTTAATTGAGGCCCTGCACCTGGGCATTTCAGCAGAATGTCAATGAGAAACTGCTCCCTTTGTTTCTGTGACATTCAGATGCTGAGTCTCTCTGGCTGCATCCTCTTTGTGGGTCACGAAGAATGTCACATTTGGTTTGGGCAAGGATGTCACTTGTAATACTTCCTCATGAGCATCACTGACAGGGTGAACCTAAACTTGCCATTCAGGAACTCCCTCAGCTGGTGACCTGTGACAGGCTCCAGAAGGTGTGTCAGGTCCAATGGTGTTAACTTCAAAGGGGAAGCAGGACGCTTTTGACCAGATTCCAGAGTTTTGAGCCACATGTTAAGCTTCCAAGAGGCATCCTATCCTAACCACATGGCTGCTTGTACTGGGGACAGTGTTGCAGGGACAGCCTGGACCCTGCTCTGTGTGGGAGAGGGGCAATGGCAAAGGTCCTGTCTACCAGGAAGCCCTCTCTCTTTTCTATGCATGGACTGTGAAATCAGACTAGTGACACATGCTGGTGTAGCCAGAGTGCCACTGTGTACATTGGCTGGCTGTGATTAGGATTGTGGTGTACTTACCAAAAACCAAAAAACCAAACTCACTGTCATCACGTTGATTCAACTCACAGCGACCCCTCCTTGAGTTTCCAAGGCAATATCTCTACCGAAGTAGTTTGCTGAGTCTTCCTTCCGAGGAGTGGCTGGTGGATTTGAACCACCAGCCTTCTGGTTAGCAGTCAAATGCCTTAGGCACTATACCACCAGAACTGTTAGGGGCTCCTTAACATGTATTTTTAGGGTTCTGCACTCCCTGCCCATTCATCAGATTCCTAGCATGGGGCACTCTCATTTAATTACCTTACATTTCCTTCCATCTTCCTGTCTCCCATCCTCTTGCTCATTAATTCATGCATAGATGTGGCTTCTTTTTTTTTGAAATCTTTTTTTTTTTTTTT
>NW_006921667.1:3604476-3604904 GCF_000298275.1 Orycteropus afer afer | reverse complement strand
CCAACCTTATGTATGTTCTTGGATACACTCCCCATTTTATAGACATACCTAATAGTTCAGCCTGTCCTCCTATCTATCTGTCCATATACCCATGTTTGCCTTCACTGACAACACAGTACTGTATGTGCAGAAGGGTTCATACTTGTTGTCTGTACCTCCCATGTACCTTTCTATGTCTTTCTCATCCTCAATGGTGCCATATTGGTCCTCACATTTGGTACATTGCCCTTTTCTTCACCCAAATGAATATTTATCTCTATCTATCTAACCGCATTCCCTCCCCTCCCCTCTCACCCCTGGTAATGAACAAAGAAAATGTCCTTCTATAGGTAAACCTTTCCTTAACTTTTACAATAATGCACTAATACAGTATTTGTCCTTTTGTGATTGACTTATTTCCTCAGCATAATGTCCTCCAAGTTCATCCA
>NW_006921667.1:3598362-3601823 GCF_000298275.1 Orycteropus afer afer | reverse complement strand
TTCTGTGTCTGTGTTAATTGGTTTCCCTTTTCTTTGTTGAAGAGGGTCTGTGCAGTCTTTCTGCCTAGTCCGCCATCTTCTTAAATTCCCTAGATGTGGCTTCTTGCTAAGACTTGGGGAATAGACAGAGTCAGACATAGCCTCTGTCCTCAGGACTTGCAGTCCAGTGGGGAGACAGACATGTAATGCAGGCAAGCACTGCATAATGTTGTCAATACTGAGAGAGGTGGAAGTACAAAGGTGGGTCATGGGTGGGGGCAGCAAGAAAGGCTTCCTCAGAGTGTGGGAGGTGGGAAGATAAGGAAGGAGGCTCTAGATGGCCAGGCCAGGAACTCAAATTATTCCACTGAAGAGGTAGCAGGTCAATCTGCTCAGCCATTGGGTTGTCCAAAGGCCCTGAAGCACTGTAACAGATCTGCCATATATTATGGTATAGGTTGTATACTGTACATACAACTCAGTCAACACAGATTTGTGCATTTATTATGGTAATTTTCTGGAAGGAAGGTGTTTTGAGGAAGGGGTGCCTTTTGAGCTCTGCACAAAGGTACCATATGGGCAAGTGGTTTTGATGCTAAATGATTGCCAGGACCAAGGTTAGAAGGGACTTCCTTAGAAGCCTGGTGCAGGGGTGTATACAATTATTAGAGAGGTCCAGAGAGTAATTCTAACCAACAGAGTTCTGGGCCGGATTCCTGTGGGATGAGTGGCTGGATGGGAACCTTTGTGGAAAACCCCTGGGGCAGAATGGAGGTGACCAAGTCAGGGAGAACTTGTGGGTAACTAGGAGAGGTGTGTGGAGGTATCAGGACAGGGAAGTAGAGACTCGTTTAGGTCCAGAAAGGTGATACCATTGGTTGGGTGGGGTAGAGGCCCATTGGTCCCTGGGACCAGGTCAGGGTTCTAGGACAGTGACTGAATGTGAAGGACTACCAGCCTATTCTGTTCCCCAAATCTCAGTGCCCACTCATCTGCCTGTCCCCATTTGGCATTTGACTTCAACTCCCTCCACTGTAACTCCATCCTCTCTCCTGGACTCTACCCTGGGTGGGGGGAGGGGGTTGTTGCTCCTAACAGCATCTAGTTTTATTTATTCTGGACATTCTTCTTGGCTTTTCTGCTGACCTCAACTCCAGGGCACAGACATCCCAGTAATAGTCTGTTGGACCGCATTGCAGCACAGCTGACAGGGCCCATATCTGTCACTCAGGGCCTGTTCTCCATGGCTAGGTGTGTGATGATGCTTGGTGGCCTTGGTGGGCCCTGGGAGGCAGCAGAAGTGGGACTATTTATCTCAGCAGTGGAAGAAGTGGTTGCATTTGTGAAAGCTCAAGATCAGATTTTGCTCAAAGAGGGGCCTTTGTGGTGTCTTCCACTTGGAGATGGAACTTTAAAATTTCTACCTGCTTCAGTGAAGCAAAGGCTGATCAGAAACAGAGGCTGAGCTGTTGGAGGAGACTCTACCTGTAATAGAAAATATACAGTGATCAGACAGGGATGGACTGTGTCTGTGAAGGTACTTGTGTGTATGGGCAGGTGTTCAAATGTGCATTTATATGCAGCTGTGTGTGTGAAGGTGTGTATGATGGTGTGTGTTGACAGGTGTCTATGTGCATATTTGCACATGCATATAGGTATGCATGTGTGTTATGCATGTGTGCATGTATGTAAGTGTGTGAGGATATGTTTGTGTGTATGTGATTAGGGGTGAACATGTGCATGTGTATGCAGGTATGTGAGTGAGGGTGGATATATGTGAGCAGATGTGCATGTGTGTAAAGTATGTGTGTGAGGGTGGTACATGTGTGCAAGTATGCAGTGTATATAGGTGTGTATATATGAAATTTAATGCATCTGGTAGATGTGGACATGTGTTCAAATGTGTATGTGAGAGGGTGGGTACATGTGGGCAGGTGTGCTTGTACACATATGCAGGGGTGTGTGTGAGAGTGGGTGCTTGTGTGCCTGTGTATGCAGGTGTGCAAGCTGCATAGCCATAGCTAGATCTAGCCAAGTGCCCTAGCCCAGGTCTTTCTCTAGCTAAAGTCTGCCCAGCTTTCCTGAACCCTCTCTGGTGGACAGGTAATAGACTTAACCCTGGTGTACTTGTCACATGAAGTGAGTTGAATGGGTACAAGGTGAAAGTCCTTGGGCCTGGCCTTGAGGGATTCTGAATACCCTCTCCTGCCCATGCAAATACCATAAATGAAGGACAGCACAGGGGCTGGACTGGTCCATTGGTCTCTTAACCCAGCCTTCAAGGCTTCCTAGTTGATGCTAAAGCAAAGCCTTGGAAGATGAGCTAGAACAATTGGCCAGGCAAGCAGGAAGAAGGAAGGGACATTTCTCCCCAAGGGTGCAGCATGAACAGGCATAGAGATGCAGGGTGGGGGATGGGAGGAGGTGGAGGTGGACTTGAAGGCAGGGACCTGACCATGAAGGGCCTTTTATGGTACTCTGAGGAGGTTGACATTGTGGAATTTTTGTCAGGTTTTTCCACGAATATTTCATATTTTTGATGCTATTGTGAATCATATTTTTTAATATTTCTATTTATGATTGCTTATTGTTACTATGTTGTTATTGTAAGTTGTTGTTGATTCAATTCTGACTCATGTTTACCCCATGTGTGCAGAGTAGAACTGCTCCATAGGATTTTCAAGGGTGTAATCATTCAGAAGCAGGTCACCAGGCCTGTCTTTTGAGGGGCCTCCGAGTGTATTCAAATGCCGGCTTTTCTACTAATAGGCTTAACTATTTGAGACACTTAGGGATTACTCTATCAAAGATAAAATAGGAGCAAATCTAGGGGCCCTAATCTATGGCATAAATAGACTATCAAGCAAACTCCAAAATGCGCAGGCAGTGGAAGAGAAGCTAGATGGCTGAGATCTTTTAAAAATTAAATTCTTTTATGCATCTAAAGACTTCTCCAAAAGGGTAAAAAGAGAACTTCCAGACTGGGAAAAAATATTTGGCTATGATATATCTGACAAGGGACATGTCTCCAAAATTTATAGAAAACTTCAACACCTCCACACCAAAAAGACAAACAACCCTATTCAAAAATGGTCAAGGAACATTTTACTAAAGAAGATATACTGGCAGCCAACAAACACATGAGGAAATGCTCATGATCATTAACCATTAATAAAAAGCCAAAATCACTGCCACTGAGTCAATTCCAACTTATTCCAACCTCCTTTGGGATTCCAAGGCATTAAATCTTTACAGAAGTAGATTGCCCAGTCTTCCTTCCATGGAGTGTCTGGTGGATTTGAACCACCAACCTTCTGGTTAGCAGTCAAATGCCTTAGGCATTATGCCACCTGAACTCCTCATTAGCCATTAACTGCCCCCCCCCAAAAAAAACCCAAAAAATTAACCAGAAAACCAAAAATGCTCACAATTGTTAGCCATTAAAAAAAAAAAAAAAAAAAAAAGAATCCTTATTTAATTAG
>NW_006921667.1:3594110-3598262 GCF_000298275.1 Orycteropus afer afer | reverse complement strand
GAAAAAAAAAAAAAAAAAAAGAACAGAAAAAACACAAACCCTTACTGCCATTGAGTCAATTTCAACTTATAGCAACCCCTCCTTGAGTTTTCAAGATGGTATGTCTATGGAAGTAGATTGCTCAGTCTTCCATTTGAGGAGTGGCTGGTGGGTTTGAAGCGCTAGCCTTCTGGTTAGCAATCAAATGCCTTAGGCACTATGCCACCAGAGTTCCCCATTAGCCATTAGAGAGATGTGTATCCAATCAACAATGAGATATCTCACCCCAGCAATTATAGCAAAGTTCAACAAGACAGATAGCAAATGCTGATGAGGTTGTGGAGAGACTGGAACTCATATACTGGTGGTGGGACTATAAAATGATACAACCATTATGGAAAATAGTACGGCATTTCCTTGAAAAACTGAAAATAGAAATACCATATGATCCAGCAATTCCATTGGTAGGAATATATCCTAAAGAGGTGAGAGACAGGGCACAAATAGACATATGCATGCCCATGTTCATCACAGCACAATTCATTATAGCAAAGAGATGGAAACAACCTAAATGCCCATCAACAGATGAATATATAACCAAACTATGGTACATTCACACAATGGAATACTATGCAACATTAAAGAATAATGAAGAATACATGAATCATCTCACAATATGGATGAATTTGGAGGGCATTATGCTGAGTGAAATAAGTCAATCACAGAAGGGCAAATGTTGTATGAGCCCATTATTGTAAACAGTCAAGGAAAAGTTTACTCTGGGACAGAAATTCACTTTGTTGGTTACTGGAAAAGGGAGGGAAGGGAAGGGAAAATTTCGGACTAGTTGAGTGTCACATGTTGATTTGGGTGAGAGGAGGGATGGTATGGAAAGAGTCTGTGACCTGCATGATGACACTGGGGAAAGAAAGGACACTGAAATGTGCACATAAGATATACACAGCAGAGGCAAATACTAGTACATGTACAATACCACGTTACCACTAACACCAAACACCAGGTTATGGATAAATGCATAGATGAGTGAAAAGATCAGATAGGAGTAAATGAACAGGAATATACCCTAGACCAAGGATAGATTTCACTGAAGATAACCTTACATATGCACTTGTGCTACAAAATTAGCCACATACATTATAGAAGCAACTGAAGACAGAGTTGGAGTAACTTCTCAGAGACAACCAAACACTTTGGGAGAGAGAACCACTAGGACTGCCGACTTGGGACCATAGTCTTGGGGGACAGCATACTCAATTGGCACAAAATAGTATATAAAAATCTTGTTCTACACCCTACTTTGATGAGTAGTGACTAGGGTCTTAAAAGCTTTTGAGTGGCCATCAGATGCAACTATTGATCTCCTCTCATCTGAAGCAAAGAAGAGTGAAGAAAATCAAAGACACCTGGAAATAATTAGTCCAAGGATAAGATGGACTATGAGGACCTCAGCCTTCATGACCCTGAGACCAGAAGAACTAGATAGTGCCCAGCTACTAATGTCAACCACTTGAAAAGGGATCAAAACTGGAGTTCCTGCATAGAGTTGGAGGAAAAATGTGGAACGAAATTCAAAAACATAAATATGACCAGAATTACTGGTTGGATGGAGACTGGTGGAACCCCTGAAGCTATGGCCTTAGGTTACCCTTTGGGCCTAGAAGTGGACTAATTTCTATGGCTTGGCTCCCAGTCCAAGAGTAGAAAGGCCTACATGCAGAACACCTGCCCCAGGGTGATGCACCCACCTACTCTAGGGAGATGCACCCCTTAGATCAATTGGTCACAAGACACCAGAGCGGCAGCATTCACATAGAGGGAAAGATGGGCAGCCAGGAATGCATAGTTAAGGACACAGGGAGGGGGAAGTCACAGGGAGAGTTTTTTTTTATGGTTGGGGATGATAATCAGGGCTGTGAAATCAAATGTGCATGAACAGTTGAATGTAAAACGAATTTGTTTTGTAAATTTGCACTAAAAGCACCATGAAAAAAATTTTTTTAAAAGAAGGAAAATGAATAAATTAAATAATAAAAAAAGATGATTATGTTTAGAACACAACCTACTTTGGTATGGTCTCATTAAAATAACAAAGAAAACCCTATTTCTAAACATGATTACATCCATAGGAATATGAGTTAAAAATCCAAACATGTTTGGAGGAGGGGAGAAAATTCAATCCATAACACCAACTTAGTCATGATGTATTATTCTATTTATGTATTGGTGAATTTGATTTGCTAAATTTTTTGCTTCTATATTTATAAGAGATAGTGGCCTATAGTATATTTATCTATTGTAATGTCATCAGTTTTGGTAGCAGGATAATTTTGGCCTCATAGAATGAATTGAAACATTTCATTCCTTTACCATTTACTGAAATGTTTATGTAGAATTTGTATCATTTCTTCCTTAATTGCTTGGTAGAATTCACCAGTAAAACTATCTGGGCCTAAACCTAAAGGTATAAAGTTTTAGGTTTAAAAATGAGGGGCAAATTTAGGGGCCCTAATATATGGCACAAATAGACTATCAGACATAACCCAAAGTGCACAAACAGCAGAAGAGACACTAGATGAATGGAACTTCTAAAAATTAGATTTTTATGTGCTTCCAAAGACTTCTCCAAAAGAGTCAAAAGAGAACCTATAATGCTCCTTGGAAACGAGAATGGCTAGACTTTGTCTCATCTACTTTGGTCATGTTGTCAGAAGGGACTGTTTCCTGGAGAAAGATATCATGCTTGGTCAAGAAGAGGATCAGTGTAAAAGGGGAAGACCCCCAATGAGATTGACTGACACAGTGGTTTCAATGATGGGCTCAGGCATAGCAAGGATTATGAAGATGGTGCAGGAATGGGCAGTATTTTGTTCTTTTGTACATCAGGTCACTATTAGTCAGAGCTGACTCATAGCTGACTCGATGGCATCTAACAACAACACCAGAAGAATGAACAAATCTATCTTGGAAGAAGTACAGCCGGAATGCTCCTTAGATGTGAGAATGGTGAGACTTCATCTCATGTTATCAGGAGGGACTAGTCCCTAGAGAAGGACATCATGCTTGGTAACATAGAGATTCGATGAAAAAAAGGAAACCCAAGACCATGTATAGTGTTGGCAGACAATGTTTCTATAAGTGTATTTGTATGTTCTGTAAGAATTCCCAGGTACATAATAGTGCTGACAAGAGACAAAGTTGTACTTACTTCTTGGCCACAGCCAGCTACCCAGAGGGAGGGAGTAGTTGGACCTGTAGGCTTAAAAACATAGTCACAAGAGACATCAAGCCCAACTGGCATAACATATTACGCAAAACATTGTTCCACATCCTACTTTGTGAGTAGCTACTGGGATCTTAAAAGCATGCAAGCAGCCATCTAGATGCAGGGATGGTCTCTCCTTGTCCAGAGCAAAGAAGAATGAAGAAAACCAAAGATTCATGGAAACAATTAGTCCAAGCGATTGGTACACCATGCAGTCCTCAGCCTATAAGACTATGAGACCAGAAGAACTAGATGGTGCCCAGCTACCACTGTCAACCACTGGGAGGAGGATCTGTGTAGGATATCTTGGATAGAGTGGGAGAACAATGTGGAACAAAACTCAAAATCATTAAAAAAAAAAAAAAAAAAAAAAAAGGAACCAGGTTTGCTGGTCTGCTAGAGCCTGGTGGAACCACTGAGACTATGGCCCCTAGTTGCGTTTCAGGTCTGGAATTGAACCCACACCTGTGGCTTTCAGCCAAACAAAAGGCAGGCATATGAGATGAACATTTACACTAGGTAGATACACTCCTTGGAGAGAACAATCATGGGAGAAAGAAGGGCTGTTTATGCACAGGGAGATAACTCAGGGGGCAAGAGTACGTGAAGGGAAGGGCACAGGGAAGAGGTAACTATGGGGAGGAAGTGGGAGGGGAGCTATTGCATTGTGATAAATTATAGTTAATGTCATGAGACAATGTCATGTGAACTGCTGTATGGAAATTGAATTTGCTTTGTAAACTTTCACCGAAATCACAATAACAAAACAACAGAAAAACCAAAAAACTATCTGGGCCTAGAGGTTTTCTTACTGGAAGGTTTTTAACTACAAATTTCTTTAGTAGATATTGGTGCTATTCACATTATCTTTGCTGACTTTTTTTTTTTTT
>NW_006921667.1:3567568-3573987 GCF_000298275.1 Orycteropus afer afer | reverse complement strand
TTTGATGATGATGTGTCTTGGTGATTTTCTTTTGGGGTCTATCTTGTTTGGGGTTTGTTGGACTTCCTGAATGGATATATCCTCATCTTTCATCATATCAGGGGAGTTCTCTTCCAGCAAATCTTGCACAATTTTCTCAGTTGGTTTGTTTTTCTCTCCCTGTTCTGGAATTCCAGTGACACGTAAGTTATTCCTTTTGATGGTATCCCACATGAAACTTAGGCTTTCTTCATTTTATTTTAATTTATTTTTCTGATTGATCCTTTTCCAGAGAAGTATTCAGGTATTTGTCTTCAATCTCATTAATCCTGTCTTCCATTGCATCAATTCTACTCCTTTACCCTCCCAATGTGTTATCTATTTCTGAAAATTTAGTATTAATCTTCTGGATTTCTATCTGTAGATTTATAATCATTTCTACGTTTTCATTTATTTTGTTATTTTGTTCTTGTATTTTCTTCCAAAATTCTTGTAAGGTTTTTTCTGTGTTTTTTTTTGTTCTGTCTCTCAATCCTTTGAAGATACCTAAGGATAATCCTTTTAAATTCCTTATCAGAGATTTCCAATGCTGCTTCTTCCTCAGGGATGTGTTCTGGGTCTCTATCCTTCTCCCTTGTTTCTACCATTTTGTCCTGCTTCTTTGCATGGACTGTGATGGTCTATTGTCTCCGAGGCATCATGGCATTGTTGTATTTAGACCTCTGTTATCTGCTAGTGAAGAACAGCCAAGGGTGATTCAGACTCTTTTGGTGGTTTTTTATCGTTGGCCCAGTGGTGAAGACAGAGGTAGTGGCTCTTGCTCAGTAAGTGAAGTTGCAGGAGATGTGGGTGTAGTTTTGTCTTATGGGGACTGTTGTCATCTCCCACTCAGTTAGATCCAAATTACAATTGAATAACCATCAAAAAACTAAAAGCACATGGATAAAAAGTACACCATGTAATCACAAAGGAACAGTAGCCAAAAAAGGAAAAAGAAGAAGAAAATCTGGGGATAAGGCACTAAGAGAAAAAACGTAGAGAAGGAGAATAATGAAGGAAAAAAAATAGGAAAAATGCAAGAAGAAAAAGAAGGAATGAGGTTATCCACAAGGAAAAAGGAGGAAAGAAAAATAAAACCTTAAATTTTTTTAAAAAAAAGAAGAAAAAAAAATTTCAACAAGGAAAAGGGAAAAGCAAAAATTCTAAAAACTAGGACTTTGGAGGGTATGATTAAGAATAATAATAAAAAGCACAAAATTATTAATAATAATAGTTGCTTTTAAACAATAAAGGCAAGGTAACTAATCACCAGAAAAAAGAAAGTGAAAAACAAACAAATAAAAATAAAAAGAGAGGAAAAAAAAAAAGAATCAGTGGAGACAGGGCAGGGCACCCAGGCTCTGTCTGAGCACACAGACGGTGATGGAGTTCCTGTGGACCCAGAAGGTAGGTGGGATTGGGGGATGGCTGCACCTCCATTCACCAAGCGGGTGTGGGGTATAAGAGTAACAAGAGGAATGTTGTACCTTTTCAGTCTTGCGGGTCCAGAGTGTCCTTGGGGTTGCTGGAAAGCACAACGTGTTCTTACGCCCCAGGAATCTGCGAGAGCTCTGTCTCTTTAAATATCCAAAATAGTCAAGCTGCTTTTAAACCTTCAAAATGGCGGTGCCCTCCAGACCAACAAAAGTCCACATCTCAGCCTGCCTTTTTCTTCACCTTCTCCGTTTATTCCCCAGCCACTGTGCACAGTCCTCGGTGCAGTCCCTGGCTAGTAGGGCTGATTTTTTGGTTAATTCGTAGGTTCTACTACCACTCAGAAATCTCCAAGCTGTCTGTGCTGCGTCAGGATTGCTCAGGATCGATGCCAGACCACAGCTCTATATGTCTCCTTTTTTGGTGTTTTCACACAAATTCTTCTGCTAGTTGGGGTTTAGTCCACTTCTGTATCCTTCCTTTCAAGGCTCAGGGGTCCAGGATTATCTTCTGTGTCTCTGTTAATTGGTTTCCCTTTTCTTTGTTGAAGAGGGTCTGTTCAGTCTTTCTGCCTAGTCCACCATCTTGCCGGAACCTCTTTTTTTAAATTCTTTTATTGTGGTGAAAACATATACAAAAAGACATTCACCAACATAACTTCCACATTTATAGCTCAGGGACATTGATGACATTTTCATGTTGTACCACCATTTTTGCCATCCTTTTCCAAAATATTAACATAAACATAAACATAACAAAAACATAAACTCAATGCCCTGCAAACAAAAGCTTCCCCTTCCCCTCTGTCCTACTCCTGGTAACCACTAATAATCGTTGGCATCTATATGTATTTTTTCCAACCTATCTAGGCATTTTCCCTCCTCTCCCCTCCCATCCCTAGTAACCAAGAAAGAAATTTTCCTTCCATGTATAAACCTTTTCTTGACTTTTTACAATAGTGTACTAATACAATATTTATCCTCCTGTGATTGACTTATTTCACTTAGTGTAATGTTCTGGTTACCTAGTGCTGCTCTGACAAGACTATACCACAAATGGGATGATTTAAACAAACAGGAGTTTATTCTCTTACAATTTGGAGCCTTTAAATCCAAGTTCAAGATGCCAGGCTCTAGGGGCTGAGTAAGAGCCCCTCAACCTTGGGGTTCAGCTCTGTCTCCTACTCCTGGAACACTGGAGTTAGGGGCTTTTCTTCACTCAGACAGCTGTTAGCTGCTGTGAATGACAAACCCAACGTTGACAAATAAAAAGACACAATCCTGATCTTATGAAACCACATAACAGGACATTAATTCAAGTCCATTGAAAGTCCTAAGGTCAGCAGAGCATGGCAGGCTGCTGAACAATGATGACACAACTATGTGCAGGATTAAAGTGTGCTGTAAGTTGGAGAGTGTTCCCAAAGCTGTTTCTTATATATGGGAAGCAGACCACATACCCAAAGACAGCTACTCAGCTGCTCCAATACATTCCACCATGGAGTTAATTACCAATCTTAGCATGGGGAATAACTACATCCAGCTGCCCAAGCACTCAACCAAGCCTAGCCAAGTTGACACACAAACTTAGTGCCACAAATGTCTTCCAAGTTCATCCACATTATGCGGTATTTTGCAGATTCTACATTGTTCTTTAGTGTTGCATAGTATTCCATTGTGTGTATGTACCAGAGTTTGTTTATCCATTCCTCTGTTGATGGGCACTTAGGTTGTTTACATCTCTTTGCTATTGTGAATAGTGCTGTGGTGAACATGGTTGTGCATATATCTATTCATGTCTTGGCTCCCACTTCTTCAGGATACATACCTAATAATAGGATTGCTGGCTCAAATGGTATTTCTATTTCCAAATTTTTAAGGAGTCACATGCTGATTTCCACAGTGGTTGTATCATTTTACAGTCCCACCAGTGTATGAGAGTCCAATCTCTCCATATCCTCACCAGCATTTGTTATTTTCTGTCTTGTGAACTTTGCTATTAGTGCTGGGGCAAGATGGTATCTCATTGTTGTTTAGTTTTGCATCTCTCTAATGGCTGATGATCATGAACATTTCCTCATGTGTTTGTTGGCTGCTTGAGTATCTTTGGTGAAATGTCTGTTCTTGTCTTCTGTCCATTTTTTTAATTGGATTGTTTGTCTTTTTGATGTTGAGGTGTTGGAATTTTCTATTAATTTTAGAGATAAGTCCTTTGTCAGGTATGTCATTGCCAAATATTTTTTCCCAATCTGTACGTTCTCTTTTTACTCTTTTGGAGAAGTCTTTTGATGCCCACAAGAATTTAATTTTTAGAAGGTCCCAATCGTCTAATTTGTCTTTTGTTGTTTGTGCATTTTAGGTTATGTTTGATAGTCTATTTATGCCATAAATTAGGGCCCCTATTTGCCCCTGTTTGTTTATTTAATGAAATTTATAATTCTAAAATTCACATTTAAGTCTTTGATCCATCTGGAGTTAGTTTTTGTGTATAGTGTGAGGTATGGATCTTGTTTCATTTTTCAGCAAATGGATATCCAGTTCTGCCAGCAACATTTGTTAAAGGGACCATCTCTTCCCCATTTAATCGATTTCAGCCCTCTGTCAAAGATCAGCTGACCATAAGTTGATGATCTATTTCCGGGTTCTCAATTCTGTTCCACTGGTCTATGTGTCTGTCATTGTACCAATACCGGACTGTATAGTAGGTTTGGAGATCTGGGAGTGTGAGACCTCCTACGTCATTCTTCTTCAGTAGTGGTTTGCTTATCTGAGGTCTATTTCCTTTCCATATAAAATTAGTGATTGGTGAATCCATGTCTTTAAAGAATGTTGATGGGATCTGAATTAGTATTTTAATGAACATATAGATTGCTTTGGGTAGTACTGACATTTTCACAATGTTCAATCTTCCTATCCGTGAGCATGGTATATTCTTCCATCCATGTAAATCTCTCATAGTTTCTTGAAGTAGTGTTTTGTAGTTTACTTTGTATAGGGCTTTTGTTTTCTTGGTAAGATTTATTCCCAAGTATCTTATCTTTTTGGTAGCTATTTTAAATGGTATTGATTTCCTTTTCAGAGACCTTTTTGCTGGTATAGAGGAATCCAACTGATTTTTGTCTGTTGATCTTGTATCCTGCCACTATGCTAAATCTTTCAACAAGTTTCAGAATTTTTCTAGCTGAGTCTTTTGGATTTTCTATGTACAGGATCATATCATCTGCAAATGGGGATAGTTTTACTTCTTCCTTTCCAATTTGGATGATTTTGATTTCTCTTTCTTGCCTTATATATCTGGCCAAGACTTCCAATATAATGTTGACTAGAAGTGGAGATAGAGGATATCCTTTTCTGGTTCCTGTTCGCAAGGGGAATGGTTTTGGTCTTCCTCCATTGACAATAATGTTGACTGTTGGTTTTGTGTATATGCCCTTTACTATATCGAGGAATTTTTCTTCTATTCCTATATTTCTTTTTTTTTTAAATCAGGAGTAGGTGTTAGGTTTTATCAAATATCTTTTGCACATAAGCTTTTAAGATCCTAGTTGCCACTTACCAAAGTCAGATGTGGGGTATGTTGTGCCAATTGACCTTGACATCCCCTAAGACAATGATCCTAAGCACCCAGACCCAGAAACTCATTCCCTCAAGGTGTTTATTAATGGGTAAGAAGTCTTCATAACTTTTCCCTTGTATTCTTTGGTAGATCTGGTGGTGTAGTACCTAAGGCATTTGATTGCTAACCAGAAGGCTGGCAGTTCAAGCCCACCAGCCACTCCTCAGAAGGAAGGTTGGGCAACCTACTTCCGTAGTGATACCACCCCAGAAACCCAAGGAGAGGTTGTTATGAGTCGGATCCGATTTGAAGGCAGTGAGTTTGGTTTTGTTTTGGTATTTGAAGCATATATAAATACATATGTAGAAATATCCTCTCAAGCCTATATATATTCATGAGTGTAGTCCATTTGCCTTCCTACTCTTGTTTACCTTGAGTGTCTATGTATCCACTTGGAGATTATTGCTATTACTGTTATTGCAGGATTGTATATGTAATAGTATTTACCTTTGTTGCCTTTAATACTTGTGCTCCTCCCTATATCTTCCACTGGCTTGATCATTTTGTGCTGACCTCCCCCTTATTGTATCCTGCCTTTCCTTTCACCAAAGTTAATATGTGTCTCCGTTCTAGTAAGTGATTTACCTTCCTTTACTCTCTCACCCCTGGTGATCTTCAAATAATGATTCCTTTTGTGTTTAACTTTTTCTTGACTTTTTACAATGCTGGTCTCATATCTTTTGTGATTGACTAATTTCACTAAGCATAATATTCCCTAGATTCATCCGTTATGAGGTGTTTTACAGGTTCATTTCTATTTAACATTGTATGGTATTCCATTGTGTGTATGTATCATAGTTTGTTTAGCCACTCATCCATTGATGGGTGCTTAGGTTGTTTCCATGTTTTTGCTATTTTTAATAACACTGCGATGAACATAGGTGTGCATATATCTGTTCATATCTTACTTCTCTGAAAAATATACCTGGTATTGGAATTGCTGGATCATATGGTATTTCTATCTACAACTTTGCAAGGAAGCAACATACCATTTTCCACAGTTGTCTTACCATTTTATAGTCCCACCAACAGTCTATGCATGTTCCAATCTCTCCACACCCTCATGACCATTTGTTGGTTTCTTTTTTTTTTTTTAATTTTGCTATAATGTTGAGGTGAGATGGTATCTCACTATTGTTTTGATTTGCATCTCTCTTATGGTTAATGACTACAAGCATTTCTTCACATGTTTGCTAGCCACCTGAATGTCTTCTTTGGTAAAGTGACTGTTCATGCTCTCTGCCCAGTTTTTTTTTTTTTTTAATTTGTAATGTTCATCTTTTTGTTGTTGAGGTGCTGTTGTTGTTGTTGTTAGGTGACATTGAGTCGTCTCCGAGTCATACTGACCCTAT
>NW_006921667.1:3565549-3567003 GCF_000298275.1 Orycteropus afer afer | reverse complement strand
TAGCATAGTGCCTAAGGCACTTGACTGCTAACCAGAAGGCTGGCGGTTCAAACCCACCAGCCACTCCTCGGAAGGAAGGTTGGGCATTCCTACTTCCATAGTGATACTGCCTTGGAAACCAAAGGAGGGGTCGCTATGAGTCGGGGCTGACTTGATGGCAAATAACAACAACAACAACAGTGTATTTATGTTTATGTTTGATAGTGTATTTATGTCATGTGTTTGACCCTTTTTTTACTATGAAGATCTTTGTAGTTTCAGGTTTTACGTTAGGTCTTTTATCCATCTTGAGTTTTTTTTTGTGTGTAATGAGAGAGATAGAGTCTATTTCATTTTCCTGCAAATGAATTATCCAGCTTTGCCAACAGCATGTGTTAAAGAGACTATCTTTTCTACGTTTAATGGGTTTGGTCCTTTGTCAATGATCAACTGCCAAAAACTGGATGATTTACTTCTGGGTTCTCAATTCTGCTCCATTGACTGTGTGTCTGCAATTGTACCAATACCAGCTGTTTTGACTACCATGGCTGTTGAGTAGGTGTTGAGATTGGGGAGTGTGAGGCTTCCTACTTTGTTCTTTTTCTTTAGTAGTGCTCTGATTATTTGGGATCTCTTTCATTTCCATATAAAGTTAGTGATTAATTTTTCTACCTCTTTAAAGAGTGATGGTAGAATCTGGATTGAATATATCTGTAGATGGCTTTGTGTAGTATTGACATTTTCACCATATTAAGCCTTCTATCCATGAGTATGATATATTCCTCCATTTATGTAGGTCTCTTATAGTAGTGTTTTGTGATTTTCTTTGCATAGGTCTTTTGTATCTCTGGTTAGATTTATTCCTAAGTACTTCATCTTTTTGGTGGTTATTGTACATGGTATTGTTTTCCTAATTTCCTTTTCAGAGTTCTTTTGTTAGTATAGAGGAATCTAACTGATTTTTGAATGTTGATCTTGTATCCTGCCTCTTTGCTGTGTCCTATTAGTTCTAGTAGTTTTCTTGTTGAGTCTTTAGGATTTTCTATGTATAGGATCATATCTTCTGCAAAAAGAGATAGTTTTATTTTTTCTTTGCCAATTTGCAAGGCTTTTATTTCCCTTTCTTGCATTATTGCTCTGGCTAGAATTTCCAAAACAGTATTGAATAGGAATGGTGATAAAGTGCATTGTTGTCTGGATTCCATTCACAAGGGGAAGGTTTTCAGTCTCTCTGTCTCTATTGAGAATAATATTTGCCATTGATTTTATGTGTATGACTTTAAATATGTTGAAGAATTTTCCTTTTCTTATTTTGCTAAGTGTTTTTTTTTAAATCAAGAATGAGTGATGGATTTTCTCAAATGCCTTTTTTAAAAAAAATTTTTTTTTTTATTAGGATTTGGGTGAAGATTTACAGAGTAAATTCACTTTTCATACAGCAGTTCACATATACTTTGTCTCATGACATTGACCAA
>NW_006921667.1:3513799-3562434 GCF_000298275.1 Orycteropus afer afer | reverse complement strand
TTCCTTCAAGGCTCAGGGGTCCAAGATTATCTTCTGTGTCTGTGTTAATTGGTTTCCCTTTTCTTTGTTGAAGAGGGTCTGTGCAATCCTTCTGCCTATTCTGCCATCTTGCCCCGCCCACCTTTTTGTTTTTTTAAATGCATTTTGTTGCAATATAATTTATGTACAGTGAAGTACACAAAACTAAAGTGACATAGGTCAATGCATTTTTTTTTTTTTTTTGCAGTCTTCCCTTCCTTCCCCTCCCACCCCTGGTAACCAACAAAGAAAGTTTCCTTCCACGTATAAACCTTTCCTTTACCCTCCACGACAACGAACTAATACTATATTTGTCCATCTGTGATTGACTTATTTCACTCATCATAACGTCCTCCAAGTTCATCCAAGTTATGTGTTTTTTTGCTCACTCTACATTGTTTAGTGTTGCATAGTATTCAATTGTGTGTATGTACCATAGTTTGGTTACCCATTTGTGATGGAGCTGTGTGTCAACTTGGCTGGACCCCAGTTCTGTGTGGTTGTTCCCATGATGGGATCGGATGACTGTGTTCTGACTGTCCAGTCTGTTCAAGGGGAATTTCCCTAGGGGTGTGGCCTGCTTCCAGGATATCCAGGGGCATCCTGGGAAGAGAGACATTCTTCTGTGTATCAGGATTCTGTTGTGCTGCCTACAACTGTCCATGAGTGAGCAGTCCACCGTTCGGCCTGGAGATCTTGGATTTGTCATTTGTTGGAGTCAACAGCCAGTGTACTGCCTGCCAGCTTTGAGCTTCACAGCCCCTGTGGTTGCAGGAGCAAGGGAAAGTCTCCAGCTTGACATTTGATCCAGGGACTTTGGACTTGCCGGCTTCTATACGGTTGTGAGCCATTTTCCTAAGATAAATTTCTCTTTCTCTTTGTGTGTGTATATATATATATAGGCTTTGCTGGTTTTTGTTTCTCTAGAGAACCCAGTCTAACACACCATTCTTCTGTTGATGGGCACTTAGGTTGTTTCCATCTTTTTCTATTGTGAATAGTGCTGTGATGAACATGGGTGTGCATGTATCTGTTCCCGTCATGGCTTTCACTTCTCTAAGATATATACCTAGTAATGGGATTGCTGGGTCAAATGATACCTCCAATTCCAGGTTTCTAAGGAATTTCCATACTGCTTTTCACAGTGGTTGTATCACTGCACAGCAGCAATGTATGAGAGTCCCAATCTCTCCACATCCCTGCCAGCATTTGTTATTTTCTGTCTCGTTGAACCTTGCCATCAGTGCTGGTGTGAGATGGTATCTCATTGTTGTTTTGATTTTCATCTCTCTGATGGCCAGTGATTGTAAGCATCTCTTCATGTGTTTGCTGGCTGCCTAATATCCTCCTTGATGATGTGTCTATTCGTGTCTTCTGTCCATTTTTCAACTGGATTGTTAATCCCTTTGCTATTGAGGCATTGGAGTTTTCTATAAATCTTAGAGATAAGCCCCTTGCCAGTAATTATTGACAAGTATGAATTTGTTGCTGTCATTTTGTTATGTGCTTTTCCATGGTATTGATTTCTTTGTTCCATATAATTTTCTATGCTGAGCTCATTTTGTTTATGAATTGTGTTATCATTTCATTACTATTTTTTTAGTATTTGCTAAATATTTGTGCTGGTCCTCTTCTTTATTTTGATGTGAAGGTTTATCATTTTTCTTTGCAGTTACCCTGTTATTTATAGTTTTCTTCCCAAGTTTAAAACAGTCCGTTCTATCTTGTAGTTGTCTTGTCTTCCCTACCATTTAGAAATTCTGTAACTACACAGTTTTTTCCCTCCTTTTGGTTTGCAGTTGTCCTCATTTCTCAATTGATGTCTCTGGTTCCCTGTTTACAATCTTGTAGGCTTATTTTCTTTGGATACTTGTATAACTGGGTTGGTTTCTGGGTTATGTCATCATGTGTGTTAATGGTCAGTTATTGTTTGCTCTTGTTGGTTCTCTGTCCAAAGGACTCCCTTTAGCATCTCTTGTAAGATTGGTCTGGCTTTAACAAGTTTCCTTTATTTCTGCTTATCTGGAAATGTCCTAATTTCACCATCATTTTTAAGGGACAGTTTTGCTGGGTATGTAATTCTTGGTTGGAAAATTTTATCTTTTAGGGCTTTGTTTCTACCATCCCATTGTCGTCTAGCCTGAATGGTTTCTGCCAAGAAATCTGAGCTTAGTCTTATTGGTTGCCCCTTGTGGGTAGCTTTTTGTTTTTACCATTCTGCCTTTCAGGATTCTTTCTTTGTCTTTGGTTTTGGTGTGTTTGATGATGGTATGTCTTGGCGATTTTCTTTTGGGGTTTATCCTGTTGGGGGTTTATTGAACTTCTTGAATAGATATAGTCTCATCTTTCATCATACCAGGAAAATTTCCTTCCAACAAATCTTTGACCATTTTCTCTGCGGTTTTATATGTCTCTTCTTGTTCTGGAATTCCAATTACACATAGGTTATTCCTTTTGATGCTATCCCACATGAACCTTAGGCTTTCTTCATTTTGTTTTGATCTTTTTTCTGATTGATCCCTTTCCAAAGAAATATTGAGGTATTTGCCTTCACTATCACTAATTCTGTTTTCCATTGATTCAGTTCTACTCCTTTGCCTATTCAATGTGTTATCTATTTCTGGAAATTTAGTATTAATCTTCTGAATTTCTGTCTGTACATTTTGTATCATTTCTAATTATTCATTTATTTTGTTATTTTGTTCTTGTATTGTCTTTTGAAATTGTTCTAGGGTTTTCTCTGTGTTTTCCTTGATTTTGTCAGTGTTTTCCTCAGTTCATTGAAGATACCTAAATATAATTCTTTTGAATTCCTTATCAAAGAGTTCCAATGCTACGTCTTCCTCAGGGATGTGTTTTGAGTCTGTATCCTGGTCCCTTGTTTGTCCTGTTTTATCTTGCTTCTTTGTGTGGACTGTGACTCTGTTGTCTCTGAGGCATTGTGACATTTTTGTGTTTATATTTAATTGGTGATTGTATGTTGGAGTAACTTGCCCACAATTTTCATTTTGTTTTGTTTGTATGTTATCTACATAAGCAGGGTACTGTGCTGTGTTCCTCTGTTTGCTAGCTGGCAGCATTTATATACTCACCACCTGTCTCCTTTCCCATTGTCAGCCTCCTGTATGTTCCTGCTGTCCTTGGCAAGTGGAGCTTATTCTTAGGTCCTGTTTTCATTCAGGTTTCTCCACTAGTTGGTGCCTAATCCGCTTCTGTATACTTCCTTTCAAAGCTCAGGGCTCCAGGATTATCTTCTCTATCTCTGTCAATTGGTTTCTCTTTATTGAAGAGGATCTGTGTGCTTGTCTGCCAGTTCCTCTATCTGACTGGAAGTCCTCAAATGGCTTTTCAGCATCAATTGATATTGAGAGCATGTTTTTTTTTTTTTTTTAATTTATGTAGTGGATTACACTGATTGTTTTTCTGATTTAAAGCCATCCTTGCATACCTGGTTTGAATTCTACTTGGTCATGATGTATTATTTTTTGATATGTGGTTAGATTCTGTTGGCTAAGATTTTGTTGAGATGTTTTGCATCAGTATTTAGGAGGGATATTAGTCTATAATTTTGTTTTCTGGTGGTGTCTTTGCCTGGCTTTGGTATGAGGGTTATGTTTGCTTCATAGAATGAGTTCTGGAATGTTCCACCCTTTTCTCTGTTCTGGAATATGTTGTTAGAATTGGTGTTAGAATTTTCCAGTGATGCCATTTTGGCCAGGAGTTTTTCTTACGGTCATTTTTTTAAATGACTTATTCAATTTCTTCTTTTGTAATGGGTGTGTTCAAATTTTCTACCACAGACTGTGTTAGTTTGGGTAGGTAGTGTGTCTCTAGAAATTTTTCCATTTCTTCTAGGTTTTCAAATTTGTTGGAGTATAGTTCATTATAGTACTTTGTTGTTATCCTTTTTATTAGTGTAGGTTCTACTATGATATCAACTATTTTATTTCCTATCTGTGTTATTTGCATTTTCTTCTTTTCCCTTGTTATATTTGCCCATCATTTGTCAATTTTATTGATCCCTTCAATGCACCAATTTCCAGTCATGTTGATCCTTTCTGTTTTGTTTGTTTGTGTTCTTCATTTATTTCTACACAAATATCTATTGTTTCCTTTCTTCTTTTGATGGTAGGTTTTTTTTTTTTTTTGCTGCTGTTCTTCTAATTGTTGGAAATTTAGGTTAAGGAATTGATTTTAGTTCTTTATTCTTTTTTGATGTGTGTATTTATTGCTATAAATTTTCCTCTGAGCACTGCTTTTACTGTGTCCCCAAAATTTTGGTATGTTTTTTTATAGGCTGTGTTCTCTAGAGAAGCAACAACCAGTGAAGCTTATACAGACACACACACACACACACACACATTGTTGTTGTTTGCCGTTGAGTCAGCCCCGACTCATAGCGACCCCTCCTTGGGTTTCCAAGGCAGTATCACTACGGAAGTAGGATTGCCCAACCTTCCTTCCGAGGAGTGGCTGGTGGGTTTGAACTGCCAGCCTTCTGGTGAGCAGTCAAGCGCCTTAGGCACTATGCTACCAGAGCTCCTACACACACACACACACACACACACACACACACATATATATATATAGTATTGTTTTCCTGATTTCCTTTCCAGAGTTCTTTTTGTTGGTGTAGAATAATCTAATTAATTTTTGTATGTTAATTTTGTACCCTGCCACTTTATTGTGTCCTTCCATTAGTCAGCATTTTTCTTGATGAGTCTTTAGGATTTTCTATGTATAGGATCATAGCATCTGCAAAAAGAGATAGTTTTACTTTTTCTTTGCCAATTTGGATGGCTTTTAATTTTTTATTTTCTACGTTATTGTTGTTATGTGCTGTTGAGTCATCTCCAACTCATAGGAACTTTATATACAACAGAATGAAACATGGCCAGGTCCTGTGCTATACCTGAGCCCATCATTGCAGCCACTATGCCAATCCAGCTTGTTGAGGGCCTTCCCCTTTTGTGTTGACCCTCCACTTTTCTGAGCATGATATTCTTCTCCAGAGAATGGTTCCTTCTGACAACATGACCAAAGTAGGTGAGATGAAGTCTGGTCATTCTCATTTCCAAGGAGCATTCCACCTGCACTTTACTAGGACAAATTTGTTAGTTCTTTTAGCAGTCCATGGTATGCTCAGTATTTTTTGCCAACACCACATCTTAAAAGCATCAACTCTTCTTAGGTCTTCCTTATTCATTGTCCATATTTCACATTCATATGATGTGATTGAAAATAACTTGGCTTGGGTTAACTGCACCTTGGTCTTCAAGGAGACATTTTTGCTCTTCAGCACACTAAAGAGGTCTTTTGCAGCAGATTTTCCCAATGCAATATGTGGTCTGATGTCTTGACTGTTGCTTCCATGGGTGTTGATTGTAGAACCAAGTTATATGAAGTCCTTGACAACTTCAATCCTTTCTCCATTTATTATGATGCTAGTTACTGGTCCAGTTGTGAGGACTTTTGTATTCTTTATATTGAGGTGTAATCCATACTGCAGACTGTAATCTTCAATCTTCATCTGTAGGTGCTTCAAGTCATCCTGACTTTCAGCAAGCAAAATTGTGTCATCTGCGTATCTCAGGTTGTTAATGAGCCATCCTCCAATCCTGATGTCACGTTCTTCTTCATATAGTCCAGCTTCTCGGGTTAATTGCTTAGCATACAGATTGAATAAGTATGGTGAAAGGATACAACCCTGACACTCTCCTTTCCTGATTTTAAACTATGCAGTATCCCCTTGTTGTGCTTGAATGACAGCCTCCTGGTCTAAGTATAGGTTCCTCATGAGCACAATTAAATGTTCTGGAATTCCCATTCTTCTCAATGTTATCCATATTTTGTTATAATTCAACACAATCAAATGCTTTTCCATAATCAATAAAACACAAGTAAACATCTTTCTGGTATTCTTTGCGTTGAGCCAAGATCCATCTGATGTCAGCAATGATATCCCTCATTCCATGTCCTCTTCTGAATCCAGCTTGCATTTCTGGAAGTTCTCTGTCAATTTGCTTCTACAACTGTTTTTGAATTGTCTTCAGTAAGATCTTACTTGTGTGTGATATTAATGATATTGTTCAATAATTTCCACATTCTGTGGGATCACCTTTCTTTTGAATGGGTACAAATATGGCTCTCTTCCAGTCAGTTGCCTAGGTAGCTGTCTTCCAAATCTCTTGGCATAACAGAGTGAGTGCCTTCAGTGTGACATCTGCTTGTTGAAACATCTTAATAGGTATTCTGTTGATTCCTGGAGACTTGTTTTTCACCAGTTGCTTCAGGGCAGCCTTGACTTCTTCCTTCAGTACTATTAGTTCTTGATCATATGCCCCCTGCTGAAATAGATGAACATCAACCAATTCTTTTTGGTATACTGACTCTGTATTCCATCCATCTTCTTTTCACATTCCCTGCATCATTCAATATATTACCCATAGAATCTTTCAATAGTGCATCTCGAGGCTTACATTTTTTCCTCATTCTTTCAGCTTCACAAATGCTGAGTGTGTTCTTCCCTTTTGGTTTTCTAACTCTGGGTCTTTGCACATTTCATTATAATAATTGGCTTTGTCTTCTTGAGCTGCTCTTTGAAATCTTCTGTTCAGCTCTTTTATCTTGTCATTTCTTCCATATGCTTTAGGCAAGCTTCAGAGTTTCTTCTGACATCCATTTTCATCTTTTTTTGTTTTTCCTGTCTTTTTAATGATCTTTTGGTTTCTTCATGGATGATGTTCTTGATGTCATCCCACAATTTCTCAGGCTTTTGGTCATTGATGTTCAATGCATCAAATCTATTTTTTAGATAGTCTCTAAATTCAGGAAGGATATAAACAAGGTCATATTTTGGCTCTTGTGGACTTCTTTTAATTGTCGTCATCTTCAACTTGAATTTGCATATGAGCAATTGTTGGTCTGTTCCACAATCAGGTCCTGGCCTTGTTTTGGCTGAAGATATTGAACTTCTCCATTGCCTCTTGTCACACATGTAGTCAATCTGATTCCTGTGTCCTCCATCTGGTGAAGTCCATGTGTATAACCACCATTTATGTTGTTGAAAAAAGATATTTTCAATGAATAAGTCATTGGTCTTGAAAAATTCTATCATGGAATCTCCAGCATTATTTCTATCACCAAGGCCATATTTTCCAACTACTGTGATTCTTCTTTGTTTCCAGTTTTTGCATTCCAATCTCCAGTGATAATCAACACATCTTGATTGCATGTTTGGTCAATTTCAGACTGCAGAAGTTGGTAAAAATCTTCAATTTCCTCATCTTTTGCGTTGTTGGTTGGTATGTAAATTTGAGTAATAATAGTATTAACTGATCTTCCTTGTAGGTGTATGGATATTATTCTATCACTGACAGCATTATACTTCAGAATAGATCTTGAAGCATTGTTTGTGATGGTGAATGCCATGTTGTTCCTCTTCAATTTGTCATTCTTGGCATAGTAGATCATATGATTGTTTGATTCAAATGACCAAAATCAGTCCATTTCAGCTCACTAATGCCTCAGATATTGATCTTTATGCATTCCATTTCACTTTTTACAACTTCCTATTTTTGTAGATCCATACTTCGTACATTCCATGTTCCGATTATTAATGGATGTTTGCAGCTCTTTCTTCTTATTTTGAATTGTACGACATCAGCAAATGGAAGTCCTAAAAGCTTTACTTTATCCACATCATTAAGGTCAGCTCTGCTCTGAGGAGGAAGCTCTTCTCCAGTCATATTTTGAGTGCCTTCTGAATTGAGGGGCTCATGTTCTGGCACTATATTGGACAGTGTTTCATGGCTATTCATAAAGTTTTCCTGTAATATGTCAGTGATTCACTATTATTCATAAGATTTTCACTGTCCACTTCTTTGAGAAGTGGATGGCCTTTTCCTTCTTCCAAGTCTGTTTTAGTTTGGAAGCTCTACTGAAACCTGCCCACCATGGGTAACCCTGCTGTCTTTTGAAATACTGGTGGCATAGCCTCCAGCCTCACAGAAATATGAAAGCCAACACAGTGCAACAAACTGATGGACAAATTCATCTTAGTTGTTCCAAACTACTCTGCTCACTTCCTGGTCTCCCTCAGCTGTTCCAAACTTTGTGCTGGCTCGCTTCTTTCCTGGTATCCCCCTGCTCCTCTAAACCTGCTGCACTGTCTCACTTCCTGGTCTCAAGAGTCTGAGTTTGGGATCTTTAAAATCATTAGGGGAGAATGATAAACAAATTATACACACACACACACACACACACACACACATAGAGAGAGAGCGTGCGTGCGCGCTCTGGTAGCATAGTGGCTAAGGCACTTGGCTGCTAACCAGAAGGCTGGCAGTTCAAACCCACCAGCCACTCCTCGGAAGGAAGATGATGCAATCTACTTCCATAGTGATACTGCCTTGGAAACCCAAGGAGGGGTTGCTATGAGTTGGGTCCAACTCGACGGCACATAACAACAACAACATATATATGTATAAAGAGAAAGAGAGAGACAGAGAGAGATAGAGAGTGGGAGAGGGAGAAGTAGAGGGAGAGTAAAAGGAGAGGGAAAGAGATATTTATCTCAAGGAAATGGATCCCACGGTTGTAGAGGCTGACACGTCTCATGTCCTTGAGTCATATGTCAGGTTGGAGGCTTCTCCTGACTCGTGTAGCTGCAGAGGCTGAGAAATCCAAGATTAGCAGGTAGATTGGCATGGGTGCTGGCTCACAGGCTGCATAGGCAACAATTCTAAGATAGGCATTATGGCAAGCTGCTGGTTCAAGACGAAAGATCTGGAAGTCATATGATGATGAACCCGATAGAGGGTCCAGATTGAACAAAAAGTCAGAGAGCTTTTCCAGATCCTCCATATATATTGGAAGCAGGCCCTACCCCTGAGTAAGCTTCCTTTCAACTCATTGGCTGCTCATAGCAGATCTTATCATGGAGGTGATTACATTATATCAGATCTCATCATGGCAGATAATTACATCATATCTGCCAAACCACTGAGAATCATGGTCCAGCCAAGGTGACATACAACCTTAACTATCACAATTGTGTTTTCATTCTCATTTGATTCAAGGAATTTTTTAAATTTCATTTTGTATTTCTTCTATTACCCAGTAGATATTAAGCAGGGTCTTATTTAGTTCCACGTATTTGATTTTTACCCCTTGATGTTCCTGTTGTTTTCTAATTTTATAGTGCTGTCATCTGAGAAGATGCTTTGTAATGTTTCTGTGTTTTAAAATTTAAATTTAAATTTAAATTTAAATTGAGGCTTATTTTGTGGTCTAACATATGGTCTTTTCTGAAGAATGTTCCATGTGCACTGGGAAAGAATGTATATTGTGCTGTTGTTGGGTGGAGTGTTCTGTGTATGACTTATAGTTGATTATTTTATTGTTTTGATCTTCTGTATCTTTGCTGAATTTCTTTCTACTTGTTTTGTTCATTGAAAGTGGTATATTAAAGTCTTCTGCTATTATTATGAAGTTGTCTGTTTTCCTTTTCAATTATGTTAAAGTTTGATTATGTATGTTTGGCATCTTTATTTGGATGTATAGATACTTATTATGGTCATGTTCTCTTCTTGGATTGATTTTAATTATTATATTATATCCTTCCTTGTCTCTTTTGCTGCTTTTTGCCTTAAAGTTTATTTGATCAGAAATTGATATTGATGCTCCTACTCTTATTTGTTTGCCATTTCCTTGATATATTTTTCCATTCTTTGAGTTTTAGCTTATTTTTATCTCTGTGTCTCAGATGTGTCTTTTGTAGACAGGCTATCGATAAGTCATGTTTTCTTATCCATTCTGTTACTTTCTGTCTCTTGACTGGTGCATGTATTCCATTGATATTCAATGGAATTATCAGTAGGTATGAATTTACTGCTGTCATTTTGCTGGTGTTTTTTATTTTGTTGTATTAATAGTTTCTTTGTTCAATATTTTTCTGTGCTGAGTTTATTTTGTTTTTGGATTTTCTTATCTTTTCCTTCATTTCTATTGTTTTAGTGTTTACTGAGACTTTCTGATTTTCTTTCTTTTTTTTTTTTTTTGGTGATAATAATTGGTGACTTTTAATTGGGCCATTTAGGGCATTTATCTTTAATGTGATTATTTACATGATTGGGTCTAAATCTGTTATTTTGCTATTTTTTTCAAGTTTTCTTACTCTTCTTTTGGATGAATTTAATATATTTTTATGATTCCATTTCATCTCCTTTGTTGGTTTATTACCTATAACTCTTTGTTACTTCAAGGATTTCTTTAACTTATCACAATCTAAGTTCAAGTGATATTATCCTGTTTCCCATGCAATATAGGAAACTTGCAGTAATATACTTCCATTTTTCTCCTTTGCATGTTTATTCTATTGTTGCCATGCATTTTATGTTTTTTTTTTTTTTGTAGTTAGATGCCTTTGAGTCAGTTCGAACTCACAGCAACCCTGTGTATAATAGAGTGAAATGCTGCCTGGTCTTGTGCTATCCTCACAATAGTTGCTATGTTTGAGTCCATTGTTACAGCCAATGTGGCAATCATCTCATTGAGCTTCTTCCCTTTTTTGCTGACCCATTACTTTGCCAAGAATGATATCATTCTCCAGAAACTGGTCCATCCTGATAGCAGGTCTAAAGTACATGAGATGAAGCCTTGCCGTGCTTGCTTCCAAGAAGTGTTCTGGCTGTTTTTCCAAGACTGATTTGTTTCTTCTTCTGGCAGTCCATGGTATATTCAATATTCTTCAGCAACACCATAATTCAATGCATCAGTTCTTCTGTGGTCTTCCTCATTCATTGTCCCAAGACAGTTGAAAGTACCATGGCTTGGGTTAGGTACACCTTAGTCCTCAAAATGACATCTTTACTTTTACAAATTTTAAAGAGATCATTTCCAGTAGATTTGTCCAATGCAATACATTGTTTGATTTCTTGATTGCTGCTTCTTGGGCATTGATTATGGATCCAAGTAAAGTGAAATCCTTGACAATTTCGATATTTTCTCTGTTTATCATGATATTGCTTATTGGACCAGTTGTGAGGATATTTGTTTTCTTTATGTTGAGGTATAATCCATACTGAAGGCTGCAGTCTTTGATCTTCATCAGTAAGTGCTTCAAGTCCTCTTCATTTTCAACAACAAGGTGTGTTATCTGAATATCTCAGGATGCTGATGAGTTATCATCCAATCGTGATGCTTTGTTCTTCATTTTACCTTTATATATATCATAAACCATGCACTACATTATTTTTGAATAAACAGTCCATTATATTTAAAAGCTACTTTAATAATAATAATAACAATGATAATAATGATAACCTACATGGCATCAAAGGAGCTCATATGGCATTGTAGGAGAAAGATGAGGCAGTATGCTTCCACAAAGATTGACGGCCTTGGAAACCTTCTGGGCACTTCTTCTCTGTCCCATAGGGTCACTCTGAGTTGGAATCTACTTGATGGCAGTGTTTTTTTATTTTATTTATTTATTTATTTATTTTATAAATCTAGTATCATTTTCCTTTCATTTGAAGAACATCATGTAAGATTTCTTTTACTTAGGGTTTGCTTGTTCTGAATTATTTCAGCTTTTCCATGTTTGAAAAAGTCTCAATTTCACCTTTCCTTTTGAAAAATGCTTTTCCTATATATAGATTGACAGTTTTTTTCTTTTTCTTTCAATACCTTGATATTGTTCCATTATCTTCTCTTTTGCATTGTTTTTAATAAAGAAATTAGCTGCTATCCTCATTATATATCTTGTTTCTTTGGCTGCTTTTAAGATTTTCTTTTTATTCTGGTTTTGAACAACTTGATTATGATGTGTCTGTATAGTTTCCTTCATTTTATTTTATTTGTTTTGTGTGTTCAGTGATTGTGGACCAGCTTGCATCTTCATCTGTGGATTTATAGTTTTTTTTTTTTTTTTAAATCAAGTTAGGAGAATATTCATCCATTATTTCTTCAGATATTTTTCCCTTTTCCCCTCCTTTGGCACTCCAGTTGCCTGTATATTAGGCTTCTTGAAATTGTCCCACAACTTACTAGTGTTCTTTTCTTTGATTTTATTATTCTCTGTGTTTCATTTTGAATAGTTTTCTTTTCTATGCCCTCAAGTTTACTAATTTTTTTTCTTTCTGCCATATCTAATGTGTGATTATACAATTCAGTTTAATTTCATTTTGCATAGCTTTAATCTTTAGAAGTTTAATTTGTGTCTTAGTTTTATTATTTTCCATACCTCTACTTAACTTAACAAAGTGTGTGTTATAATAATTGTTTTAAAATTCTTACCTGCTCATTCCAGCATCTGTGTCAGTTCTGGTTCAGTTTTGATTGATTTTCCTCTTCATATGGTTAGTATTTTTCTATTTCTTTACATACCTAGTGATTTTTTTTGTTGTTGGATTCAAGATATTTTGTTGGCTATATTTTATTTCTATAATACTCTTCTTCTCTCCACCCCCCACCCCACCCTCCTGGGATGCAGGTAAGTTATTTGAATAATTTTGAGTTTTGCTCTTTAGGTTTGTTAGGTAGGACCAGAACTACTAGTACTGAGAACCCTTATGAATATTCTATCCAATGTCATATGAGTCATGAGGTTTTCCATTCCGGCTGGAAATGGGTACTGTTCTTGGTGAGTGCCAGGTACTATTCCCTTAAATTATTTTGGGTGGTCTTTCCCTGACCTTGGGTAGTTTTCTCACACTCAACTGAATGCTTGAGGAAGATAAAAAAAAAAAAAAAATAGCCAAATTTCTCTATGTGGCTCTCTCTTCTCTCTGTTACTCTGTCCTGTGAACTCTGGCCACTTTGGAATCCCTGAATTTTCAGCTTCAAAACCTTAACTCAGGGAATCTCCTGGGGCTCTGCCTGCATCCTCCCTCCCTGGGCTGCTTTAGAAAATCTCTTAAGATAGAAAAATGAAGCAATCATAGGGTTCACCTTCTTTGTCTCCAAGATTTTCATCTTTGTTTTCTCATGTTCAGTGTCTTGAAAACTGTTGTTTGTATCTTACACCTTTATTGATTATTTAAGCCAGATTAATAAATCTGGTTTCTATTATTCCATCTTGGTCAGAAGTAGAAGTCCAAATTATTATTATTAATATTCATAACTTGAGCTCATTTAATGATGAAGGGACTTATGAGAATGAAGATATGAGAGATGGATAGAAGTGAGGAGACAATTGTTGGAGTTAGGTGGGTAGGGACAATTTATTCTCTAATTTCCTATTGATCAATAAGTATCTCTGCCAGCTTCCCATGGATATTTAGGGGAATACTTTATAGCCCCTGCCCTCAAGTAGTCCTCAGTCTGCAGGGTGGTGGGAATGTCTTACAGTTGTTTTAATCAGGAGATACAGCTGCTGAGGCTAAGCAGATATTTCATGTTTTCAAACTATGTAGAATTAGATTCATTTAAATAATCTTCACTGAATGCAGCTATAAATGCTCTTTCAAGAAGTCCTATAAGCCAGGATAGATTTGTTCAGCCATTAAGGGAAGAGTATGGTTGATTTTTTGAGAGGACTGTAAGAAAGAACTTGACATATGGGGACAGGAGACCTAAGTGAGAGCTCCTCCGCCACTCCCCCTCAGGGAGGCTTAGTGTTTGTGTGTGTGGTAAAATGTGATAATGGTAGTTATCTTGCAGCATTTCTATGGGGCATATATGCAAAACATCCAGCAGGGCCCCTGGAACCTAGGAGGTGGTCAGCAAATATGACTACTGTGTCTTTGTGCAGATTGAAGCCTTAGCTTGTGTCTTTGCCCAGTGAAATGATCTGATGAGCATTTAATCATGAGTCCCAAGTCCCCAGCCTAGCCAGGGCCATAATCTTCCTAGACAGGAGCATTGGGGGCTTTGGTTTATGTACCCACCCATCCACCCCAGATGAAGGGGTGTATTCTGAGAGATGCTGTTTCTGGCTTTTATGGGGCAACTGAACCCTGGCCTGCACTGGCCCCTCTGTTCATTAGGGATTTCTCCCAAGGTGCGCCTTAATCAGACAAGTCCAAAGGCTTAGAGAAACATCAGGAAGCAACCAAGACTTGCCTCTACGTCTAAGAAGTTGATACCAACCTGCCACAAAAGTCTGTTCTGCTTGGAAAATTGAGGCTAATGAGCAGTGAAAGCAGCCCTAGTTGAGGCTCAAGGAAAAGATCAGCTTGGCAGGGAGAAAGAAAGGAAAGATTGAGGACTATGAGAGACATGAGGACAAGGACAGGAATCCTAGTAAACATGGGGGTCAGTGCAGGCCCATAAAATACAATGGTTTGTCTTAGAATGCTGCCATCTGTCCCTGTGTGTGTGTGTGGGGGGGCATAATTTGGAGCACTGACTTGTTGACCTTCTTGGGCCCAGCACACCAGGATCACAGGCTTCTCTGTGTCCCATGTGGACGAAGGGTGGTGTCATCTCAGATACAACCTGTCCTGAGTTAGATGGATGGTGCCTGAGCCTGTCCATGTCTAGGGCTCAGGGCTCAGGCTGGCTGCTGCCACCCCCTCTTATCCAGGCCTCTTGGAACTAATCATAGGTACCAGCACCCATTAGCAAAGGAAGATGCACAATGGACCAGGCACTCTCACACTGCATCTGCATTCCTGCTCTCAGGAACACCTTGGGAGGGAGATATTATTTTATTTTACAGAAAGGAAGTTGAGTTTCAGAAGCGAAGGGACTTGTACAGGGTTGTGGATGTGTCTCAGCTTGGATTTGAACTCAGGTCAGACTATTCTTTAGCCTCATTATTTCTAACATGCTTTACATTTTTCTCCCTTTTTTGGATATGGCCATGTAGTCATCATGGGCTTCTAAAACATACATGGCAGTATGCCTACTTGGAAAACCAGCCATGTAGGTGTTGGTTGCCTGCCCAAAGGGTCCCTGACATTGTGTTGGTCTGAGAAAAGGCATAGAAAGCCTTTGTTCTCTCTCTTCTTGCAGCCATTGGATTAGCTTGCTTGCACTGTAGTATCAAACATGCTCTGAATCTCAGTGACTTATTTCTTGTCCGTGCTTCATGCCCATTGTGGGTTGGTGTGAGGACTCTGCTCCCTGCTCTGATTTTCCTCACTCCAGAAACCAGGGTAACCAGCAGCCACTATCCTGACTGTTGCTGATGGGGGGGAGTGAGGAAACAATAGCCTGCTTGGCAAGAATCAGCCTGGAACAAACATACATCATGCTGACCATGTTTTATTGGCTAGAGTCTATGGTGTGGGGATGTAGTAGGTACTGGTGATGGTAACACTATCTATAGTAGACACTCTGCACTGTCCCATCAGTGAGGATGTCTAGTGGAGGAACAGTCATAACCCCAAGAAGGGGATACCTAAGGGTAAGAGGAGTTGTGTGGAACACAAGTGAGTGAGCCTAGGGGCTGTGGGATCTATAGGAGGAAGGACGACCTCCAGGGGGCAATGTTTGAACCCCAGATGCAAAGATAAGAAGTCCGTGGCATCCAACATGAAAGATGATTCTGAGAATAATGCCTAGGCAAGCACTGAAATTGTGCCCTTTTCCAGACATAAGACACCCATCTTGTAGATAATTTTACCATAATATCAGCTCAAAAATATAAGTTGTTAATCTTTTACTTAACACATCATGGCACCACATGAAAATTGCCATTGCACCTTCCGTGCTTTCACTGATGAAAATTGGTCTATGATGTCCTTAGTCAATTTTTTTAGTTTCTTTTTTTTCTGCACTCAGCAGAGCAAGATCACACAGTCTGCCTTGACCCATGGAGGCTCTCAAATACCAAAGTATTAGTTTTAACTTGTTGAATGATCTCTCACAGCTGGCAATGGAAATTGTGATGGTTAATAGAAACCTGTTCACTGGCACCCACCTTCAAGTGGCTTCCACCTTCAAGTGGCACTCAGGAGACATGCCATACCTTAGATACACTTCTGGTCAGAGGGTAGAAGGTGCCTGGAGTGGAAGACAGCATGGTGCTTTGGGTGAATGCCAGAGATCTTTGGTCTGTAGCCCCTGCAAGCTGAAGGACTTTGATGGGGAAGGAAGAGGTTGGAGATGTGAGCAGGGCCAGGAGTTCGGCTTTCATTGCCCTGGGCAGAATGGCAAGTTCTTTTGCTGTTTCCCTGCTGAGCTCTGGTTGAGTTCTGGTCAGTATGTGTGGTGAACCTGGGAGCTCTAGGAACTGCTTGCCTTGCAGCCTCCTAAGGCCTCTGCTCACCAGCCCAGCCTGGGGTACTCCTGCTGGGGCAGGGCTGCAGGCAGAGTCTGGAACCTGCTTTCCTGACCATGCCCCTGCTGTTCACCCAAGGCATGAATCAACTCCGTTATTTGGGAACAAAAGCTCCTGGGTTGCTAGGGAGATGCAGGGGCTGCTGCCTGCACTTCCTCTCTGTGTGGTGTCAGTAAGGAATAGGCACTCAGCAGGGGGCCTGAGTGCCTGTTCTGGGGGTGTGAGCAGGGGTCAATGGGCATTGGTCATTCCCAAAAACTCTTGTTAATGGGGCACTGTGTGGGTCAGGGATGGCATAGGCTATTGAGCTGGATGGACCTGGGTGCAAACAGGGCTCTGTCTAGTTATAATAGGCTGTGGGACTTCAGGCCTTCATATGCCTCTTGGAGCCTGTGTTTCCTCCATTGAAGTTGGGGTAGTAATAGCAGGCTGGCAGAATGGTGAGCTATTTAATGAGATTATGGTAAGACACTACATTGGTTCATTCAGGTATTTAGTAAATATTATTGATGGATGCTGCACCAGGACTGGCAGACACTCAGTGACATAGGGTGACATCACTCCTTGACTCTGCTGGTTGCAGCCTAGCTTGGCCCCACTGCATCCAGTAAACTTAAGCAATGGTGATTACTATTATTCTTAAGGCCAAAAGCTTTGAGGTGGCTGGGAGGAGTCTCACAAGTCTTGAGCATTTCCAGGAAATGAAGAAGTAGTTGTTAGCTCATTGTAACCTCATGCATGACTGAACGAAACCTTGCCTGGTCCTGTGCCATCTTCATGACCAGTTGTGGCTTGAATTATTGTAATCCATGGGGTTTTCCCTGGCTGATTTTTAGAAGTAGATTGCCAGCCCATTTTTCTGAGTCTGTCTTAGTCTGGAAGCTCTATTGGAACCTGTTCAACATCTTAAAAATGCACAAGCCTCCACTAATAGACAGGTAATGACTATGTGAGGTGCATTGGCTGGGACTTGAACCTGGGTCACCCACAAGAAAGGCGAGAATTCTACCACAGAATCAGCCAGCACTGAATTCATGGAGGAGTAGGATGTCTTCTTTATCCTTTCTGAGGGTCAAGCACCAATCTCCAATCTCATAGCCTTTCCTGGAAAGGGGTAGGGTCTTATGGACCAAAGCTCCTGTCCCTGCTTACCCATCTCCCACTAGGTCCCTCAAGGAGCTTCTGGAAGCAGCTGGAGGTGAGCAGAGGGCGCTGAGAGGGTTACCTGACCCAGTGAAAGCTGCTGTAGTGGCTCTGGGTTCCACTGCTAACCAGAAGGCTGGAGGTTCAAACCCACCAGCCACTCCTCAGAAGGAAAATTGGACAATCTACTTCTGTAGAGATACTGCCTCGGAAACCCAAGGAGGGGTCGGTATGAGTCGAATGGACTCAACAGCAGTGAATTTGGTTTGGTTTTGCAGATGGAGATGCAATCCAGGTGCCAAGCAAGCCTTTTCCTGTCATCTCTTAGCAGGCTGCAGAGTTGGCTCTGGACAACCAGGTCAACAGCTCTGGGCTGCACCCTTATCAGAGACTCAAGGTTGAAGGAGTGGGGCAGGAGGCCCTCCTCTGGGAAGGGATCTGTTCCATCTGTCTCTGGTGTTTTGGCCCTGCCACTCCACTCCCTCCAATTGGGGGAGCTTTAGGCCAGACTCTGGGCAGGTTATTGGAGGTGGGTTCAAGCTTGGGGCTCCCCATTGTGGTTAACCTCACTCCCAGAAATTGCTGGAAACCTGTGAAGTGTATTTGGGATCAGACACTGTGGTTTTAGGGATTAGCATCTGGGGGTGCCCCATGTGTGAATGTTCCATGAGAGTGTTTGGGGAATTTGAGGAGTCGATGGCAGTGAATTTGTTTTTTTGGTTTTGGGGGAGCTTTAGGAGCTCTGGTGATATAGTAGTTAAAGTGCTCAGCTGCTAACCAAAAGGTCAGTGGTTTGAACCCACTATTTGCTCTACTGAGGCAGTCTGCTTCTGTAAAGATATACAGCCTTGGAAACCCCATGGGGCAGTTCTACCTTATCCTATAGGGTCACTATGAGTCACAATTGATTCAATGGCAGTGGATTTGGTTTGGGTTAGGGAGCTTCCTGGTGTAATTAGGGATTAGTGTTGCTTTTGGAGTTACTAATGTTGTGCATTGGGAGTTGGGGACAGGTCTGGGGGCATAGGTGGAATTCTAGGTATGTTTGTTGTTGTTATGTGCCATCGAGTGGGACCCGACTCATAGCGACCCCTCCTTGGGTTTCCGAGGCAGTATCACTACGGAAGTAGATTGCCCTGTCTTCCTTCTGAGAAGTGGCTGGTGGGTTTGAACCGACAGTCTTCTGATTAGCAGTCAAGTGCCTTAGGCACTACACTACCAGAGCTCCCCTAGGTATGTTTAGGAGTCAGTGAGATAAGATATTTGGAAAGGATCATTGATGGTGTGGTATGGGGTAGGGCCAGAAAGGACAGGTGGGTGCTGTAGTCCTGGAGTTCCTTGGTGACTATTCTGGTAGCTTAGGGTTTGAGCTCTGGGATATCTGTTTCTTTTCTTTTTAAATTTATTTATTTACTTTGTTGCTGTTGAGAATATACACAGCAAAATGTAGACCAATCCAACAGTCCCTACATGTACAATTCAGTGACATGAAGTGTCTGTTTCTTGGCTTAGGGCCCCAGAGGAGCAGCTTGGGGTCAGGCAGAGTTGCCTCTGTCTCTGTGGGGGTGGGGGTGGGGTCCCTGGGACAAGAGGAGTCTGAGGATCTGGACTGGGTGAGGAGAGGACATGAGGGCTCAGTTGAGTAAGGGAGGATGGGTTGCTGATTAGCGACTTTGCAGATCCTCGGGGTCATTTCTTGCTGTTGCCACTGGGGAAAGTTGCAAAATCAAGGTAAACTGTTGGAGAAGATTTATTAGTTTGATGTCTAACTGAGAGCAGCCTTTTATTGCTGTAAAATGTTGATTTCCTCTTGCTGCCACTGCTAGGTAAGTCTTGGTGGCACTCAAGAAAGACACATCTTGATCAGAACCCACAAAAAAAATGACCTCCCCCATTTGTTCTCCTCCTCACCCTTCATGGCTTCACGAATGGATTCAGTGTCTTATTTCATTCATAAGGCATGGATAGACTTACAGGTGTGCCAGCCACATGACCAGGCTGGTTGTGAGACTCGGGACTCTGGATTCAGACACTCCTGGGCTCAAATCTGGACTGGGTCACTTAGAAGCCCTATGCCCATGGGCAAACACCAGTGTTCTCATCTGTAAAATGGGAAAGCTGTACCTAACTAAGTCTCGGAGTTGTAAAGTATAAAGCATATTATCTGGCACAGGTTATAATGGGCTGGGGTGGGTTCAGCTGAAATGACCAGAAGCTGATGTAGTCTGGGACCTTGGTCACTTTCCCAGGAGCAGCATCAGTTGGGGGTGAGGAGGAGATTGGGGTAGGACCAGGGTCCGAAGAGGGAGCAATCTAGGAAGTGGAATGGGAGACCAGCCAGGAACGTTATTTAAGATGAGCCTGTATCCAGGCAGAGGTGTCAGGGTCTCAGTGCTATTGGGGGCTGGGCAGGGTTGGCCATTTGGCCTGAAGGTGTGAGTAGGCTGGCTGCTCAGGAGAGATAAGCAGCCCGTGCCTATCCCTGGTCTCTGTCCCCTGCTCATGGCCCTTTACTTGCTTAAATGTGGCTAGGGAGAAAAGGCGTGGGCAAATACTGGTCCCACTGGGCTGGTCCTAGGCAGATGGCACTTTTCAGTAGACTTCCGGGGGGCAGTCTTCCTGCCCTGAGAGCCTCTGTCAGCATGGGGTATACATTTCTGTGGGCTGAAGGGATCTCCTAGGCTATAAGCCATTGAGGAAGGGTGGGTAGTACTGTGGAGTGTAAGGGAGGTCTTTGTGTTGGGAGCCTGTCTGCCCACCTCCTGCCTCTCTGTCCTCTGAAGGAGGCAGGGGCTGGGCTTTAGCTGCCTGGGCAGAGCTGCTCTTGTGTGAACACAGCTCTGCTCCACTCACCTTGATGGCTGAACTGGAGCAGGGGGCCAGCACCCCTCAGACAGAGAAGACTGTGGATGTCCCTTTTCCAGGAGGAGGAGCCAACCCTGGGGGAAGTGCTCTGGGATGGACTGAGTGGGGGCAGCCCTTAGGGGCTGTATAAGCTTAGGTTGGGCCTAAGCTGGCTCATGCTGCATCCAAGTGGATGACTGACTAGTGGAGGCTAGTGGTGGTGGTGGGGACAGCAGGACCCAGGTGTTGCCCAGCTCTGGGCTAGTCTCCAGCCTGCAGGGCAGGGTAGGCTCCAGTTCTGGGGATGGGGGTACAGGGTGCCAAAGGCCAAGCAAGATGGAGGGAGGACAGGCAGTAGTTCTGCAAGTTTCTAGGCCAAGGTGATGCTGCAGAGGATGTCACTGACAAAAAGGGACAAGTGAGCAAGGAGTTGACAGACTTCAGGGAGAGTAATGCTGAAGTGTGAAGCTCAGGGAGTTTCACCTGCTGGGGGGCTAGGCTCTTAATAATTTGGCTCCAAGGTGGGGTGGGGCTGCAGCTGCTGGCATGAGAGGAGGGTCCTGGTGTATTATCTATCCTGGCTCAGTCCTAACCTGGCAGTAGGTAGAGAAGCTGATATGACTATCACTGAAAAGGAGGTGAATGGCAGGCCAGGCCCTAATGCTGCATGAAAACCTGATATGGGGGTAGGAATCAGATTCTGCTCCCATATTGCTGTGAACTTGCAAGGGTCCCCTGCATAAGACCCTTACTCCTTCTGGCTTTCAGTTTGTTCCTCTGTAAAACTTGAACCTTGGAGTAGAGGAAAGGGCTACAGAGGGGACCTTTCCTCCAAACGAAAGACTTTATGGCACCCTACTGTTTTTAACAGAGTGAAGTGGGGGTCTAGAGGGCAGGTTAGCTGTCTGCCTACTTGCTCCCTCACTGGAAGGACCCGTGTAGAAACCCAGTGGTCTAGCCCATCTCCAAGGTCCGTTCCAGCTCTGTGTTTCAAACATCTGTCTTATATTTTGATGATTCTGTATTTTCAAACCAACTCAGCACTTGATATGTGCCAGGCACTGTTCTAAGTACTTTACACATACTAACTCATTTAATTTACAACCCTAGGAAGGAGGTGGGGAAACTGAGGGGTGAGAGGTGAAGTGACACTTTAAGGTCACACAGCCATGAATGGTACAGCTAGAATTCCAGCCCAGGCAGTGACGTTTTCACTGTTCTCTGCTGCTTCTAGATTGTGCTGGGTCAAAGGCCACCCAGCAGGTGACTCAAGACATCACCTACCATCACTGCATGCTCTGACCCCAGGCGGGCTCAAAGAACCGTTCAGTTGGGCCTGGAGTTTAGAGGAGCTGGGAGTGGCTGGATGGGGCCACTGCCCTGTGCATTTCACAGCAAGGACCACCGAGTTCCCACTTTGTCAAAGCCAGGCTTATAATGTAATGTTGCATGCATTGGCGTGCAGGAAATCCTACGCAGGAATTTCTCCTCCAGGCACACACTCTAACCACCAAATTTATTTAACCAGATAAAATGCAGGGGGTGTAATGTCAGATTAATGGATAAATAACCGTTCTGGTTTTTGGCACGACGGCGGGGAACGGCAGTGAGAAGCCTCATTATGTGCGGCTCTGCCTCGAAGAACAAGCTTCGCGCTGCCACCCCAGCACCCGGGCCCACGAACAGAGCATTAAATTGTTGGAAATGGCTCCCCTTCACTCGCAGAACAAAGATGTTTTCTCCAGAATAAATTGACTCCCTCTCAGTGTGCCGAGCCTTCGTTTCTCACAAACGCAGCCTCTGCTTGGAGCTCCGCGCGGGGGAGGGTGGCGCGGGCCTGGGAACAGGGAGCTGGGGGCTGGAGCTGGGGGCTGGGCCGCGGAGGTTTCCTGCCGGTCCCTTGAGCTAGAGCCTGGTCAGGGCGATTCTGCAGCCAGGGCTCTGTGGCATTTTGGGGAAACTAGCCTGTAAGGTGCTGTGGATACTGCATGGCAAGTCCTACAGGAGTCGTTGGGATTATGGTGTCTGAGAAGCAGTTTGCCTTTCAGCCAGTGCTCAGGGCTTCACGTTGACATCCCTGGGTTTGTCTTTCTTACCAGCTATGCCACCTTAAGGCAAGCAATTTTACTTCTTTGAGCTCAGTTTGTTATTGTTGAAATGGGGTTGATGGGCTCTTCTAACAGCAGGTGAAGGACCCTGGACCCTGGACCCTGGACCTCCCTGGTCTCAAACAATCTCTGAGCCTCTGTTTTCCCACCTGCAGATATGAGAATAAAGCCTCCCCCCTCCCCTGCAATGAACCGGCTATGAAGATGGAAGCTTCTGGGTTCTGGGTGGTGTTGGCACAGGTTCTTTGGGTAGTGATGTGGAAGTAAAGCTATTTACTCTGCTATTCTAGAACAGATGCTTATGGGCACCCACACTTTGCCAGTGCCAGAGAGGCACAGGCAGCCAGACTGAGGTCTTTAGGGGTTGCACTGGGAGCAGGGCTCCCCTGTGTGTGTTTGATGCCTTGCGTACATGTACACCCTTGTATGCCACCTATATGTCCAAGCCAAGGATCCTTGCAGGTGAATGGCTGGGGGTTCTGTTGCATCTGGCAAGACCTGGTCTTTGGAGTGGTGGACTGCCTGGCTTGCTGCCTTTTCCCTCTTCCTCCAGGCCCCCTCCCTCCTTCTAATGGAAATCCCCCAGAAAATTCTCACTGAGCCATCCCAGAAGTTGGACAGGAAAGTTTGGAAAATGCCCTGGGCCTAGGTGTGGGCATACAAAGGTTTTAGCAGGTCCTTTGGGTCTAGACCCCTAATCCTTGATGGAGCATCTCTTAGTGTGCATCAGGCACTCTCCAGGCACCAAGGTCTCAGTGCTGAGCAGAGGAAATGAGATCTCTCATGGAATGTAGTCACATAAAATCAGTTGTCGTCCAGTTGACTTTGACTCATGGCAACCTCATATCTATCAGAGTAGAACTGTGCTTCATAGGGTTTTCAATGGCTGATTTTTTGGAAGTAAATCACTAAGACTTTCTTCTGAGGTGCCTCTGGGTGAACTTGAACCTCCAACCTTTTGGTTAGTACCTGAGCATGTTAATTAATTGTACTGCTTAGGGATTCCTCACAATGTTTATTGTCTCCTGAATGAAAACATTTATGGCGCACTTTCACTATCCCAGGCTCAGTGTTTTTCACATTTCATTCTTACCACAAAACGTATGGTTAGTGTCCATCTTTGAACTCTGTCACCTTCCCATGATAGTGGGGCCTGTATACCCTCTCTCTCCCCCAGTGTCCTGCTAGCCCTGACAAAGATACCTTGCTATCACTGTGAGTAGAGCGCTGAGTTCAGACAGGTGGATTCCAACTTGGCTCTGTCCTTTTATCTTGTTAGTTATATAACTTGTCTGAACTTCAGTTTCCTCATCAGTCAAATTGGGATAGTAATTGTGCCATCTCCCCAGTTTATGTTGAGGAAGCTCCTAAACCCAGCACCAGGAACACTGAGACTCACCATGTGGCTGGGTATTCTGGTCCCTTTGGAGTGGGCTTAGGGGCCCTCCTAGAGGCTATAGTCCCTGGCTGTTTCCAGCAGGCACTGGACATCTTCTGCAACCCCTACCCCTGGCATTCCTCCTGCTCTTGAAACGTGTTTGGAGCAGGAAGCCGGCTCCCCAGGCAGCACTCCATCTCCCACCCGCTGGATCTTTGTTTAGCTTCAAATTAAAGCCAAAGCAAAAAACACAAAACATTTCCTCCACCATAAGTGTGCTCAGTGAAGGAACTGTCTGTCTTGTCAGCTCCAGAGGGCCTCTGCAAGTGCTTGGCTGCCGGTAATTGTGGAGTCTGGCTGCAGGGGCCTCCCGGGGAGGAACGCTTTCCATCACTGTCAATGTCTGTTATCATAGTTATCACATTCACAACCAGACACTGGGGAGGTGAGGTTAACCAGTGATTTTCCACTTCCAATAGCATGCTTCTCCTCCCCGCTTACCATCATTCCCTTTCCCTCACCTGGCTCCTAAGCAACCTGGTCTGTCCTACTTTGTACTTTCTGCATGTCACCTGTTGTTGGTGTCTGTTCATGGCAATATGTCTGTCTTATGTCCCCATTGAGACCATGGGCTCAGGAAGACCTGGCAGCTGGTCCAGGTCAAAGTGTGGGACAGAGATAATTACATAGGTTCCAATGAGGGAGGACTTGTGGCTGGGTATTCTGGTCTGGGTGGTGTAAATGGTTAACACTCTTGGCAGCTAACCAAAAACTTGGAGATTCGAGTCTACCCAAGATGTCTCTGAAGAAGTCCTGGAAATCCACTTCTAAAAAATCAGTCATTCAAAACCCTATGGAAGGAAGAAGGATCCAAGATGGCAGATCATCTAGATCCTCTACAACAAAGACTCAAGAAACAAGGTGAAATGGCTATAGATGACAGTCCTGGAACCCAGAGCTTCAATGGAAAGGGTGACAAAGTATAGCAAATACTGATTAGAGGAAGAGATTGAATGAAAACAGTGAGAAGGGAGACATATGGAGTGGTGAACAACAAGCCAGGATAGCACAGCCATTGTGAATTATTGCAAGCAGCATTCTAATAGGAGTAGGAACCAGATAACTAGCTCTGCTCACTCAGGACTACTCTAGCACCCACATTGGTGGTCTGCAACCAGAGAGGTATGATCTCCCTCCTTATCTTGCACAACTTCTTGATTACCAGAGGTATAACCTCCTCTATCACCAGCCACCCAACAGCCAATCAAACCACCCCCTTCCCCACTGCTGGTGCCATGCCACTTTTTTCTCTTTCTTCTTAGTTCTTCTCTTACCTTTAAATTTATGTATTTTTAATTTTTTTTTTTTTATCCTGTGGCGCTGGTGCCCATCCCCCCATTGACTCTTTGATTAGCAGCATCTGCCTATGCCCCTCCCCAGTCAGTGGTGCACACTCTCACAGAATGAGCACTGTGTTTGTGCCACAGCCATGTTTGGTGGTTAGAACTTTTGCCAGTGCTGTGCTGCTGTTTTGTTTTGGGTTGTTTTTTCCTCTTTTCTTTATTTTTCCCTTCTTCTTACTTCTTCCCTCTTCCCCCTCCACTTGTTTTTCTTTTATTTTCTTCTCCCTCTTCTGCCCAACATAGTTTTCTTTTTTTGACTTCACAGAACATGTGCCCACTACATCCCCACCTGTATAGTCAGCAGCACCCATCTTTGCCCCTCTTTGGATGAGCAAAGATAGAGTGAGCTCTATGTTCCTGCTGTGGCCATGTTGGTGGCTAATGCTTGTATCAGTACTGTGCTACAGTTTTTTTGTTTTTCTTTTGTTTGTAGTTCTTCATTCCTCCCTCGTTTTTTTTCCTTCCTCCTCCCCTCCTTTTTAATTTTTGATCCTGCAGAGCTGGTGCCCACCCCATCCCTCCCTTGACACCTCATGTTCAGTAGAACCCACCCTTTACTTTCCATACTGGGCAGTTAGTGTTCCTATGGAGGTGAGTGCCACATTCCCACTACAGATGTTTTTGACAGGTAGCACTTGTACTAATACTGTGTCACATTTTTTCTTTTCCTCTTTTTTATTTTCTGGTTTTTCCTATTCTCTTTTTTTTTTCTTTTCTATTTTTTCTGTCCCTCTTCCTCTTTCTTAGTTATTTTCTCTTCTATATTTTTCCACAGCAGTCAGGAGTCAGTGAACCAACCACAACCATACCCACCATATTTGTCACCCATTCACTGGGCAAGGGCCACCACCCACTCCAGCTTGATGACAGATGGTGGCTAACATCTGCTCAGCCTATCCTCAGCTGTTCTGCATGATCGGCAATCAGAGACTTGTGCCCACACCCTAGGAAATCCACCCATAGACAGGTAGTGAGTTCTCCCGTGCTGTGAACCTAGTGGCCAGAATAGAATACCCATCTTATTGTCTAGATATATTAAAAAAAACCAAATCAGGATGAAGCAAACCAGCATACAATCAACAAGTTAATACTATAACACCACAATGTGTCAGAGATAACAGATAACTTTAAATCACACAATGAAACAAGACAAGATGGCTCACACAAGTAAACAAGATACAAGGCTAGAAAATCTTTACAGGGAAGAAATGCTATTGGATTTATCTGATAAGAAATTCAGAAGATTGATACTTAGGTTCTTTCAGCAGTTTAAGAAAGAGATTGAGGAAACCACAGACAAACTCAAAGTAAACACAGACAAAAATATAGAAAAATTCAGGAAAGCAATACCAGGATAAATTGATAAGATATGTAGAAAATTAGAAACTACATAAAAACAGCAAAAAGAAATCCAGAAGATTAATACTAAAAAATCAGAAAAATATGACACATTGGAAGTGCAAAGGAGTAGAATTGAATCAATGGAAGACAGACTTAGTGAAATTCAAGACAAATCTGTTAATAATAACCTGTTAGAGGAACAATCAGAAAAGAGAATGGAGGGGAGAAGAAAGACTAAGAATTATATGGGACACCATTAAGAGGAATAACGAATGTGTGCTTGGCATTCCAGAACAGGAAGAGGTTATAGTAAATGCACAGAAAAAGTAGCTGAAGATTTGTTGGAACAAAACTTTCCTAATATCATGAAAGATGAGAAGATATGAATTCAAGAAACTCAACAAACCCAAAATAGGATGGACCCCAAAAGAAAATGACTTAGACATATCATAATCAAGCTTTCCAAAATCAAAGAAAAGAAACAATCTTGAATGCAGCACAAGAAAAATGAAACGTTACCTACAAAGGAGAACCAATAAGACTAAGCTCTGATTTCTTGGCTGAAATCACATAGACAGGAAGACAATGGGGTAACAACTCTGAAAGAGAAAAATTGCCAACCAAGAATTATATATCCAGCAAAATAGTCCCTCAAATATGATGGCATAATTAGGACAGTACTAGCTAAATAGAAATTAAGGTACTTTGTAAAAACCAGACCAACCTTGCAAGAAATGCTAAAAGGAGTCCTTCAGACAAGAACCAATAACAGCTGGCAACAACCAAAGATTAAGACACATGACAACATCACCTGGAAATAAACCCAGATACAGAAGTATCAAAAATAAAATAAGCCTATAGAATGATAATAAGGAGCCAGAGATGTCAATTTGTAAATGAGAAACCACAAAGCAAAAAGAGAGAATAAATGATGTAGTTACAGAACTTTCAAATGGAAAAATCCAGACAATATCAGGATAGAATGGACTGTTTTAAATTTGGGAAGATAATAGTGAATAACAGGATTGCCTCACAGAAAATTAATAAACTTTTTCACTAGTATAAGCAGCTCTAGTGGTGCAGTGCCTAAGGCACTTGACTACTAATCAGAAGGTTGGTGGTTCAAACCCACCATTTGCTCCACAGAAGGAAGAAGGGGCAATCTCTTTCCATAAAGATTTACTGCCTCAGAAACCTAGTGAAGGTTGCTATGAGTTGTAATTGACTTGATGGCAGTGAGTTGGTTGGTTGGTTGGCTTCACTTATATAAAAAGAAAGAAAATCATAAGGTTTCAGTAAACACTAAAATAATAAAAATGAAGGAAATGATAAAATCTGTAAACAAAATGAATGTGGCCAGAAACTATACGGAACAAAGAAACCACCAACACGACATACTTACACACACATACACACACACACACCACACAGCAAAATGACAACAGTAAATTCATATCTATAGATAATTACACTGGATGTAAATAGATTAAATGCACTAGTCAGGAGATAAAGAGTACCAGAATAGATAATAAAACATGACCCATTAATATGCTGTCTACAAGAGACACAACTGAGACACAAAGACAAAAATAAGCTAAAAATCAAAGGATAAAAAAAGATATACCAAGCAAATGGCAACCAAAAAAGAGCCCCAAACCAAAAACTAAACCCATTGCTGAGTCGTATCCGACTCATAGTGACTTCTCCTTGGGTTTCCAAGGTGGTATCACTACGGAAGTAGATTGAACAACCTTCCTTCTGAGAAATGCCTGGTGGGTTTGAACCACCAGCCTTCTGGTTAGCTGTCAAATGCCTTAAGCACTACGCTACCAGAGCTCCTCAGAGTGGCTGGTTAATTTGAACCACCAACCTTTGGGTTAACAATGGTTAGTGCTTACCCATTGTGCCACCAGGGCTTCTATAAAAAAATGAAAAAAGCAGGAGTAGCAATATTAATGTTTGATAAAATAGGCTTTAAGGCAAAAATCAGCAAAAGAGACAGGAAGGACATTATATAATGATTAAGGGATCAATCCAAGAAGAAGCCATAACCATAATAAATATCTATGTACCCAATGAAAGAGCCTCAAAGTACACAAATCAAACATTGACAGAATTGAGAAGATAAATAAACTCCACAATAATAATAGGAAACTTTAATATGCCACTTTCAATGTAGGACAGACATCTTGAAAGAAATCAACAAAAATACAAACAACACAGTCAACCAACTAGACCTTGTAGATGTAAACAGAACACTCCATCCAACATAGCACAATATATTCTTTTTCAGTGCACATGGAATATTATCCAGAATAGACCATATGTTAGGCCACAAAGCAAGCCTCAATAAATTTAAAAACATAGATATAATATAAAACATCTTCTCAGATGACAATGCTATAAAATTAGAATCAGCAACAAGAAGATCAAGGGAAAAATAAAATACATGGAGATGAAATAACACTCTACTTAAAAACTACTGGGTAATAGAAGAAATAAGAAATGAAATAAAGAGATCCCTTGAATAAAACATGAGTGAAAAGATAAATTGTTTGGACACAGCAAAAACAGTGCTTGAGGTCAATTTATCGCAATAAATGCAGAAATCAAAAAAGAAAAAAAAGTCCCAAAATCAACACCTTAATACAATATCTCCAACAATTAGAAAAAGGATAGCAATAAAATAAAATAAAGACTACAGTCACCAGAAGAAAAGAAATAATAAATACTGAAGCAGAAATAAATGAAACAGAAAACAGAAAAGTAATAGAAAGAATCCGCAAGACTAGAAATTGGTTCTTTGAAAGGACTAACATTGACAAACCACGGGCTAATCTAACAAAGGAAAAGAAGGAGAAGATGCAAATAACATGAATAAGAAATGAAATGGTGATGTCACAAGAAAATCTGGTGAAATGAAAAGTATAACAGCAGAAAACTATCACATTGTACTCCAAGAAATATGAAAACCTAGAAGAAATGTACAGATTAATAGACTCACACCACCTTTCCAAACTAACACAATCTGAGGTAGAAAATTTCAACTGATGAATCACAAAAGAAGAAATTACACCAGTCATTAAAAAAAAAAGAAAAAGTAAAAGAAAGAAAAGAGTCCCCCCAAAAATAAGTCCTGGCCAGATGCTTCACTGGTAAATTCTACAAAATGTTCAGAGTAGAACTGGCACCAATTCTACTCAAACTATTTCAGAACACAGAAGAGGAAAGAATACTGCTGAACTCATTTTATGAAGCAAGCATAACCCTGATATCAAAACCAGGCAAAGACACCACTATAAAAGAAAATTATAGCCCAATATCCTTCATGAACTTGGATGCAAACATTTTCAACAAAATCCTAGGCAATAAAATCCAACAACATAGCAAAAAAAAAAAAAAAAAAAAAACCACACATCATGATCAAGTGTGATTCATAGCAGGTATGCAATGATGGTTCATTATTAGAAAAACAATCAATGTAATCTACCACATAAATAAAATAAAGGGAAAGAACCACATGATCATATTGATTGATGCAGAAAAGGATTTGAGAAAATCCAACACTTATTCTTGATTTTTTTTTTTTTTTAAATCTCTCAGCAAAATAGGAGTAGAAGGAAAATTCTTCACCATAATTAAAGGGATATACACAAACCCAATGGCCAGTATTATTCTCAGTGGAGAGAGACTGAAAATATTTCTCTTGCAAATGAGATCCAGATAAGGATCCTCTTTATCACCACTCCTATTCAATATTGTTTTGGAAATCCTAGCCAGAAAAATAAGGCAAGAAAAGGAAATAAAAGGCATCCAAATTGGCAACAAAGAGACATGCAGATGATACATAGCAAGTCCTAGAGACTCAACAAGAAAACTACTGGAACTAATAGATGGATTTAGCAATAGGCTGGGTATAAGGTTAATTAAAAAAAAAAAAAAAAAATCAGATTCCTCTACATTAACAAAGAGAACTATGAAGAGGAAATTAGGAATAGTACCATTTACGATAACTACATCAAAGATGAAGTGCTTAGGAATAATTCTAACCAGAGACACAAAAGACATATGCAAAGAAAACTACAAAACCCTAAAAGGAAACCAAGAGAGACCTACATAAATGGAAGACAATAGTATTTTCAAGGATGGGAAGACTTAACATGGTGAAAGTGTCAATAGTACCCAAAGAAATTTATAGATATAATGCAGTCCTGATCCAGATGCCATCATCATTCTTTAAAGAGATGAGAAAAGTAATCACCAACTTTTTATGAGAAATAAAGAGACCCCAGATAATCAGAGCACTACTAAAGAAGAAGAACAAAGTAGGAGGCCTCACACTCCCTGATTCGACAACTTATTCTACAGCCATGGTTGTCAAAACAGCCTGCTACTGGTACAAGATAGCAGCTAGACCAGTGGAACAGAATTGAGAACGCAGAAGTAAATAAATTCATTTTTTGGACAGCTGATCATTGACAAAGGGCCAAATCCATTAAATATGGAAGACATAGTCTCTTGAACAAATTGTGCTGGCAAAACTGGGTATCCATCTATGGAAAAATGAAACAGGATCTGTATCTCTCATCATATACAAACACTAACATTAGATGGATCAAAGACCTATATATAAAACGTAAAACTATAATGATCATCAAATAAAAATAAGGACAATCATAGGGGCCCTAATCCATGCCATGATCAAACATATCTGAAAACTCACAAACAGCAGAAAGCAAACTAGATGGCTGTGACTTTCCAGAAATTAAACATTTTTGTGCATCAAAAAGAGTGAAAACAGAATCTATAGATTGGGAAAAATTGGTAATGACATATCAAATAACAGTCTAATCTCTAAAATTTATAGAAAACTTCAGCACGTCAACAAACAAACAAAATCCAATCCAATTAAAAATTGGCAGAAGCCATGAATAGACACTATACCAAAGAAGATACTCATGTGGACAGCAAACACATGAATAAATAATTATGATCATTAACCATTAGAAAGATGCAAGGCAAATCAGTACAACAGTGAGATATCATTTTACCCCAGTGTTGATAGCAAAGTTCAAAAAGAAACCCAGAAAACAACAAATGCAGGCAAAGGTGTGGAGATATTGGAACCTTCATACACTGCTGATGGGACTGTAAAATGTGTAACCTCTGTGGAAAATGTTATAACACTTCCTTTAAAAAATTGGAACTAGAAATATCATATTATCCAACAATCTCATTACTAGGTATATATCCTAGAGGAATAAGAGCCATGTCTTGAACACCCATGCACATTATATCATTGCACACCCATGTTCATTACATCATTGTTCATAATAGCAAAAAGGTGGAAACAACTTAAGTGCTCATTAATGGAGGAATGGATAAACAAACTATGATACATACACACAATGGAATACTATGCAGCATTAAATAATAATGATGAATCTATGAAACACCTTGTATCATGGATGAACCAAGAGGACATTATTCTGAGTGACATAAATGAATCACAAAAGGACAAATACAGTATGAAATCACTACTATAAAATAAAAAAAAAGTTTTACACACAGAAATAAATATTCTTTGAAGGTTACTAGAGGTGGAAGGGTAAGAGAGGATAAATCACTAACTAGAGGGTAGACACATTAACTTGGGTGAAGGGAAAGGCAATATAGAATAAAAGGAAGATCAGCACAAAATGATCAAGGCAAAAAAAGGCATTAGGAGGAGCACATGAGTTAAAGGCAACAAAGATAAATACTATTACATGCCCAATCCTGCAATAATAGTAATAACAATAATCTACAAGTAGATACATAGATAGATACAGAAGCTGAACAGGGGTGGGAAGGCTAATGGGACTATACCCATGAATATATATATAGGTTTAACAGAGCATATTTCTACATGTGTATTTACATATGCTGCAAATATATTCAGGAATGTAATAGAGCAGGAGGCAAAGTTATGAAAACTTCTTATCCATAACCAAACCTCTTGAGGGAATGAGTCACCTGGGGGCTCAGGACTCTAGTCTTGGGGGACACTAAGATCAATTGGCATAACAGAGTCCATAAAGACAATGTTCTATATCTTATTTTGGTTTTAAAAGCTTGTGAACAGCCATGTAAGGTGCAACCATTGGTCTTTCCTAGTCTGGAGCAGACAAGAGAGAAGAAAACTGAACACACAGGAAACAATTGGTCCAAAGGACTAATGGACCATGTGAACCCCAGCCTGAACTCATGACCTTGAGACCAGAAGCATTTGATGGTGCCAAGCTACCACTAGTGACCACTCTGAAAGGGATCACAATACAAGGTCCCAGATACAGTGGGAGAAAAATCATACATAGATTAGGCTGACCTGATAGAGACTGATGGAACCCTTGAGACTATGGCCCTTAAACATGCTTCAAGCATGGAACTGAGCTCACCCCTGTGGCTCAACTTTCAACCAAAAGATAGATAGGTCTATAGTATGACTCGATGGCACTCAACAACAACAACAACAACAACAATAGTATGAACAATAACAGCAGGTAGGTAAGCACCCCTTAGAACTATCAACCACAAGAGGTCAAAAGTGCACCATTTTCCCAAAGATGAAGTTCAGGAGTCAGAAAGGAATGGGAAAGAAGGATGTGAATGGAAACAATAAACACAGGGAGGTGGTGGGAAGAGTGCTGTTACATTGTGAGGATTGGAATCAATGTCACAAAACAAAATGTATATGAATTGTTGAATGGAAAACAAATTTTCTCTGTAAAATTTCACTCAAATCACAATAAAAAGTAAACAAACAAACAAACTATGCAGCACTGTTCTACTCTGACATGTGGGGTTGCCATGGGTCAGCTCTGTGGCATCTGGGTTTTTGTTGGTGAACTGGACTCAGAGGCCCTTGGGGAGGCCCAGTTGCAATCTGTGTCCAGGAGCCCTTGTGATGCCTCTTTTAGCCCCCATCTTTGGCATTCTTCCTGTTCTAGAAACTTGTATTTTGGGTGAGCATTGTCTTTGGAGGTGTACCTGAGTTCTAAATTTCTCTCTTTCACTTGCTGTGTGACTTTGAGAAAGTTATTTAACTTCTCTGACCCTCAGTTTCCTCATTTCTAAAATATGGATGAGATTGGTACACACTGTCTGGGATTGTGTGTGGCTTAGTGTCTGGCACATGGTCAGTGCTTAGAAATGCTGTCTCAAAAATGGCAAGTGTCATGTGGCTAAAGCCTTGGTTTTCTCATTGACGTTAGAGTAGTGAAAGAGTTGCAAGACAAGAAGAGTGGCTGCTGTTCAGGGCCCGTTGCATGTGCATCCCATGGAGTGAAGTGTGGTGGGGAATATCCCTGAATGTATGAGGACCAGATGGGGACTAACTCACACAAACTATTATCATGAGAGACTGCTGCTTTGGTTGAACACATGCCAGAGTGTTAATTGACAGTGTGAAAGAGCTGCCCAAGCTTTTTTGTGCTTTCCCCAATGAGAACAACCAAGTAGGGTTTCTGTCTCATCCATCTTCTTGGAGAGCCAGGTGATGGAGCAGAGGTGCTTCCCATCCATCTTTTCTAGAGTGATGATAAGGATTTCTCTGGGATGGGTTTTAGGAGGTTTTCTGACAACTGTTTGGAGCCTGCTTGTGGCCTCTGATGGCCTCTTCTCTCTCCATTTCCCATACTAGACTCCATTTTTTCCCTCCTATTTCTTATTCCTTCTCTCTCTCTCTCTCTCTTATCTATTATCTTCTCTCCATCCCCAATATGTGTTTTCATGCCATTTACTTGCTCTCTCCCCACCTTGGACATGTACTCATGGGTACACACTCGTGCAGGCACTCCTAGGGATGTGACTCTAGCTGGAAGGGACTAAGAAAGACTAGGCTTGATGAAATGAGTAACTTCTTTTCTCCTTCAAAACTTTGTTCCCCAAATAATAATCCAGGGATGTTTAGCTATCTTCATGCCAGTGGTTTACACACACGTATGAGGGGGAATAGTCATTAGACTGCTGGTCAGTGAACATGGCCAGGAACAGATTTATAAGACAGAGAAGAGAGAAAGAATTCCAGAGGTCTGGAAATGGTGAACACAGACTTTATACATTTGGGGTAACTATTGAGCTGAGAAGGAGCTCTCTTGGTGCAGTGCCTAAGGCATATTACTGCTAAACCAGGTCGGCAGTTAAAATCCATCAGCTGTTCTGCAGAAGGAAGGTAGGGCAATCTAATTGTGTAAAGACTTACTGCCTTGGAAACCTGGTGGGGGTAGCTATGAGTTGGAATCCACTCTATGGCAGTGGGGCTGTTTTTTTTTTTTTTTTTTTTGGTATTGAGCTGAGAGCCAGCCAAGAGGTCAGCCGCAGCAGTGCTATTCACGATAACAATAAGATGGAAACAACCTAAATGCCCATCAACGAATGAATGGATAAACAAATTATGGTACATGTACATAATGGAATTAGCAAACTATGGTACACACATTGGAATAAAGAATAACAATAGGGGTGTGAAACACTTCGTAACACAAATGGACCTGGAGGACTTTATGCTGAGTGAAATTGTTGTTGTTGTTCGGTGCTGTCAAGTCATCTCAAGCTCATAGAGACCCTATGTACAGCAGAACGAAACGCTGCCTGGTCTTGTGCCAGCCTCACCATCCTTGCTATACGTGAGCCCGTCGTAGCAGCCACTGTGTCTATCCATCTCATTGAGGGCTTTCTTCTTCGTTTACCCTCCATTTTACCAAGCATGATATCCTTCTCCAGGGAATGGTTCCTTCTGACAACATGACCAAAGTAGGTGAGATGGAAGTCTGGCCATTCTTACTTCCAAGGAGCATTCCGGCTTCACTTCCTCCAGGACAGATTTGTTAGTCCTTTTAGCAGACCATGGTACACTTAGCAGTCTTTTCCAACACAACAACTCAAAAGCATCAACTCTTCTCCAGTCTTCCTTATTCATTGTCCAGCTCTCATAAGCATATGATGTGATTGAAAGTGCCATGGCTTGGGTTAGGCACACCTTTAATCTTCAAGGAGACATATTTGTCCTTCAGCACTTGAAAGAGGTCTTTTGCAACAGATTTACTCAATGCAATGTGCCATCTGATGTCTTGACTGCTGCTTCCATTGGTGTTGATTGTAGAACCAAGTAATATGAAGTCCTTGACAACTTCAATCTTTTCTCCATTTATTGTGAAGTTGTTTATTGGACCAGTTGTGAGGATTTTGGTTTTCTTTATATTGAGGTGTAATCCATACTGCAAACTGTAGTCTTTAATTTTCATCAGTAAGTGCTTCAAGTCACCCTCACTTTCAGCAAGCAAAATTGTGTCATCTTCATATCACAGGTTGTTAATGAGCCTTCTTTCAATCCTGATGCCACATTCTTCTTCATATAGTCCAGCTTCTCGGATTATTTGCTCAGCATACAAGTTGAATAAGTATGGTGAAAGGACCTTGACACAATCCCTTCTTGATTTTGAACCATGCAGTATCCCCTTTTTCTGTTTGAATGACAGCCTCCTAATCTATGCACAGGTTCCTCATGAGTACAATCCAGTGTTCTGGAATTCCCATTCTTCTCAATATTATCCATAATATGTTATGATCCACACAATGCTTTTGCATAGTCAATAAAACATAAGTAAACATCTTTCTGGTATTCTTTCCTTTCAGCTAAGATCTATCTGACATCAGCAATGATATTTCTTGTTCCACATCCTCTTCTGAATTCCTGCATGCATTTCTGGAAGTTCTCTGTCAATATACTGCGTGAAATTAGTCAATCACAAAAGGACAAATATTCCCTGAGACCACTAATATAAAAAGTCAAGAAAATGTTTTCACATAAAAAGAAATATTCTTTGATGGTTACCAGGGGTAGTAGAGGTGGCAAGAGAGGGTCAAACCACTAACTAGACTTCCTCTCCTCACTGCCATTGAGTTGAATCCGACTCCCAGCGACCCCTCCTTGGGTTTCTGAGGTGGTATCACTATGGAAGTAGATTGCCCATCCTTCCTTCGAGGAGTGGCTGGGGGGTTTGAACTGCCAGACTTCTGGTTAGCAGTCAAGTGCCTTAGGCACTATGCTACCAGAGCTCCCCTGAGGAGTGGCTAGTGGGTTTGAACCACCAGCCTTCTGGTTAGCAGTCAAATGCCTTAGGCACTAGAGGGTAGACACATACTAACTTAGTGAAGGAGAAGGCAATATTAAATGAATAAATACAAAATAAAATATAAAGTTTTGGAAAAACATAAAAAAGAGAGACTGGCCTGAACCATCATTTATCCTTGGTCAGGGGTTCAGGGTCCTCAAAGGAAACTAATGTTCTGTGGAATCTCTCTAAGGTTTGAGAGCAGGGTTGTCTATCTGTCACATTGGCCTCTACTAACACCCACCTTTATCAGGTTACTACCGTACTATTTTCCTCATTGAATCCCCCCACCCTCTTTCTTTTTGGAAATATAAACATTTTAAGCAACTTAACATTAAACATTATTCAGTCATGAACCTTAATATTAATTTCTGTGGCTAAATATTTCCTTAAATAGCTTGTATCCTATTGATCCCTAATCTTAGTTCTTTGTTTAATTCCAGGAACTCTTCTGTTGAGTTTACCAAGGTCAATTGTGGTCTGTTTCTGTTTCTTTTTTGCAGTTGAAATATTTTTCTTTTTTTTGATTTGTTTCATTTTTGACTTTTATTTTAAAATTTTTATTGTGATTTGGGTGAAAGTTTACAGAGCAAATTCATTTTCCATACAGCATTTTGTTTCATGACATTAACTGCAATTCCCCTGTGTAAGCGTTCTTTTCCCATTTCCTCCCTGTATCTACCTCTTCCCAGTGTCCATCTTTCCTATGTGTTCCTGCCCCCCTGAATTATCTCCCTGTGCAAATACTGCCTTTCTGTTCTCCCATGATTGATCGTTCTAAGGAGTGTATCTACCTGATGTAAATGTTCACCCTATATGCCTGTCTACTGTTTGGCTGGAAGCCACAGAAGTGAGTTTGATTCCAGGCCTGAAGGGTAACCAGGGGCCATAGTCTCAGGGGTCTCTATCAAACCAGTAAATCTGGTCTTTTTTTTTTTTTTAATGATTTTGAGTTTAGTTCTACATTGTTCTTCTGCTCTGTCTAAATAGCTCCTGCACTGTGTGGTCTGTTTCTTATGTCTTCTTCAGGAATCAGAACCCCTGCAAGTGAGTTCTTCCTGCATTTTCTTATATTTTTTCATCTTTTCCAATTAAAAACTTTCACTTATTCATTCTGTATCCTGGATATGTGTATAAATTGTCTTATTATTCAAAATATCCATTGCTTCTCTGTGGGAGATCTGCCCTGATTATGGCATCCTTGGTCACATGACTTTCCTGGGACAATGAAATGGAGGTGAAAATGATACATGCCTTTCTGAACAGAAGCTTAAGAGCCATCACATAGTTCTGCCTGGTTTGTTTTTCCCTTTGTAGTGAGAGACAGTTTGCTTCCTTAGCCTGAGTGCCGTGGGACCCAAAGATGCCATGGAGCAGAGCTGCAGTCAACCTGCATTAAACACAGTGTGGGGATGGAAATTAGTTTTTGTTAATTTAAGCCACTGAGATTTTGAGGGTTGCTTTGTTAGTATACAATTTCACTTGAGTAACTTTTAAGCATATCTTAGCTTAAACTAATACAATGTATCTCTCAAATGTATTTTCGTTTTATTAATACAATTTTTTGGTAGTCTTAATTCTGGTTTTCATTGCTTCCAACAACAGTTTTGTTCTATAGAGATTTAAAATTTTGTTTTGAACTCTATTATTTAATCGATTTTGTTTTCCTCTTTGAAATAACTGGTAGATTTTTTCTAAAATCTTGTGCTCCATATGTAAATCTGTTTTAGAGCTGGCTATTCTTATAACAGGAGTTCTGGTAATATAGTGGCTAAAGCATTTAGTACTAACCAAAGGTTGGTAATTTGAACCCACCAGGCCCTCCGCAGGAGAAAGATGAGGCAGCCTGCTTCCATAAAGACTTACAGCCCTGGGAACCCTGTGGAGGCAATTCCACTCTGTCCTATAGGGTTGCTATGAGTCAGTTGACTCAATGGCAGTGAGTTTTTGGTATTCTTCTGACCATGTACTTTTTCTTTCCTCCCTCCCTCCCTTCTTTCCTTTTTCCCCTCCCTTCTTTTGTTTTTTTAATCAGGCTGTGTGATTTTAAAAATGGATCCCAAATTACTTCTTTTTTCTTTTTGCCCATCTTTGAGTTTTCATCATTGCTCCTTCCTGTTTTGCTGAGGTGTATAGTAGTCAAATTGAGGTAAAAACCTAAGTTGTGAGGCTTGAGGAGGAGCATCCAGTCTGGGTCATGGTAAGGAAGCATGTGGTCTGAGACAGGGCATATATTTTCCTCATTTTTGTTGGTGCTTCTGAAGATGCTCTTTGTTTCAGTAGATTACAGAAATGTTTTAATTGGATTAGAGGGAAAAAGTCCTTGGCTTTGCTCCCTGTTCTTTTTCTTCCTGGACATAATCCCTTTAGGTGTCTGGAGCTGGCTTTCATGTCACTTTCACACTTGGCCTGCCTCCTCTCAGGCTTGCGCTGCCTTTCTCCCTTCCCTTCTGTGGCCTGAATAGCCAGCCAGCCTCTCCTCTTCAAACCTTCCCACAATATTACTGTCCCTATTGAATGTAATACCCAGACTGGAACTCAGGTTTCAGCTGCCATCTGAACTGGGTTTCTTCTCTCCTTGTCCTGTATGTCATACTGCTAATTCAGCCTGTAATGGTCCCATCAGTTTGTTGGCTCATATTAAGCTTGGAGGTGGCTGGACTCAAGTGCATCTCTTACATTCAGTCTTCTCCACCTGTTCTTATATCTTTGGTCTCTGAAACCTACAAGGCTGGGACTTTATATCTATCCCTGTGAGGTTGTATTTTGCTGAATATGGCTTATCCTTCCGGGTGGCAGGGATCTTTTTAGATCGCAATTGTCATTCAGTGTATTAACTATCCCTGGAGTGGTACCAGTAACAATCAATGTTCTCTGCCAAGTTACTCATAAAAATGCTGAACGGACAGGTCTGAGGGCAGAGCACCAATCATTACAGGCTTTTGCAGGTTGCTATGGATTATCCTACTTCGGATCTAGTTTATTCTATCTCTGAATTCTATCTGTCTGAATCTTCCTGACTATACTCATGCCAAGCCCACTTCAGAGAAGACTATGTGGATACTTTGCTGAACTTCAGCACCACATCAAAGTAGATGTAGAGGAGATACAGAGTAGGTATGGAACAGGTGCAGAGGTGAGCATAGTAGATGGACAGTAGGTGAGTAAGTGTAGGGTGAGTGTAGAGCAGGTGTAGAGTAGGCATAGAGTAGTTGTACAACAGGCATAAGATAGGTGTAGAGCAAGTGTGGAGTAGGTGTAGAGCAGATACAAAGCAGGTACAGAATAGATGTAGAATAGATTCAGAGTACATGCAGAGTAGGTGTTGAGTAGGTGTAAGATAGGTGTAGAGTAGGTGTAGAACAGGTATTAAGTAGTTTAGAGTAGATGCAGAATAGATGCAGACTAGAAGCTCTGGTGACACAGCAGCGAAAATACTTGGCTGCTAACCCAAAGGTTGGCAGTTTGAATTTACCAGTTGCTCCATAGGAGAAAAATGTGGCAGTCTGCATCTGTAAAGATTACAGCCTTGGAAACCCTATGGGGCAGTTCTACTCTGTCTTATAAAGTCACTTTAAGTTGGAATTGACTTGATGGCAGTGGGTTTGATTTTGGAGATGCAGAGTAGGTGTAAGGTAGATGTAGAACAGATATAAGGTTGGTGTGGAACAGGTGCAGAGTAGATACAGAGTAGATACAAAATGTGTAGATGTTGTTGTCGTTGTTGTTGTTAGGTGCTGTCGAGTCATCTCTGACTCATCACGACCCTATGCACAGCACAATGAAACACCGCCTCGTCTCGCACTGGCTCTGAGATCCCTGCTATACTTGAGCCCATCGCCTTAGCCACTGTGTCAATCCATCTTCTTAAAGGCCTTCCCCTCTTTCATCGACCCTCCACCTTACCAAGCATGACATTCTTCTTCAGGGATGGTCCCTTCTGACAACATGACCAAAGTAGGTGAGACAAAGTCTGGCCATTCTTGCTTCCAAGGAGCATTCCGGCTGCAGTTCCTCCAGGACAGACCTGTTAGTTCTTTTAGCAGTCGATGGTACTTTCAGCATTCTTTGCTAGTACCACATCTCAAAAGTATCAGTTCTTCTTCGATCTTCCTTATTCATTATCCAGCTCTCATGTGCATATGAGGTGATGGAAAGTATCATAGCTTGTGTCAGGTGCACCTTAGTCCTCAAGGAGACATCTTTGCTCCTCAGCATTTGAAAGAGGTCCCTTGCAGCTGATTTGCCCAGTGCTATACATTGTCTGATGTCCTGACTGCTGCTTCCATTGGTGTTGATTGTAGAACCAAGCAATGTGAAGTCTTTAACTTCAATCTTTTCTCCATTTATCGTGATGCTGCTTATAGGTCCAGTTGTGAGGATTTTTATTTTCTTTATATTGAGATGTAATCCATACTGCAGACTGTATTCTTCAATATTCATCAGTAAGTGCTTCAAGTCATCCTCACTTTCAGCAAGCAAAGTTGTGTCATCAGCGTATCAGGTTGTTAATGATTCTTTTTCCAATCTTGATGTCACATTTCTTTTTCATATAGTCCAGCTTCTTGGATTATTTGCTCAGCACATAGATTGAATAAGTATGGTGAAAGGATGCAACTCTGACACATTCCCTTCTTGATATTAAACCATTCATTGTCCCTGTGGTGGTCAAGTTTGTGTGTCAACTTGGCTGGGCCTGGTTGAGTGGCTGGGCAGCTGGGTGTAGTACTCCCCATGATGAGACTGGTAATCAACTTCATGGTGGAATCTACTATGAGCTGCTGAGTAGCTGCTTTTGGGATGTGGTCTACTTCCTGTATATAAAGAAAAGCCTTGGGGAATGATATCTAGCTTATGGCACGCTTGAATCCTGCATGTAGCCATGTCATTGTTCAACAGCCTGCCATGTTCTGCCAGCCTTGGGACTTTCAATGGACTTGAATTAATGGCCTGCCATGCTGTTTGGTGACATTGGACTGTGCCTTTTTTACTTGTCAACCTTGGGCTTGTCAGTCTCAGCAGCCAGCAGCTGTCTGAGTGAAGAAAAGCCTCTAGCTCCAGTGGTCCAGGAGCAGGAGGCAGAGCTGGACCCTAGGGTTGCGGGGCTTTCACTCAGCCCCTAGAGCCTGGCACTTTGAACTTAGACTTAAAGCCTCCAAACTGTAAGAGAATAAACTCCTGTTTGTTCAAGCTATCCCATTTGTGGTATTTCTATTAGAGTGGCATTAGGTAACCAGAACAGTCCCCTTGTTCTGTTCGAACAACCGCCTCCTGGTCTATGTACAGGTTCCCCATGAGTACAATTAAGTGTTCTAGAATTACCATTCTTCTCAGTGTTATCCATAATTTGTTATGAGCCATGTGTAGAGGTAGAGTAGAGTAAAAGGTGCTCACTCTCCAGGTGAGTTAGCCAGTGTTTGGCAAGAAAATGGCCACACATTCCAAAGGGTAAAAGGGAAGACTTGAATAAAAAGACTATTCCAGATGTGTTGGCAGAGTCACAGATACTGACCAGGGATAGGGCAGCCTCTGGGGACTAAGACCTCAGGGAGCAGCAGCCATGCTGGGCATTGCTGAACCCAAGGGAAGGATCCTTAGTAGGAATTTTATGCTGAGATGAGGGACACAGCCACTCCACTCCTGCATCGGGCTCAGTATCCAGCTGATGTCTCCACTGGTAGGACTCAAGTAGAATGAAGGAGCATGGAAACCAGGACCTTCAGTCCCCAGAGGCCACCCTCTTAGGGCAAAAGGTACACAGTAGAGTGGTTGGGAAGATCAGCATCTCCCCAGGTCAGGCTATGAAGGAACCTACTTTAAGAACAGTGCCACGTGACTTCCATGCTGTCCTACAGTTGGCTTCTTAATGTCCCAAACAGTCCTGCAAATTTAATGCTTGTTCAGGACACTGACATCCTAGAATGGAGAGAGACTGTCTCTGTCTGTTGTCACTTGTGGATCCTTTCACTGCTAATGGGCTGAGTTTAATTGGAATGATGGGGATGTGATGACATTTAAATCATATTGACAAATTACCTGTGGGTGTTGGCCTATTCCTTATGGGAGATAAAGTCACAGGCCATGCTAAGGGAGAAGAAGAGCAAGCAGAGCCCTTAGGAGCAGGAGTGACTGGGTGGTACCCAGAGTCTCCAGCTTTAGGAAGGTTGCCGGCAGCTCAGCTGAGAGCTTGAGTGTGTCTGTTTGCCTTTCTGGAGAAGCATGTCCACTCCAGAGGCTGACTTTCATCCTCAGCGTCACATTAGAACCACCTGGAGCTTGTGACAACACTGATGCCAGGGCCTGACTCTGGAGTGCAACCTGAGTATCAAGGTTTTGAAAGCTCCTGAGTAAAGGGTAGCTATAGTGATTCTCCAACCTCAGTGCACGTTAGAGCACTTGGAAGTCTTATTAAAAAACACAAACTAACTGCAGGGCCCCACCTCAACAGTTTCTGATTCATTGGATTTGGAGTAGGACCTGAGAGTTTGCATCTCTAGCAAGTTCCCAAGTGAGAGAGATGTTGTTGGTCTGGGGTTCATACTTTGATAATCATTGGCCTAGAGGAAGGTGATGAGGGAAATTCTGTTACTTCTAGGTGGCTGGTGAGATTGCGGCCATCTCAGGTGGTGAGGGAAGGCAGTAGCTTTTGTCCATTGCCAGAGGAGGAGGTGAAGTCACTGCCAGGTGGAGAGAGAAGGTATTAATCAAGATTTTGGCTGTCATGCATGGTGGCGAGGGCAAGTGTTTTTCAGAGATGGTGAGGGAAAACGTTGGCTGTCAAAAGTGGAGGGGGAAGATGTTGGTTGTTACCTTGTGGTGGGAAAAGATGTTTTTAGCTGCACACATAAGTGGTGAGGGAAAGTGTTGGCTGACACAGGTAATCAAGGAAGGAGTTGGCTGATATTAGGTAATGAGGAAGCTGTTGGGTGCACATGTAGGTGGCAAAGGAAAGTGCTGGCTGTCACAGGTGGTAAGGGAAAGTGTTGGTGGCTACCAGGTGGTGAGGAAGGCTGTTGGCAGTAACACACAAGTGGTGAGGGAAGATATTACGTTGACATAGGTGTGAGAGAAAGTGCTGATAATTATAGGTGGAGAGGGAAGTGCTGACTGTCCTAGTTGGCTAGTGGAAGTGTCAGCCCTATTGTCCACATAGAAGCTGCCACAGTTCTCAGATTTGATGGCATATTCTCCCTTCTCCCCTTTTCTGATGCTCTCTGTACTTGACCTGTCCATCCCAGCTCAGACAGGTCCTAGAAGTTACTGACACTCTTGCTTCTTTGGGGTGTGTGAGTGTCTTGGCCTGGGGAGGAGGAGTGTTGAGGTGGGCCCTTGGAGACTCAGCAAATTCAGCATGCAATCACTCAGAGGTAATTTCGACTGTGCACCAATATCTCAGTGTTGTGTGGGCTCCATGGTGGGGAAATGCTCTGTGCAGGAGCTCACTGGCCATCAATAATGCATTTGCCATGGAATGATGGGCCTGGTAAGCTGTAACTTTCTGGCACACATTTGGGAGGCACATTTCAATGCAAAAGTCACAGGAAGATGGTCCTCATCATTGTCTTTTATCATCCGTTTCCAACAGAGGAAACTGTGTCCTGGGGCTCCAGCCTGGTGCCTGTGGGGAAAATAACTCTCAGAAGATCAGGCAGCTGGCATATGGAGATTTAGAACCAGTCTTTGGAGACAACAACATGCAGATGTGCCATTCTTGGGGCAAAAGACAGAGCTGTCACCAGGTTGGATCTGATGGTCCCCGTTTCTATAGCTACAGTCAATGTAATTACCAAAGAGTAACCCTTTTCTGATTTCATTGAATCTCAGATATCTAATGACATTTACTGGTTTCCAGCAATCTGGGACAAAATGCTCATTTTGAATTTAACACGAGTAATGCCATTTTCCATCTTAGTTAAGTACTTTGTGTCATAAAAGAGTTATCTGCACAGAGCCCCTCGTTCTGTCAGTAAACATATTACAAATATTATCACCACTTATTTTCTCAAAGAAAGATGTGGTAGAGCCTCAGAGACACACTCCTCCTTTGCATTTCTGCCTTTGCTTGGAGACTCAGCAAATTCAACATGAAATCACCGCAGAGGTAATTCCGACGGTGCACCAATATCTCACACTCGGCTGGAGGCCCCCTGAGACAGTAATGTTATCTCAGGGAGTACAAACTATGTAAATACATCCTTCACAACCCAGTCGTGGTGGGTGTCAGACGGTGTCATTTGGCCACCAACACAGGTGATGGATGCTGAGCATCGTTGCTCTAGAAAAATGGAAGTTGTTGACTGCAGCTTGTTAGGGGTAAATTGCATTTCCTCCTGGTTCCTGAAGACATATAGAATTTGCACACCAAAGTTGAGTTGGTGTCAAACTGCATATTCATCTGTTCATCCATTTATTCATGTGCCTTGCAGAACCATTCACAAAGACCCGTAAATAATGATTATGGGCAAGACAATGAGTATTCTAATGGGGGATGTGCCAGGCATGCTGCAGTGGAGGGAAGCACAGAAGGAGGAGGGGGGTATTCAGGAAGGACATCCAGCCTGATTCTGGTTAGTGTGAGGGTATGGGCAGGAGGAGGCTGAAGGAACATGCTCCAGTCTGGGCTTGATATCAAAGCTCTTCTGTGAAAGTTATTGTCTCTGGCTGGAGGAGGGACTGGCATTTCCTGCCTCCCCTAGACCTCCACCACTGCTTCATATGTCCTCAGGGTGAAAGAACCAGCACCAGAGGGCCTGGGCTCTGCTAGACCTGGGCTCTCCACCTGGCTGTACCACTTACTAGTGGAGTGACTTCAGGTAAAGCGAGAGCCTCAGTGTTTTCAGGCTTAAAATGGGGAAGCACACACCTTTCCTGGAGTGGTGGTGATGATAGCATGAAGCAATATGCATGGTAAGATCCTGGCATGCCAAAGCTGGACAAATAGAAGGAAGATAGAAGAATTGGTGCATTCCAATTGTGGTGTTGGGAAAGAATATTGAATATACAGAAGACTGCCAGAAGAAGAAATACAACTGAAAAGATGCTTAAAAGCAAGGATGCATTGCTTTCTTTGGACACATCATCAGGAAAGACCAAGCACTAAAAAGGACATCATATTTAGTAAAGTAGAGGGTCAGCAAAAGTGAGGAAAATCCTTCAGAAGATGGATTGATACAATAACCACAAGAATGGACTCAAACATATCAATGCTCATGAAGATGGCATAGGATCCGGCAATATGTTGTTCGATTGCACATAAGGTTGCCATTAGTGGGAGCCAACTCCACAGCACCTGACAACAACAACATATCCCTCTCCTGGAGTGGTGATGTGGCCAACATGAAACAATATATACGTGAGTATTCTGGCAAGATCTAGAATGTCACAGGCCCTTCTCCACCATTGCTTATCAATGAATATAAAACCTTCTCTGACCAGGCACTGCCCCAAGTACTAGGGGCTTGGATCTATGATCAGCAAGTTTGCATTGTCATTGGAGAGACACAGCAGGGACATCTGCGAATGCTGAAGAACAAGACATGGGGGCCATTGTCCAGAGAAGAGCATACAGGCTGTGGGAGCCCTGTGGGTTGGGGCAGTGTGCAAAGGCTCATGAACCAGGAGAGGACATTGAAGTGGACCTTGCAGGGTGGGTAGAGCTAAGATGAGTGGGGAGGAAGTCTGAGGCCTCCCAGCTCGGGATCAGTAGGAGCAGGAAGTGGCAAATGTGCCTTGGAATGATGGGAGACAGGGCGGTTGAGATGGAGAGGTTTTTTTTTTTTTGGCAAGTATTGGGAGAGAAGCTGAGCATCTTCAGGGGTCAGACAATGAGACCTTGAATGCCAATCTCATGAGTTTGGACTTTGGAAATGGGTGTTTGAGGTGTTTGAGGGAGAGTAGGACCTGATCAGAGCTGAGCCCTGGGGAGGCATTGTGCCTCTCTTATTCTTTGATAGGTGCCTGAGAGCAGGGCCTGCACATTTGGTATCTCCATCATTGTGCTGAGTGAGTAGTAATGTGCCTCCTGAGAATCCCAAGCAGAGTATCCTCCTGGAACACGTCCATTACTACCAAGATGAAGAGGTTGCTGCAAATGTTGCTTAAGGTGCCTTGTGGAGGCAGAGCACACCAGTTAGACTATTCTTTGGGGAGGTTGGTGCTCACAGAGTTTTACAAAACAGCCCTGGGTCAGCTGTACCTAGAGAAGCCTCTGGAGGGGCCCAGCCCTGAGCTGCCCTCAAGTGTGCATCCTGTGCACAGGTGAGTGGCAGGTGTGTGTGTCTGTGCCAGGTGCTATGCCCTTGGCTCTTGTGTACCGTTGAGCTACTATAGAAGCAGTGGTGATTGGGACCCACTTCACTCTTGTTGATTCCCCATCCTGGCTCTGACCCTTGATGCAGTTATTGGTAGACAAATTCCAAAGTATAAGAGTGGAGGAGGAGCTTGCTTTCCTGGTAAATGACAGTGGATTGAGGTGGCACTGGTTACCCTGGACTTCAGAGACCCAGGTTACATATCTGGAGACTAGAATTCTATAAACCAAGTAGAAGGATACAGATCTAGGAATTCCCAGAGAATGTGGGATGGGGCCATTCAAAGCTTGGTGGACCAGCTCCTAGCTGAGGTGAGGGGCCTTGTAAGCCACAGGGGTGGGAATTGGCCATAGCCATTAAGGCTATGGGCAATTTATGCAATTTTGTTACAGTACTTATAAAATTACGTGTGATTTTTAAATGCACATTTGACAATCCTGTTGAATGGCCGTCCCCTTGGAGAGTGAGACTTGGCACACTCACAGAAGCCTGGCCTATGGAAAGGCTGAGGTGCTGCACCTCTCTGCTGATTGAGACCATCCATAGTTCTTTGGCAATGCAGATACTCCCCCAATTTTTCTTCTTCCAGGAAGACCTGTTCTGAGAATCAGATAATCATGGAAATGAACTGGCTGCTCCAAGGCAGGGGAGAAGAATGCTAAAGGAATGCTGGAGAGGTCACATCAACCATGCCTCTGGCCAGAGTTGCCTTGAATGCCTGGACAGAGGACAGTCCTTCCTGTTCCCAGTCTGATGGGGAGTCATCATGTGCATAGAGGACATCTTGGCCATTGGAGACAATTTCCAAAGGGCTCTGGCCTTGATACTGTCCTCATGTGGGATGCCTGTTGGGACCATCCATTCATCCATGTGTCTGTCCATCCATCCATCCATCCACCCGCCTGCCTACGCATCCATCCATCCATCCATCCATTCTATTCATCTATTCATGCATACATTCATTCACTCATTTGTTATGAACTAGACCAACAACCATTGGGTAATGACAGAGTCTTTTGTGGAGAAATTAGACACACAAGCACATGTGCATAAAAGGACCTGGAGGCCAGTGACTAAGTAGTAGTCAAAAGGCTTTCCCAAGGAGGACATGCCCAGACTGAGTCTGAAATAAAAGAAGGCATAAATTCAGCAAAGTAATGGTTTAGAGGAAGGAGTTTTGGCAGAGGGGACCACCTATGCAGAGGCACAGAGGCCTGAGACAGTGAATTAGGGTGGTAGAGGACAAGTGGAGCAGAAGGGTGATGGAGAGGAGCCTTGGGACAGACAAACTGGCAAAAGGAGTGTGCAGACTTTGGCTATGCTGCTCTCAGAGCAGGGTGAAGCATAGCTAGCTAGCAGGCATGTCTGATCTCAGGGTCAGGGGACAGGGCTGGGGGGCACAGGGTGGGCTGGGGAGGCTCTGACTCAATACCAGAGGGGCTCTTGAAGATAGATCTGCAGAGTTGGCTTGATGGTGACCCTGATTTCTTTTTGACTTGTGGGTAGCCAAATGCTGAGCCCTCCTAGGCCTTCCAGCCCCAACTTGAGTGCATAAGGCCTACTGTCTGGAGGGGATGTCCTGGGGACCACCGATCCTTGCACCTTAAGGATTAAATTGTGTCCTCCAAAAACATGTATAAGTCCTAACCCCTATACCAGTGAATATGACCTTGTTGGGAATTAAGCACTTTTTTTTTTTTTTTTT
>NW_006921667.1:3503523-3511419 GCF_000298275.1 Orycteropus afer afer | reverse complement strand
TTTTTTTTTTGTGTGTGTGTTTTCTTTAGTCTGTCTCTCAATCCTTTGAAGATACCAAAATATAATTCTTTTGAATTCCTTATCAGAGAGTTCCAATGCTGTTTCTTCCTCAGGGATGTGTTCTAGGTCTGTATCCTATTCCCTTGTTTCTCCCTCCTTATCTTGCTTCTTTGTGTGGACTGTGATCATGTGTTGTCTCTGAGACATCATGGTGTTGCATTTAGATCTCTGTTAACTGTTTGTGAAGAGCAGCCTACGGTGATTCAGGCTCTTCTTGGTGGTTTTTTATCATTGGCCTGTTGGTGGAGAAGGAGGTAGTGGCTCTTGCTCTGTAAGTGACATTGCAGGAGGTGTGGGTGTCTTTGTATCTTATGGGAACTGTTGCTGTCTCCCACTCAGTTAGACAAAAATTACAATTGAATAACCGTCATAAAACTAAAAACACATGGACAAAAAATACACCATGTAATCACACAGGAACAGTAACCAAAAAAAAAAAAAAAAAAAAAAGGGGAAAAAAAGAGGAAGAAAAAAACCAAGAAAACCTGCAATATCTGGGGATATGGCACTAAGATAAAAAAGGTAGAGAAGGAGAATAATGAAGGAAAAATGGGAAAAATGCAAAAAGAAAAAGAAGGAATGTGGTGAACCATGAGAAAAAAGGGGGAAAAAAGAATTAAAAAAAAAAAAATTTAACCAGGAACAGGGAAAAGAAAAAGAAGCTGTAAACTAGGACCTGGGAGGGCAAGAATAAAGAATAATAGTAAAAAGGACAAAAGTATTAATAATAATATTTTGTTTTTAAACAGACAAATACAAGCAAACTAAACACACAAAAAAGAAAGAAAAAGGAAAGAAAGAAAAAGAAAAATTGATGGAGGACAGGGCAGGGCATCCAGGCTCCATCCAAGCACACAGACTGGGATGGAGTTCCTGCAGGCCCAGAAGGTGGGTGGGAGTGGTGGATGGCCGCACGTCTGTTCACCAAGCGGGTGTGGAGTATGAGTAACAATAGGAATGTCACACCTTTTCAGTTGTTCAGGTCTGGAGTGTCTCTTTAAATATTCAAAATGGTCAAACCACTTGTAAACATTCAAAATGGTGGCACCTTCTGGACCAGCGAAAGTCCACAGCTCAGCCTGTCTTGCTCTTCACTGCAGCTTCCCCTTTTATTCCACAGCCACCAGAGCAGTCCTCCATGCAGTCTCTGTCTAGAAGGGCTGATTTTTAGGTTAATTCTTTGGTCCTACCAGCACTCGGGAATCTCCAAGCTGTCTGTGCTGTCAGGATTGCTCAGGGTCACTGCCAGACCACAGCTCCGTCTGTCTCCTTTTCTGGTATTTTCATGCAAATTCTTCTGCTAGTTAGGGTTTAGTCCACTTCTATATCCTTCCCTTCAGGGATCATGGGTCCAGGATTATCTTCTGTGTCTGTGTTAATTGGCTCCCCTTTATTGAAGAGGATCTGTGCAGTCTTTCTGCCTATTCCACCATCTTGGAATCGAATCCCCGAATTAAGCACTTGGAAGATGTTATCAGTTAGGATAGGATCTCCTGGGGTTACCAGAAGCTAGGAGAGAGAGACATGGAACAGATTCTCTGTCAAAGCTTCAAAAAGAATCAACATAGCTGACACGCTGATTTTGGATTCCTAGATTTAGAACCATGAGACTATATATTTCTGTTCTTATACACTACGCAGGTTCTGGTGCTTTGTTACAGTGGTCCTAGGACACTAAGATGGTCTTAGTCTGGGACATGCTCCTAGAGAGGGGTGCAGCCAGAGGGTGGTGGTTTAAGTATCTTGACCATTAGCAAGGGAGGGTACCTGGTGGCAGGAGAGCTGTCCCGGTTCCCTATTAGGGTAATTACTATATGTACGTCCCAGCACCCTTCTAGTCAAGGCCCTTTCGGCAAAGGGCTAGCAGATGTTAGGGAAGCCATCATTTCTGCCCTGGGGAAGGGGCGGTGGGCAAAGCCCCCTCCTGTTCTCCATGCCCTCTGTGCATTTGAGCCTGTGGGCTGATTGGTTCACTCTTGGTTTTTCAAAATCCAGACAACATTGGGGAGGTAGGGATTATTATCTGAGGCCTGGAGAGATTTTGATTTTTTGACATTTAATGACCAGCCCTAGAAATAGAAATTTCTTCCAAACCTTAAAATTCTGAAACTTAAGGTTATTTTTTATTGATTTACATTAGTATGGCTGTTGTTGTTTTTACCACTTCAGACAGTACCCTAATCCCTAGTTTGGGGCCCAGTCAAACTGTGGGTGGCTCTAAGGGTGGGATCACAGTCATTCTGGCATTCCCCATCCTGTTGCAGTGGGTAAGTCACTTGCTGCTCTGAGAGGCCCTTCATTATGTGCCATTGCCGACTAAAAGACACTCTGAATGTGTCTTCTTTCCATTTTGCAGAGAATCAGCTGATGGGTTATTGGAAAGGAATTTAATAATTCTATAAATTTCAGGACAAGTGGAAGACAGTGTAGGAGGTGGGAAGTCCCCTCTAATGGCAGCCTATAGCCTGCTGTTCTGCTCAGAAGAGCTTCAGCTCTGCTCAGCATGGATGCTAGGTTAGTGCTGAACTGCCTGAGAATTGAATAGTGCTCCTCAGCTTCTCAGCCATGTTAGGACCCTGGGTGGACTATAAATTACTCATCTCTACAGATTTGGTTGTTGGAGTTGTCAGAACCACATTTTGGACCTACTGGAAGGCCTGGGGGCAGATGACACAGCTGCCAGTTACTGGACAAAAGGTTTCAGAAGGGCCTGGTATTTAGGCCCAAGCTGGTCCTTCCAGACTCTACCTTGGCCTGTGATCATCAAACACTCATGGATGCTGTGTCCCAGCCCATCTTTCCAGTGAAGAACTTGGTGTTCCCTGGGGCCTCCTGGGGCCTAGCTCACATCAATCTCTGTCCTGGTGTCTGCCTGGTGTTGCTGGTTCTGAATCTCCTCAGTCTTGTCCTTGGAATCTAGCTTCTGACTATCCTTTCTTGTTTCTCTCATTTTGGAGAAACCTAAGAGGGCAAGTCCACATGTTATGGCTTCCCAATAGGGAAGTCCTAGGGTCTTTCTTGGCCTGTTACCCTTGGATACAGTACTCAGTCAGCCTTTTGGTTTTATGGTTCTTTTTTTTTTTGTGAGTAGTTTGAGAGTTTCTCCATCCATCCATCCACACATCCATGCATGCATCCATCCATCCATTCAGCCAGGCAGCCAGCCATTCATCCATCTATCCATTCACCTGTCCATTCATCCACTGATCCATCCATCTACCCACCTACCCATCCATCCATCCATTGATCCATCCCTCCACTTTTCCTTCCTTCATTCCATCCATCTATCCATTCATCTGGCCATTATCCAGTCATCCATGTATCCACCCACTTACCCCCTTACTTCTTTCCATCCATTCACTTATTCTGTCATCCATCTATCCATCCATCCATCCATCCATCCATCTACTGGTCCATCCTGTCATCCAATAACAAATATTTATCAACACCTATAGTGTTCTAGGCACTGTGCCAGGCACCAGGTACACAAAAATAGATGAAGCTTATCTCCAGCTGGAGAGGGTATCCCTCTGTACAATATGGATATCAATGCCTATGTGATAGGGCTGCTATGAGGCTTTTTAAAAGTGATCCAGGGATGTCACAGATCTTGGTGACCTGCCCAATGGCTCTGAGCCTGATGGGCTCATCCTAATGACTATTATTGAAGCTGATGTGTACTGGGGTAGTTAGTCCAGGTGGGAGCCAGGCTGGCTGGGAGGCTTTGTGTGGGGTATGACCTTGGAGTAGCAGGCCAAGATGAGGACATTGAAGTCTTTAATAAGTTTTCAGGTTGTGTCATCCCACTTGTAAGGCAAGGCATTAGGAAAACCAGCCAGTGTTCTTACACAGCATGCATGAGGATGAGACAGAGATCCTGTGAAGTGGGGACCTAGCATCCCTGGGAGGATGGCAGAACCTGGGGTGTTAAGGCCATGGGCTGGATGTGAGAGAGGCTGGATTGATAGTGGGATGCTGGTGAGGGGTGCTCTGTTGCTGGTGGCCCTCAAGCCTCTGCTCTTTACTCATAGTCACAGTCCTGGGACTCAGGGGTGACTGAGAATTTGCTGAAGCCATTGTCAGGAACTCTCCTGTTTGTTTCTTCTAGATGGCCAGTGACAAGCCCCAGTCTGAGCTTTCTTCAGGTACTAGAGATGCCATCCCTATCAGCAGAGAGGGACTATGGGAGAATGGAGGGGAGGAGTCTGTGTCAGCCCCTCAAGTGGCCCAGCTGGGCTGCAACTTCAGAGCTGTCTTGAACTTTCCCTGTGTAGCATTTTGGGCATAAAAAGCAGGGATGGTCAGAGGGTGGAGAGAAGTGGCAGGGCCAGTGAAGAGAGGTGAGGGTGAGAGCAGAGCATTCTCCTTTCTCTCAGGCTAGGCCTGTGCCAAAGCCAGAAGACCTTCAGTGAGAAGGTTCTGGCTAGGCTCTGGTAACCCCAGCTTACAGTGGCATTCCCGTTTTGCCCTACATGGTCCCCTGGGAGGGGCTGAGCTGAGAAGGATCACAAAGTCCCTGTGTAGTCTCTGTCAGTGTATTCTGGTGTCTGGCCCTATCCTCTCCTCTGAGTGTATTACAGCTGAGAAGAGGATCCTGGACGATCTGTGAGGGCTTCCTGAATGTCAGTAAGGCTGTGATTCTGAAGTTAGGATGGAGGCTTTTAGGGGTTCATTGGTCCTCTTCTGGACACCCATCTCATGGCAGGAGCTGCACTGCCATGAACCAGCCTTCTAGTCCCCTAATGTCTCCTCTGTGGTTTTAGGGGTACCCTCACAGATGGTTCATTTGGGTTTTGAGGCCTTCTGTATTTTGCAGAGGCTACCAGAGAGGGAGGGTACTTTAAGCACCTAATAAATATTTGCTATGAATAATAAGAGTCAAGCTAATGTTAATAGTTATGATGATGATAATAATTCTTTGCAGGCCATTAACACTCTGGGGGATGGTTGGTTATCTGAGAGGAGGGTGCCCCTCACCTGGCCCTGTGGGATGACTGGCTGAGAAACACCTGAACCCTACAGGACTACTTGGCCAGGCCCCTTGCCCTGAGGGATTTCTGTGCCAAACTAGGATTGGCAGATGTGCAACATCCCTTGCTCCCTTCCCCTGGGTTGAGACAGCCTCAGGAACTCTAAGAGAAAAGCTTCCAGGTGTTGGAGCTGGACATAGGTCCAAAGGCCTATAAGGAGTCCCCACTCCCAGGGCACTCCTCATTCCATCATCTTAGGTGGAGAATGGGAAAAATGAAAATGCTGAATCAATGAGACAGGGATATAATTACCCTGGGTAGCATCAAGGCTCCAATTTTGGACCCGGGTGCTCCCTTTAATTTGGGGTGTTTAAATATTTACCTGAAACGGAGGGGAAAAGAATCTTTTGGGCTGGAAGGCTATTCTGGCAGCAATGTGCTGAGAAATTCATTAAACCACAGTTAATTAGGGGATGAAAGATACATATATAGCTCATTAGTTCAACCCACATAATTTACATCTCTGAGGATACTTGAGCACTAACTCTGCTCAGTCTCTCAGAAATGATGTCTAGAAACAGCCTCTCACTGTGACTACCTCTCTGGGTCTGTGGGCTAAGGAGGGGAGTGCTGCACACAGTGTGTCTCACCGTCAGTTTGAGAGAGAGTGAAGGGACCTAGGGCCCCTCCTGTTTGCAGCTGGAGTCTGCGTGGGCTGGTGCTGCTGCAGCCAGGGATGATTAACGAGGCAGCGGTCGTCCCCCTGGCAGCAGTGCTACTTAGCATAATGGTGCAGAATCTAAGCAGGTTTTAAGCTGCACTGAATCCGATTCCTGGATTGGGGACATTATCCCGGATTTAATCTGTATCAGTCAGAGAAATCAGGGCTAGGGCACCAACTCCACGTGTCTCTTTCCAGACAATAATTCCTGTTCTGTTTGAGCTTCTGAGGGGCCTGGGCCTAGGGACAGCCTGGGCCCTGTGGGACCTGGCCAGGCTTGAGTACCACCTGCTCCTCACTTGGTCCTCCTTCCATTCTGGGGTTATTTTTGAGTTCCTGACATTACTGAAGGCTCCTGGGTAGTTATCACTCTCCTTTGCCATGACTATGCCCCATTTGGAGGAGAGGCCAGAGAGGAAGTGAAGAGCCATGTGGGCACATGTGTATGTGTATGACTGCAGCACATGTGTGTGTGGGGACAGTGTTGAGGGTTGGATTAAATGTCCCTCAGGATCAGCATAGGCTCTGCCTTATCCTGGGCTGCAGGTGGACAGAGTGTGACGGGTGTGAATCCCAGATGTGCTAATGAAGACATGGTACTTTGAACAAGTTGCTTCTACCTTTGAGCCTCAGTTTCCTCATTTGTAAACTGGCAGCAATAATCCCTACTTGACGGCTATTTGTGAAATTTACAGGAGATAATGCAATTGCAGCTCTTCCTCTAGGACCTAGCATGGAACACCTGCTCAACCAGTGTTAACCCTTTTCACTATTAATATTCAGTACTTCACCACTCTGAGCCTTAGCCTCCTCACTTGTTGACTAGGATTAGTGGTACCTGGTAGCTGAGTGCTTGCTGGCACCAGGCATACAGGACCAGGTTGGCTGGGTGGTGTGAGGTCATGTGGGTGTGCCAGAGAAGGGAGGAAGCACTGGGAATTAACTTGGATATGAAGCTTAGCATGGTACCTGGCTCAGGGATAGCTAGGATTATTGGGTAGAGTGGGCAGGGCCAGGAGAGTATTCTCTTAGAGAATGCCTCTTGGAAGAGTTGGTGCTGGGGTCTCAGGAGTTGGTATGGGCAAGGCCTCCAGTGTGGCCATGCCCCTCCCTGTGCCTCCTGGACTTAAGTCCTTGCACACTCTGAGTCAGCTGTCTTACCCATCTGTAGTTGCAGAAGTGCCCTCAAGTGGGCTGAGCCAGACCTATCAGGGACAGGCTTTCCATGAGGCTCCCTACCACCTATGGGAAGCCTGGAGGCTGCCCAGGACCCCTGCCTCCCTGAATCTCTCCCGGGATTGGAAGTTTGGCAGCTCCCAACATGGCTGACCTGCGGCCTGGCTCCCCAAGATTCTCAGTGACCAGAGTTTGGTTGAGGAGGAAGGGTCTTGTCCCTTGATGCCATTCTTAGCCTCATGTAGAGCCTCTTGCCCCAAATTTTCCATGTCCCAACCACTAAAAACAAAAACAAAAACACCCTGAAGTCCCTTGGAACATTACCATCCTCCTGTCTTGGGGCCTTTTATATGCTATTGCTCTACCTATAATACTGGACCCTATTCTTCCCAGCTCAGTCTTTGGGGCTCAGCCCATACTGTCAGGAATCTTCACCTCTGCCAAGTGAAAAGTTACTGCCTCTGTCAGATTCTACTGTGTCCCAGAATCTAGCACAAGGGTTAGCACATAAGTAGATGCTCAACAAGTGTTTTTAGCTGCTGTCAAGTTGGCCCCCAACTCATGGCTACCCAGTCATGCACAATGGAATGAAAGGTTGCCTGACTTTGCACTATCAGTTGTGGATCACACTGGTGTGACCCATAGGGTTTTCATTGCCTGATTTACAGAAGTACTGGATCACCAGGCTTTTCCTCCTAATCTGTGAGTCTGGAAGCTCTGCTGAAACCTATTTAGGATCATAGCAACATAAAAGCTTATACTGATAGACAGTGGTGGCTGTGCATGAGGTACATTGGCCAGAAATCAAACGACTATTGCCCCTACAACAAATATTGGTGGTATTCATTTGTTGTTGTTGTTGTTATGTGCCGTCGAGTCAGACTCGACTCATAGCGACCCCTCCTTGGGTTTCTGAGGCGGTATCACTACGGAAGTAGATTGCCCCATCTTCCTTCTGAGGAGTGGCTG
>NW_006921667.1:3502089-3503423 GCF_000298275.1 Orycteropus afer afer | reverse complement strand
ACTTTGTCTCATGACATTGACCACAATTTACCACAATGCAACATCTCCCCTCATACTTCCTCCCGATAGGTACCTCTTCCCTGTGTCCATCCCTCCATGCACTCTTGCCCCCTGAGTTGTCTCCCTGTGCAGAAGCAGCCCTTCTTTCTCCCATGATTGTTCTCCCCAAGGAGTGTATCTACCTAAGGTAAATGTTCAACTCATATGCCTATCTATTGTTTGGCTGGAAGCCACCGGCATGGGTTCAATTCCAGACCTGAAGGGCAGCTAGGGACCATAGTCTCAGTGGTTCCACCAGGCTTTATTGGACCAGCAAACCTGGTGTCCCCTTTTCTTTTTCTCCAAATGATTTTGAGTTTTGTTCCACGTTGTTCTCCCTCTCTATCCACGATCTCCTACATTGGTCCCCCTCTGAGTGGTTGACAGTGGTAGCTGGGCACCATCTAGTTCTTATGGTCTCATAGTCATATAGGTGAGGATCACATGGTGTATTAGTCACTTGGACTAATTGTTTCCGTGCATCTTTGGTTTTCTTCATTATTCTTTGTTCTGGATGAGGAGAGACCCATCATTGCATCTAGATGGCAGCTTGCTAGCTTTAAAGATCCCAGTTTCTACTTGCCAAAGTAGGAAGAGGAACAATGTTTTGTGTAGTATGTTATGTCAGTTGAGCTTGATGTTCCCTGTGACTATGGACCCGAGCCCTCAGGTTCAACTACTCGGTCCCTGTTGGTAGCTGGGTGTGACCAAGAAGTGACTACAACCTTGCCCCTTGTCATCTCTACTATACACCTGGGAATTCAGATCATACACATAAACTATAGGACCATTGTCTGCCAACCCTAAACATGTTCTTGGGTACACGCGCTGCTTCATAGACATACCTAATAGTTCAGCCTGTCCACCCATCTATCCACCCATATACCCTTGTTTGCCTTCACTGACAATGCTGTACTATATGAGCAAAAGGGTTCATCCTTGTTGTCTGTACCTCCCATGTACCTCTCTTTGTCTTTCTCTTCCTCAGTGCCACTATATTGTCTCACTCTCCTAGCTGAGGTACATTGCCCTTCTCTTCACCCAAATCAATACTTATCTCTACCTATCTAACCGTATTCTTTCCCCTCCCCTCCTACCCCTGGTAACCAACAAAGAAAATGTCCTTCCATAGATAAATGCTTCCTTGACTTTCACAATAACAGACTAATACAATATTTGTTCTTTTGTGATTCACTTATTTCACTTAGCATAATGGCCTCCAAGTTCATCCACGTTATGCGGTGTTTTGCAGATTCTACATTATTCTTTAGGGTTTCATAGTATTCCATTGTGTG
>NW_006921667.1:3495465-3500912 GCF_000298275.1 Orycteropus afer afer | reverse complement strand
GAAGTAGATTGCCCCATCTTCCTTCTGAGGAGTGGCTGGTGGGTTTGAACTGCCAGCCTTCTGGTTAGCAGTCAAGTGCCTTAGCCACTACACTACCAGAGGTATTCAATTAGTGCATATTGTTCTAGTTATTCTAGTTCATCTGCTTCATGTCTCTATTGCCTCTATATAAGCCCTCGAGGCAGGGCCTTCCCATGGGGCTGAGCGCTGCGTTGGCCCCCTGAAGTTGCTCACTGCTTGCCAAATTCAGCAAAAGATTTGCTGTTTCAGGGCTTTGACAAGGTTGGGGGGGTATGTCTTGTACCACAGTGCCCCCAAGTCCTTGGCAGGACATCTTCATGCTGGTTTCAGCCTCCCTGGGAGCAGCCACTGGGAGCCTGTCCTAGAAAGCCTTTGGGTAGGAACTTGTATTTGAACACTTACAACTAATTAATTATATTGTGGAATTCAGACTCATTCTCATTATTCACTGATTAGAAAATTAAAGACCTATTGATATTATAATAATTAATTGAACAAAAAAGTGGAAATTGCTATGCAAATTCTGTCTGGGATTAAGTCAGCAATATTATCCCCTCCCTGGGCAGGTAATGGGGAAGAAAAGTCATGTTTGAGGGGTGCATGGAACAGCTATGGTGAGTGGTACTCTGCCAGGGACATTGCCCAGAGGGCCAGGCCTGTGCCAGGTGATGGGAGCCCTGTAGAATAAGTACCTCACTCTGAACCTGCCTGAGGTGGAGGGTTCCAGTGGCCAGGCCCAGTTGGACAGTGGCTTTTGACCTGCCTTCTTGCTGCTTGCTGCTGTGGGATCACTGGAATGGTTCTGTGGCTCATTGTCTCTGGAGGATAGGACCTGAGCTGGGGGACACAGGGGAGCAGCTGCTGGGTGGCCTGGATGCCACCCAGTAGGAAAATCCCTATATATTGGCAAGCAGAGTGTCCTCACCCAGTACAACCCCAGGGCTTGAGGGAACCTGCAGGATCCCAGCATGGCACTGCTGCTAGAATACCCCATAGACAGCGTGTTTCACAGGCTGGCAGAGGGATTGTCAGAAGGTCTGACTTCACTGAGTGTGAAAACCCCCTTCTTCTGGGCTGGGCCTTAGCTCCATCCCTTGGGCCCCAGAAGATGGCTTCTCTCTTTGCTGGGGAACCAGAGCCCTTGGGCCTTGCCTGCCCTCCAAGCTTACATATCTAGTCCTAGAGGTCCTTCTCAGGACTTGTATCTAATCTGCATCCTAACCTGCTGAGTCTCTCCTCTTGCCTGACTGCCAGTGAGGGGCCCAGGGCAGGTGGAGAGAATTCTTTGCTTTCTACATCAGAGGCCTTTTGAGCTCTGTGTATGCCAGTTCACTTCCAGACAAGGTCCCTGCTCTCAGGAAGTGTGTGTCCTAGGAGGTGTGCCGAAGGTCATTGTGGAGACTTTGGGCCCTAAAGCAATGGGCAACCTAAGCCTGTTTCTCCCTATCTGTGTGCTGGAGACATAGTACCTCCTCTGAGCCTCAATTTCTTGCCTGGAAATGGGGTAATGTCACCTGTCCCTAGAATTGGGATGAAAATGTAATATTGAGGTGGCACGGAGGGTTCCCCCTGCTTGTTCCAGTGATCTCTGGTTCTCTCTGGGTCTCCAGGGGGAGGGAGTGCAGAAGTGGAAGCAGAGGACTACTCCATCCTGGCTAGCACATGGCGTTAAAACTGCTTCATGGATGCAACTTGCTGTGTCACCATCCCACAGAAATGCCCAAGGGGTTCTAGGAGGGTCTGCTCTCCAAAGTCCTCTCTACCTTTTGGTGCCCCTGAGGCTGAGTCTGGCCCCACTTGGTAGTCAGGTGTGCAGCTCTTCTCTGAGCTCCAGTGTGCCTGCACTTCATCATTCTCTGGGCTTTTGCTTGTGCTGTCCTCTCAGCCAGGACATCTTGTCATTCTCCCCTTGATATCCTATCACCATTAGCATTGTTTTCCCTTCTCAATCTCATATGGGGGCCCTACTGCAGTTTTCTCTGTAAGGACCATTCTAGTGCAGCTGAGATGAGGGAGGGCCTCTGGAAAGGATATGTGGGGAGATGCCAGGATGGCGGAGAGTATAGCTAGCCTGGGTCTTTCTCTGCACCAGGCCCTGCAGAGTTGAAGGCAAAGCCTGCACAGGCCCTGACTTCCTGGGCAAGGTCGTGATGAGATGATGATAGTGGTAGCGGTGACCCTGGTTATTGGAGGCCTGCTGTGTGCCAGCCTGGTGCCTTTTATCCCTATTCCTCACTACAACATGGCAGGGTGGATACAATGGGCTCCATGTTGTAGATGAAGAAATTGAGAGACTGAAATATTGCCTAAGAGAAATATTGCAAATAATCTATCTGATAACAGGTTTGTATATATGAAGAACTGTTACAGCTCAATAATAAAAAATAAACTGTCCAATATAACATGGACAAAAAATTTGAGTAGATAGTTGAATAAAGATACACAGATTACTAATAAGCACTTGAAAAGATCTTCTTCTTGTTGTTGTTATGTGCTGTTGAGTCATCTCTGACTCATAGCGACCTTATATGTAACAGAACGAAACACTGCCTGGTCCTGTGCAAGCCTCATGATTCCTACTGTACCTGAGCCCATTGCTGAAGCCACTTTGCCAATCCATCTTGTTGAGGGCCTTCCCCTTCTTCGTTGACCCTCCACTTTACCAAGCATGACATTCTCCCTAGAATGGTCCTTTCTGATGACATGACCAAAGTAGGTGAGATGGAAGTCTGGCCATTCTCACTTCCAAGGAACATTCTGGCTGCACTTCTTCCAGGACAGATTTGTTAGTTCTTTTAGCAGTCCATGGTACTTTCAACATTCTTTGCCAACACCACAACTCAAAAGCATCAACTCTTCTTTTGTCTTCTTTATTCATTGTCCAGTTCTCACATGCATATGAGGCAATTGAATATACCATGGCTTGGGTTAGGTGCATCTTAGTCTTCAAAGAGACATCTTTGCTCTTCAGAACTTGAAAGAGATCTTTTGCAACAGATTTGCCCGATGCAATATGTCTTTTGATGTCTTGACTGCTGCTTTCATTGGTGTTGATTGTGTTGTTGTTGTTGTTATGTGCCATGGAGTTGGACCTGACTCATAGCGACCCCGCCTTGGGTTTCTGAGGTGGTATCACTACGAAAGTAGATTGCCCAACCTTCCTTCTGAGGAGTGGCTGGTGCTCTGGTGGTGTAGTGCCTAAGGCATTTGACTGCTAACCAGAAGGGTGGTGGTTCAAACCCACCAGCTACTCCTCGGAAGGAAGGTTGGACAATCTACTTCCGTAGTGATACCGCCTTGGAAACCTAAGGAGGGGTTACTATGAGTCAGATCTGACTTGATGGCAGTGCATTGCATTATTGTAGGATGACTAGATTAAAAAAACACAAGTACTATGAGGATGTGGAGCAACTGAAACCCTTGTGCATTGCTGGCATCCTCATGATTGCTGGGTTATTTGAATCTGTCATTGTGGCTACATCTCAATGAGCATCTCCCTCACCCTTTGGCCCTCTACTTAAATACAATGTCCTCCTCTAGTGATTGTTTCCTTCTGATGATGTATGTATCCAAAGCAAATGAGTTAAAAAATGTTCTGTTGTGACTCATAGGGTTTTCATTGGCTAATTTTGGATGTAACAGGTCACCAAGCCTTTCTTCTTAGTCTGGAAGTTCCATTGAAACCTGCCCACTATGGGTAACCCTGCTGATATTTGAAACATTGATGTTATAGCAGCATCACAGCAACATACAAGTCCCCACAGTGTGAAACATTGACAGGTGGTGGAATGGACTGTTAGTCAGCTATGAAAAGGAATGAAGTACTGAAACATGATACATACAACATGTTTCAGGTTGAACCTCAAGAACATCATTTTAAATGAAAAAAGCCATAACAAAAAAATGACATATTATATGATTTACATAATTTCTATTTATGTGAAATTTCTAGAAAAGGCAAAATTTGAGACAGAAAGCAGATTTTCTGTTGCCAGTGGCTGGAAGTGGAAGCAGCGATTGATTGCAAACCAGCATGAGGTAGCTATTTAGGGGCAATGGAAGCATTCTAAAACTAGATAGTGGTGATAGTTTCAGAACTGTATATATTTGCTAAAATTCAAAGAACTTCACATCTGAAATGGTTAAATTTCATGGTATATGAATTATATCTCAATAAAGCTATTAAAAAACCCCCAAACAAACAACTTGCTGAAGACCATACAGTTGGCAAATGGCCAGGACATAATTCACACCCTGGCCAGCCTGCCACCAGGGACCTGGGCCAGCTAGGTGAGACAGAAGTCAGTCTTGGCAGGAGGAGAGGCCAGAGGGAAAGTCAGAGTCTCCAGTGAGGTTGTAATGAAATGTGGCAGGCAGGGCAGGGCTGGAAAACAGAAGTGCTCAAATTTTCAGGGAATATACGTGTATGCCTAGGAGTGAATTTTCCAATAAGCAAATGAGCATGGGCTTACTTGTGCTTGCTACTAATCTGTAGTGAGAAATTTCATGTATTTTTCACCACATCAAAGATGTGGGAGAGAGACAGTTGCCAACCATCCTAGAAGAAGAATCTTTGATGTGGTGTAAAATGTGAAATTGTTTACCACAGATTAGTAAGTAAGGATAAGGAAGCCAGTGCTTACCTTGCTTATTGAGTAATCTAATATTATGTAAGGGAGTGGACTTGGCAGGGCCAAGAAGAGAGGGAGAGGTTTGTTGGTAAGGGTCTGGTTGTTGGGGGAGACTGAGTGGGCTGGATTCTGTAGCTCCAGGTCCCTTTGGAAAAATCCATCTATACACATGCTGTTCTTTCTCTCTACCCACACCAACTCTGAAGTATCTCAGGGCTATTGATTTGGCCAGTGGTTCTACCGTGAATGTGCCTGCAGGTAGTGCACAGTGGATTTTCCCTGTGAACTGCATCTGGCCTCAGTGAGTGACCTGGGCTTCTAGAACTCCTGTTATATTTTGCTGATGGGTCAGAGCTGGCTTCACCACCAAGCCTGACACTTTCCCATTCAATCATTCGCTTTCTAAAGTGGAAAACTAAGTCTGGTCCCTGCTGCGTAAATATTTATGGAAGATCACTAGGGTCAGAGGACAAGGGTAACAAACGGAATTAAAGATTTACATTGTACCATGGGAGAGGGCTCATGTCATGGCTTGTTCTCTGTGTTGCTTGGAGAAAGCTTTTTTTTTTTTTTTTTCCAGTCAGTTGGCCAGGTAGACAAACTTTCTTTCACAGATTTTTGAAGCAAAATGCATGAAATTTTAATCCATTGCTTCACATTGCATCTTTGTAAGTTGTTAGTAACTAAGCAGCAGACAAGCTAGGGGTGAAAACCCTTCAGTGTATGTGGACACACACTTGGGATTCTGGAAAAACTGATTTCATTATATGACTTTTATTCTTTTTTTTTTTTTTT
>NW_006921667.1:3482949-3487300 GCF_000298275.1 Orycteropus afer afer | reverse complement strand
AATCTTCATTATTTCCTTCCTTCTGGTGACTGTAGGCTTTTCTTGTTGTTCTTTTTCTGATTGTTGGAGATGTTGGTTTAAAGTGTTGAGTTTGTCTCTTTCTTCTTTTTTGATGTGTGCATTTATTGCTATAAATTGGCCTCTGATCACTGCTTTTGCTGTGCCCCCCAAATTTTGGTATGTTGTATTTCCATTCTTGTTTGATTCAAGGAGTTTTTGAATTTCAATTTTTATTTCTTCTCTTACCCAATCTTTCTCAAGGAAGGTGTTGTTCATTTTCCATGTGTTTACTCTTTTTCCATTGATCTTCCTATTGTTGATTTCTAATTCTACAGCATTATGATGTGAGGAGATGCTTTGCAGTATTTCAATGTTTTAAAATTTATGAAGGCTTGCTTTATGGCCTAACTTATGGTCTATCATGGAAAATGTTCCATGTGCACTGGAAAAGAACATATATTGTGCTGTTTTGGGGTGAATTGCTTTGTAGATGTCCATAAGGTCAAGCTGGTTGACTGTATTGTTTAGCTCTTCTTTATCTTTGTTGAGTTTCTTTCCAGTTGTTCTATCTTTTATTGAAAGTGATGTATTAAAGTCTCCCACTATGACTGTAGAGTCATCTATTTGAATTTTTAACTCTTTTAAGTTTGGTTTATGTATTTTGGTGCTCTTTCCTTGGGTTCACAGATATGTATTATGGTTATATCTTCATGTTCAGTTGATCCTTTAATCAGTATATAATGTCCTTCCTTGTCTCGTATGGTGGTTTTTGTCTTAAAGTCAATTTAATCAGAAATTAATATTGCCACTGCTGCTCTTTTACAGTTGCCATTTGCTTATCTTTTTCCAACCTTTGATTTTTTGTCTATTTTTGTCTCTGTCTCTATGGTGTGTCTCTTGTAGATAGCATGTTGATTCTTTTTGTCTTCTTATCCAATCTGCAACTCTCCATTTCTTGAGTGGTGCATTTAATCCATTAATGTTCAGTGTAATTATTGACGTGTATGAGTCAGTTGGTGTCATTTTGTTATGTGTTTTTCCATGGTGTCTCTGGTTTCTTTGTTCCATATTATTTTCTGTGCTGAGCTAATTATGTTTATGAATTGTGTTATCATTTCCTTTGTTGCTGTTGTTTTAGTATTTGCTGAAAATTTGTGCTTGTCCTCTTTTTTATTTTGATGCTAAGGTTTATCATTTTTCTTTGAGGATATCCTGTGATTTATAATTTTCTCCCCGAGTTTAGAACACTCCATTCTATCTTACAACTCTCTTGATTTTCTCACCATTTAGAAATTCTGTAAGTACACAGTGTTTTCCCTCTTTTTATTTTGTAGTTGTCCTCAGTTGCCACTTGATGTCTCTGGTTCCGTTTACAATCTTGTAAGCTTATTTTACTTTGGATATGTCTATAGCTGTGGTTTGTGGATTATGTCGTCTTGTGTATTAATGGTCAGTTGTTTTTTTTGCTATTTTTGGTTCTCTGTTCAAAGGACTCCCTTAGCATCTCTTGTAAGATTGGTTTGATTTTCACAAATTCCTTTAGTTTCTGCTTATCTGGAAATCTCCTAATTTCACCATCATATTTGAGGGACAATTTTGCCAGATATATAATCTTGGTTGAAAATTTTTCTCTTTCAGGGTTTTATATATACCATCCTATTGCCTTCTTGCTTGCATGGTTTCTGCTGAGAAATCAGAGCTTATTCTTACTGGTTGTCCTTTGTAAGTAGATTTTTGTTTTTCCCGTGCTGCTTTCCAGATTCTTTCTTTGTCTTTGGTTTTGATGAGTTTGATGATGATGTGCCTTGGTGATTTTCTTTTGGGGTCTATCCTGTTTGATGTTTTTTGTACTTCCTGAATGGATATATTCTCATCTTTCATCATATCAGGGAAGTTCTCCTCCAGCAAATCTTGGACAATTTTCTCATTGGTTTTATTTTTGTCTTCCTGTTCTGTCATTCCAGTGACATGTAGATTATTCCTTTTGATGGTATCCCACATGAACCTTAGACTTTCTTCATTTTTTTTTAAATCACTTTTCTGATTGATACCTTTCCACAGAAATAATCAGGTATTTGTCTTCAATCTCATTAATTCTGTCTTCCTTTGCATCAGTTGTACTCCTTTGCCCTTTTAATGTATTATCTATTTTGTGACAATTTAGTATTAATCTTCTGTATTTCTATCTGTAGAGTTAGAATCATTTCTAAATTTTTATTTATTTTGTTATTTTGTTCTTGTATTTTCTTCTAAAATTCTTCTAGGGTTTTGTCTGTTTTTTCCTTGGTCTGTCTCTCAATCCTTTGAAGATACTTAAATATAATTCTTTTGAATTCCTTATCAAAGAGTTCCAATGCTGCTTCTTCCTCAGGGATGTTTTCTAGGTCTGTATCCTAGTCCCTTGTTTCTACTTCTTTATCTTGCTTCTTTGTGTGGAGTCTGATTGTCTGTTGTTTCTGAGACATTGTGGCATTGTTGTATTCAGATCTCTGTTAACTCTTTATGAAGAGCAGCCAGGGGTGATTCAGGCTCTTCTCGGTGGCTGTTTATCATTGGCCCCTTGGTGGAGAAGGAAGTGGTGGCCCTCAGTAAGTGAAACTGCAGGAGATTTTGGTGTAGTTGTGTTGTATGGGGACTGTTTCTGTCTTCCACTCAGACAAAAATAACAATTGAATAACTATCAAGAAAGTAAAAGCACATGGGTAAAAAATGCACCATGTAATCACACAGGAACAGTAACCAAAAAAAAAGAAAAAAGAGAAGAAGAAGAAAAAAGTAAATAGAAAAGAAAAAAACAAATCTGAAATATCTTGGAAGAGGGCAATAAGAGAAAAAAGTAGAGAAGGAGATTAATGAGGAAAAAAATGGGAAAAATGGCAAAAGATAAACAAGGAATGGGCTTAATAACAAGAAAGAAAAATAAAAAAATTGCATCCAGGAACTGGGAAAAGAAAAAATCTGAAAAATAGAACCTGGCTGGGGAAGAATAAAGAATAATAGTAAAAAGGACAAAAGGAATAATAATAATAGAGTTTTAAAACAGACAAAAACAAACAAACTAAAAAACAGAAAACAGAAAAAAAAAAAAATTGGGGCATGGTGGGGCAGGGCACCCAGGCTCTGTCTGAGCACACAGACTGGGATGGAATTCCTGCTATTCCAGAAAGTGGGTGAGAGTGAAGGATGGCCGCAACTCTGTTCACCAAGAGGGTGTGGGTTATAAGAGTAACAAGAGGAATTTTGCACCTTTCCAGTCATCAGGGTCCGGAATGTTCTTGGGGTTCCTGGCAAGTGGAGCCTGTTCTTAAGTCCCTGGAATCTGGGAGAATGCTCTTGCTTTAAATATCCAAAATGGTGAAGCCGCTTGTACACATTCAAAATGGCTGCACCCTCCAGACAGACAAAAGTCCACAGCTCAGCCTACCTTCTTCTTCCCTGTTTCCCCTTTTATTCCCCAGGGAACAGAGCAATCCTCCATGCAGTCCCTGGCTAGCAGGACCAATTTTTAGGTTATTTCTTAGGTCCTACCACCACTTGGCAATATCCAAACTGTCTGTGCCCTCAGGATAGCTGCCAGACCACAGCTCTGTATGTCTCCTTTCTTAGTGTTTTCATGCAAATTCTTCTGCTAGTTGGAGTTAATCCACTTCTATATCCTTCCCTTCAAGGCTCACAGGTCCAGGATTATCTTCTGTATCTGTGTTGATTGGTTCCCCTTTTCTTTGTTGAAGAGGGTTTGTGCTGTCTTTTTGCCTATTCCCCCATCTTACTGGAACTTTGACTTTTATTCTTAAGGCCCATTTTATCATGTTGGGAGGCTAAAGCCCATGTGGGGTATTAACTGGCAGTAGAAGTTCAGGACTGGGGAGTCCCAATAGCCCTGAAGACTGCCTTTTTACTCTCTGTTTCTGGGAGGTCTGGGCCACCTCTGATGAAGCCACCCATTTTACACTGAGGAGGGCAGTAGAGGTGGGGGGACATGGTTTCTGGAACAGCCAAATCCTGGCGAGAAAGAAGAGATGATTATTTAGCAAAGTATGGCTAAATTAAGGAAACCAATGAACATATATTGAAGCACCTTGGGGCTAGGGAGATGGGGAGGACTTCCTAGTCCTAAAGGAGCAAAGGGAAGAACAGTTACTAGAATAGAGGAATGCCGCCACAGCTAACCCAGCAAGAAGGAACCAGGGGAATAAACATCCCCACCTTACTTTCCTCCCACCCTGAATTTCTTTTCTTTCTTTTTTTTTTTTTTTAATTAGGATTCGGGTGAAGATTTACAGAGTAAATTCACTTTTCATACAGCAGTTCACATATACTTTGTCTCATGTCATTGACCAAAATTTACAAT
>NW_006921667.1:3446099-3482369 GCF_000298275.1 Orycteropus afer afer | reverse complement strand
TTTAAGGTCCCAGTCACTACTCGCCAAAGTAGTAGGTGGAACAATGTTTTGTATAGTATGTTATGCCAATTGAGCTTGATGTCCCCTGAGACTATGGTCCCAAGCCCGCAGGATCAACTACTCGGTCCCTCTGCCACCCTGAATTTCTTGCCTGGGCCTCTCCTTGGCCAAATCCTGGAGGAAGTTGTGGCAAGGAAGTCCTGGTGATATCATCCATCCACAGGGGTTAGCCTTCAGATCAAGAACAGAACATTTCTGGTCATTTGAGAGCAAATTGTCTCAAGTCAGGCTCCCTAGAAGCAGGGCAGCATTTGGGGGTATGCATGATTGATGAAGAGTAGAGGTGAGTGAAGGAAAGTCAATCAAGGTATCATATAGAGGTCGTCTTGCCCTGACCTGGGGATTCTGGAATATAAATTGGTCCCATCTTGGGGCCAGACTGACTGTGACCATCAGTCATTGGCTGCGAGCTACTCTGGGGTGGGGGTGGGCCATAGGTGAAGGCAATTAACTAGAGATAATGAGGGCAACTGTAAACCATAGCCAGGAACGGGAACATCCACCTGTGAAGAAGATCTGGGCAGAGCACAATGGTATCAGAAGGCGTACACTTTGGGGGAGATTGATGTCAGTTAACAGGTGCCTACAATTATAAAAATCAGCCCCTTACTGCCCCCTGCTCTCAGCTAGTTGATGAGTCTTAGCATCCGCTTTTGTAGAAGCTGTCCAGAACCTGAATGATGACACTTCTTCTCCAGCGGCCAGGGCTACTCATGCTTATCCACTCACTCCTGCCTGCCACTTGGGTTACTCTTTTTTCTGTCCAGCTGCAACCAACAAAGGGACTGTAACTGCTGTTGAAGTCTGGTTGGAGTATTCCCTCCAGTTATCCTAAGAAGCAATCCTGAACGGCTCCTGTGAGTGAAGAATTTTAGATGAGGTTATTTATCAGAGCTGCACATTAATAATAAATGCTGCATGATTTTTTTATTAGTGGAGCCACATAAATGTGGTCTCTTCAACTTTTTAAGTATAAGGAAGCTTGAAGTTGCAGGCCACTTGGCTGTGGGAAAGTGTTGGGCTAATCAGTTCCCATTCATATGCAAAGCATTCGCTTAGCTGAGTGCATCAAAATTCAGTAGTTTCTTAAAAAAATTGTAGACTTCCCCTCCCTGCAAAGGACTGTGAGAAGACAGATAGTGAAAAATACAAATTGTTAATGGTCTGAAAAGGAAGCACTGCTAAGCATTCCCTATTCTTTGAGAGAACTTAAAATGCGCATTTGTACTAGAGTGTTCATTCTCTCCTTCCCATTACTAAACTCTCTTCCTTCTCTTATTCCTACTGATTCTCAGTGTCTCTCCTTCAGAGTCTGGTCTGGTTTGTCCAGGTGGTGGTCATGGTAGTTGAGGGAGGTGGGCTGTGTTAAGTGGTTTCAGTGACCAGGCTGGGCTTGGGAAGCGTCGTCTAATCTGCACCTCAATTCTGTCCCCATCATAGAGATTGGCAAACTGAGCTCAGAAAGAAGCTCAGAGACTACCAGCTAGAGTATCCTCCAGGTCTTCATCTGGATCCTGAAAGTGTAGGGTTCTAGAGCTGCACAGCTTTCCTTTTCTCCTGCCCCGATATGATGAGCTCTCTCTGGCCCCTATCACTACCTGTTAATAAGGTAGGGAAGCTGAGATTTAGGGCTCCCTGGACCCCTTTCTATACCCTTCCTTTCCTTCTCTAATCCCTAAATGGAGTGGAAACAGAGCACCTCAGTGTGGCAAGGGAGAAAAAAATGTAAATGCAGATACATGGAAGGGTTTATAGTACATCACTAACACTACTCTCCCCCCTCACTCTGCAAACATTTGTTAAGGGGTTCTCTGTCCCATTCATAGGGACTCGTGGTCATTACAGAGGTACTGTCTTTCTTGAGGAAACAGACTGGGAAACATAGATTACTGTGGAGGGTTTGGCCAATAACTAAATGAAGACAGTGGGTCTTCAGACACAGTGAGAATGTGCATAGTCAGTGCTGGATCAACACTGGGTGTCTAATGACTCCCATGGGTGTTAATAATAGCTGCTCACCCTTGATGCAAGACTTTCTCCTCTGCTGCTTCCCTGACTAACAATTATGCTTTTGAAACAGTTGGAATGAATATTCTTCCCATTTGTAATATAAGAAAACTGAAGTCTAGGGAGATACTACAAACCCATTTCATCCAAAGCTCCTGAGGTAGCATTAGTTGAATGCTGGCCAGGGAGCTGGTGTCTGTGGGCATTTGCTGAGTGAAGGATGTTTGAGCAATAGGACCCTGTACCTGTCTCAATTCAACTTGCTCCTGGCTTGAGGAGTGGGGACTGTGTAGTGGGGCAGGAAGATGGTTACCTGTGGCTTCCTTCAGAGCTGGAGCCTCTGTTCTAGGTGCAGATGACTAGTTCCTGCTTCCCAGGAAGAATGGCTGTGCCCCTTCACATTCTGAGATGGATGGGGGCTAAGTGGGCACCACTGGTGGCCAGGAATCAGCCCTAGATCCCTTCCTTGCCCTCCAAGGAGAAATTTTCTTCAGATTTCCAGGCAGATAAGCAAGGACTTCAGCAAACTAACCATTTCCATTTGGAATCTGAAGTTGATTGTGGACAATTTTCTAACATGTGTGTCTCCTGCCATTTGCAAAATGTGCTTTGCAGGCCCCTCTGGAAGCAGGCATCATCTCCTCCATTCCTGGCATCACTACTGATTTCAGGGTTTGCTAGTGCCAAGCGTATGTTCACAGACCTTGGAAAGTGTCTTCAGCTGATATACTCAGTCCTTAGGAAAGTCTCAGGGATGGAAAATGTGGGCTGATGCAGGGCCACTGTGGGTTTTTACTGTCCACATCTCAGGACATAGAGGAGGGTGTACATCTTCACACATCCGTTCATTTACCACCTGCTAGGGTTCTGGTAGCATAGTGCCTAAGGCACTTGACTGCTATCCGGAAGGCTGGTGGTTCAAACCCACTAGCCACTCCTCGGAAGGAAGATGGGGCAATCTACTTCCGTAGTGATACTGCCTCAGAAACCCAAGGAGGGGTCACTATGAGTCGGGTCTGACTTGATGGTACATAACAACAACAACAACAACAGGGTCCTTCCTGCAGTCCTGGTGGTAGTGGGGTGAGTAGATAACTTGCATGTACACCAGCCTTATGGAGGTCATAGACCAGAGGAGGAAGTAATTCTGGGAACAAAGAGATGGGGCCTGGAGAAATCAGGGAAGTCTTCCTGGGGCAAGTGATGGGCGAAAAAGCATATTTCCTTGCTCTGTGCTCAGTGTTAAAGATGGAGCACCCAGAGTTGACCAGAAAAAGCCATGTGAGCTCTGCTGCTCTTTCATTGTATATCATGTAGCTGAGCAGCTTCTGGAAGAAGAAAGCAGGTATGGCCCAGGAATTCCTTATGTTCTTTTCTCTACTGGAGACTTATCTGTGAAATGGATGTCATGACAGAAATCCCATAGGGTGGTTGTGAACCTGACCAGAGGGAAGTGGGGAGAAGTGGTGGCTGCCCTCCTCTGTTCTTTTTTTATTACTCCCCCAATCCCGGGGTTAGGGTGAGCTGAGGTTCTGGATGGGGCAGGAACTGTAGGGGGCTAGAGCCAGGCTTAGTAAGGAGTGACAGCTTATGCCTGGCTGGTAGTCTGTGAGGAGGGGTGGGGTAGGAATATGGCAGGAGGAGATGCCCTGAGCATAGGCTGAAGAGGCAAGTACAGTGTCCAGTGTGAGCTGGGCCCTGGGGAGCCTAGAAATGCCTGGAGGGTGCTGCTAAGTCACTCAGCAACAGTCACTTGTTCAGTCAACACACTCACACAGGGCCCTACCCTGTGGCAGGCATAGGGAGTCCCAGGTGAGCCAGATAGATTCAACCACCCACCCACTCAAGGGACTTTCAAAGAAGCACACATGTAGACATGTCATTACACCATGAGATGTGCCCCACCCTTAAGGCGGTCACAGACCAGAGGGGGAGGCAGCTTGCTATTGGGCACGGGGATAAAGTAGAGTAACTATTTCTGGCCTTGGCTGATCAGACCCAGCCCCTATGATCCCTCATATGGGGCTGACACCTGGCAGCTCTGAGTTTCCTGACTAGCAATGTGCAAGGGTAGCATCTTAAGAGGACATGGGGAGCAGGGGGAAGAGGGTGTCCAAGCAAGACTCAGGAAGAGGATAGAGTAGGGAGGAGGTTACATCAGGTGCCAGCCAGTGGGAAGATTGGCCCAATTCTACAGCCTTGCTATCTGCGTAAATGACCTGTGCATAGACCAGAGGAGGGATATGAGCCACAGCAGCCCTCCTGGAGGGTGTGGCATTTTGGAGGGGGCAGAGGTATCTGGGAACTGCGATCCTTCAGAAAAGAACCCATCAGCTGAGCATGGTTGGGAACCCTCCTGCAACCCCCATAGCAAAGCAGAACACAGGAAAATTCCATGACCCAGAGCCATTTTGTATACTCTGGTTTCTCAGCTCTCGCCAGCATGGGCAATGACAGCCCTACTTCAGATTTAAGCTCCCCATGGCTCTGGAAAGTTCTGGAACTCGCTCACTCCCAGAAATGTGCCCACTCCTATCCCCAGAACACAGCAGTAGCTGAAGCACACAGAGGATGCCCTGTGAGTTGGGCTTTGCTCTACATAATTGACCTTATTTACTTACTCAGCCTGTGGTGTAGGGCTGCTGGCACCCCATCTTGCTGATGAAGAAAATAGGCCCAGAGAATTTAATTGCCCAGGGTTGCACAGTTAGTTAACTGGAAGAGATTGGCTTTGAACTTAGGCAGCCTGGCTGCAGTATCCAAACATTGAACCCCTACATTACATTTGCATGGGGCCTGGGGAGCCCTGGTGGCATAGTGCCTAAGGCATTTGACTGCTAACCAGAAGAAGGCTGGCAGTTCAAACCCACCAGCCACTCCTCGGAAGGAAGGTTGGGCAATCTACTTCTGTAGAGATACTGCCTCAGAAACCCAAAGAGGGGTTGCTATGAGTCAGATCTGACTGGACAGCAATGAGTTTGTTTTTTGGTTGCAGGCTTCAGCAGGTAGCCTCAGGTAATTCTATGCCTGGGAGAAGGGGGAGTGGCTGTGCTGGCCTTGCAGTCGCTGGAGGGGATGTGGTGGTTCTGGCTTGGGCCGTGCAATTGGAGTTATAGAGAGAGGCACGGAAGGCATCTGGCTTGAGGGAAGAGGGGGTGAGGGGTGGGGGTACAAATTAGAAGGCTTGGAAGACATCGTAGGGGCCCCCGTCCCTGCACTGAGCTTCAAACAGTCCCTGTTTTGTGGGCACAGGTCAACCCTCTGGATCAAGACAGCCCCTTCCCACTGGATGTGCCAGCTGCCTCCCATATAGTCTGCCTTGTTCAGGATTGAAGGGAAATACCCCCACTCTTACTTCCTAGCATACTGAATGAGATACTGCCCTTTGACATTAAAGAGAACTTAGTCCAATTCAAGAAGCCCCAAAGGTCACTTCTTAGGGCATTAACTCTCAGAGTAATGAGCTGGCAGTTCAAACCCACCAGCCGCTCCTCGGAAGGAAGGTTGGGCAATCTACTTCTGTTGAAGTAGTGAGTGTGAGAGGAGTGGCCAGGGTAGGAGGGGATCCCCACTAGGCTGTTTTCTGGGGGCTGACCTGTTGTCTCCAAGGTCTGCTCTAGGTTTCAGCTTCTGGGCAGCTTCCTTGTTGGGCACTGAAGACCCACTAGAGTGACTTTGCTTTTGGCCTTGGCTGAGGAGGTGCACTCTTTGGAATTCCTCATATGGGGCTGACTGGGTGGCTCTGAGTCTCCTGACCAGGGTGTCAGGTGGAATTAACTGGTAGCAAGACCAGGTAGGTGTTGATTGAGGCTGATTACTGGGAGGCAGCAGCACAGGCTGCACAGATCTATTTCCAGCCAGTCCAATTGTATCAAAGAGGTTAAATCCTTCTAAGTGCCTTTGTGCTCTGATAGAATGGAGTGAGGGTGAGGACCAAGGTTGGAGCAAGGTCAGACTTACCCTGGTTGTCTGCATTTCCCCTCTTATTCATTCATCCACCCACCCATCCATTCATCTATCCATCCACCCATTTACACACTCACCCACCTACTCATCCATTTATCCTTCTGTCATCATCATTCACTCACTCACTCACTCACTCCTTCAATGTTTATTGTGTATCTACCACATGCCAGGCACTGTGCTTGGCCCTCCAGCAGTCCACAGTCTAACAGTGGGGATGATGCACAGAGGGTACCATGATGAGATTGAGCAGGGACATTGCAGAGATACCTTGCCTTGGGAGGTGATCCAACAAGAAATGGTATTAGGGACCAAGCAGGGACTTTACTGGTAGACATACAGTGGGAGTGGATTGACAGCCATTCAGGCAGTGGGGACAGCCTGGGGGAAGGCCCAAGTGTGCAGGGTAGGGCAAACTGTGAGCTGTTCAGGCAACAGGAAGTGATCTGAGTGAGAAGAGCATGTCTGTGGAAGAAATTTGAGAGCTGGGCAGGCTTAGCTTGTGAGGACCCTGGACTGGCCCCAGAGCAGCTGGGCCCAGGGTTGGGCACTCTCAAATGGAAGATTGCACAGATGAATAATGTCACAAAGGGGCAAAGCGGAGGCAGGGAGATGAAAGAAGGACATTGAGCCCCTATGTGTGAGCCCTGCTCTCTGCCTCAGTGTTGGGCTTCTTTCCTTGCAGGCTGCAGTGCTAGCTGCTGACAAGGAAGCTCTGTGGGGAATTCCCAGTTCTCCTGCTCAATGAAATCACCTTCATGTTGGAGTGTTGCTCTATCTGCCATGTACATCTCAAGTTCACTCCAAAGGAGGCTCTCTCCAGTGGATGGGATGGCTTCAGCTGCCACTGGCCTCTGGCTTCTTTCTTTTGACCTTCTCCCCAGGGCTTTTCCTTTCCCCAGGCCAGTACCTCCAGTCAGGTGTCATCCCACTGGGAAAGGACTGGAGCCAGAATAGGAGGCTGCATCTAGGCCCAGGGGAGCCAGGGAAGGCACATCCCAGATAAGTCCTCACCTGCTGGGCAGTTTGTGTGCATTTTAGGGCTGTTGTGTCCATGAGCTAAAAGCAGCAGCTCAGGGTGTGCTTTTCCCTAGAGCTGTTTGGTAATGCAGACAACAGTAAGCTGCAGGGCAGAAGGCCTGCAGACACCCAGCAACAAATCAGAGAAAATGGCAAGGCCACATGCGGTGATTCTCTGCGGTTGTTTCCAGGTGATCTTTGGTGGTTTGGTTTCCTAATTAGTGCTTGCAAGCTGGATGATCTTGGGAGGGGCTATGGCTCATAAGGGGGCTTTAAGAAAGGTGAGTCTAGCCCCTGCTCTGCAGGGATTGCCCTTGGAGCTGCTTCTGAAGGAGGGGTGAGAAGGCTGAGCTGAGACTCCAGCTTCAGCCCAGGGTGCCTCCTGTGGCTCCCCTATCTTCCTGCAAGCAGCCCCATGCCTCTGGCAAGTGCAGGGGTGGGGCTCTGATCATGGGTCCAAGGGCTATCAGCTCAGGAAGGGACTCTTCCAATGGCTTTGCTTATGTGTAAGCCCTGTTTGTGTGTATGTGGAATGTGTGTGTATGTCTGTGGGATGTAGGGTGTATGTGGTATGTGATGTGTGTGTGTGGCATGTGTGAATGGTGCATGTGTGTGAGATGTGTGCATGTTGTATATGTGGGATATACATGGTGTGTGTAATGTATGGTGTATGTGATGTGTGGTGTATGTGGTGTGTGTATGTATGGTGTTTGGGATGTACATGGTGTGTGTGTGTGTATGGTGTGTATGATGTATATGTGGGGTATGGTATATGTGGGGTGTGTGAGGTGTGTGGTGAATGTGGTCCATGTGTATGTGGTGTACATGTGGTGTATGGGGTGTAGGGTGTGTGGTGAGTGTGTGGTATATGTGGTGGTTGGGATGGGCAGGAAGTAGTTCCAGTAGATACAAGCAGTCAGACAGACCCCCTCTTCCCAGGTGTCTGGCTCTGAAAGTCATCTGTCTTGTCCTTCTTCACATCATCTTTTTATCCTCATTTTCTTGCTCCTCATGCTGCTGCATTGCCCTGTGCCCCATCAGATCATCTACTCACACCTTCATCAGGCAACCAGCAACTGACCAGCAGTTCTATGGCATGACCCTCACACCTGCCCAGCCTCAGTGCTTTTGTGGTTGATATAGTACATGCACACTTACTTACTGAATGCACATTAGCTGTATGCCAGTGTGAATATTTTCTACCAGTGTATACTAAAAGCCCAACTACCCTCCAGTAGGAGCCAGTTTTGAATACTAAAAAAGGGTTCTTACACTCTTAGGAGCTGGGGACCTCTAAGCCAGGTGAATGTATTCTCAGTGGATCTTTCTGTCCCTTACTCCTTGTCGGGTCTGACAACATGAGGGCTCCTTGGCCTTCTCACCCCACCAGGGAAGGGTGCCTGGGCGGGTAGTGCCTCTCCTGCCTAGTGTGGTGCTGTGTTTCCTAAGTGCCTTCCAGACCAGGCTGAGTGTACCCAGGCCAACTTTTAGGTACCAGTCCTCCTTCCAGGCAGAAAAATAAGCTTTGAGGAGAGTGCAAATTGCAGTAAGCAATATATAAGCCTCATCTGAATATGATTATGCTTAAGCACTATAAATATTCATAATTCTCAGCCTTGAGTAGTGCTTCCCTTGGTGTTATATCCTTTTAAAAGCCACTTGAGAAGTCAGCCATTTAAGACAAAAGAGTACCGAGCTCTATCTGGGCAGCTGCCTTGTTTGGTATGAAAAGCAGGTAGTGAATGCAAACAGTGAAGGTAAGGTGATTAGTTCTTAGCTCTGTGACTGACCCAGGGTCCTCAGACTTGTCTATGAGCCACCTCCTGGTGCCTCCATTTCCTTGAATAGATTCAGCAACATGGTGTGATGTATGCATGTCTCTAAGGCACACTCAGCTCTTAGTCTGACCTGTGGGGGCACTGGGACATGACATCCCCCTTTCTTCCCTCGCCCTCTCCTTTATCTCACTATCAGGGCCCTCAACTGGATAGCATAGCCAGAGTTCTTAGAAGAAGCTAATCCTTTCTACATGAAACTAGTCCTCTTATTCACTCATTTAATATGTGACCCTGGGCACTGTGCCTTAGGGCCCTAAAGTAGCTTCCACATGGTCCCTGGCCTCCAACAGAAGGTGCCAATTCAGAATGTTAAGTGCTCAGGATGAGATGAGTTCTGGGTGTGTAGGACCTGGTGGGGCTGTGGAGTGTGCACCTAACCCATGAGAAAGTCCCAGGGGGCTTCTTAGAGGAGGGTGCTTAAGCTGAGCTTTGCAGGGTGTGGAGGAGGAAATGGACAGGGAGCCGGGACTTGAAGGTTGTTGGCAATAGCCTGGCCTATTTTGGGGGCCAGTGTTCTGGATGGTTGTGTTGAGGGAAGCACATCCTGGATGCATGAAGGCTATCAGCCAGTTGTCCCCCAGGTGGGGATAAGGGCCTCTAGGGGGACAGAGAAGGTTCAGGTGGGTGTCTTCGGGGGAAGGTTTCTGGAAGCATGGGCTGTGTCTGCTCCCACCTATCCATGGTACCCTATGTCCCAGCTTGCTCAGTCCCAATGTGGCACTGGCAGCAGAGGCAGTCATATTGGAGAGCCTGGACAGGGAGCCCAGGGGGCAGTGGTGTCTGGCCACAACAGGGCTGTGGGCTTCAACATCCCAAAACCCTGCTTCCTCGTGCTCTGGGCATTCCTCAGCTCTGAGGCTTTGAGTTCATCTTCCCATTAACTATATGGGAGTATAGGCAGTCCTCTGCAGGAGGCTCTGGGAAGGCATAGTGGGAGTGCTGGAATGATGACCCCTCTCTGGGCAAGGCTCTGCCCATGTAGGTACAGATGCTTAGGCTTACTTAGCCAGCTAGTAACACCTTACTTCAATCAATGCTAAATAGATCTAGAAGATAGGTATGTGAGTCTTTATATGTTGGAAATGTGGCGGGGAGGGGGTTGAAGAGTGGGGTTCTGGCAGTATAGGAGGAGATAAGGAAGGAGAACTGCAGCTCAGTTAGTGGTGACATGTACTGAGGTGTGGGATGGGGAGGTTTTTCTTTCTGTGACATTGAATATCAGTCTATCTTGCTGTACATCAACTACTGCTGGCCCTGGGTATTGATTCTTGGTCTTCACCTGTTGATTCTTGGTCATTACCTGGTAGAGCAGGGTTAGCAGAGCCTGCACAGTTGTACTTTTTTGAGTCTGAACTCAGGTTCTACTGCTTGCTTGCTGTGTGAACTTGAGTGAATGGCTTTGCCTCTCTGAACTTTAGTGTCATCTGAAAAATGGAGACAATTATCCCTACCTCAGAATTGTCAGGTTGGTCAAATGAGATGGAAGAGAAGCTGCCAGGCACAGGGTAGTTTGGTCAGTAAGCGGGTCCTGCTCTTGGTGTGTTTTGCCCACAGTATCACTGTGTCTCTGCATTGAGAAACAGCATGAGGTTGTCACTGTCTGCCCATGCCCCCTCAGCTGCATCTTGGGCAGCTGCATCAGGTATGGCTAGGGGCTGCCCTGGGAGCCCACTGTCATGGGGCTGAGATACCCTTCTAAGTCCCTTCCAAGAGGGAGACAGCTCTGAGGCAGGCCATATCCCCCATCCCTTCATCTCTAGAATTTTTTGGAGTCATCTGGCAAAGCCCTACAAGGCTCGGTGGCCTGGGGTGGACAGGTCAGGTACCTCTTCAACCCAACATGCCCTCTAAACCTGGCGCTTAGCACAGAAATTCTTTCCCTTCAGGAAGAATACCTTGCAGAAAGCGTATGTCACAATGAGCAGCGTATTGTGTTTATTTTAGGTGGGGGTTCTCTTCCATTCTCAGATGCCCCTGCTCTCATCTGATACCCTTCAGTGCTTTTCAGGAGCTGCCCCCCTCCATGGGAGCTTATCTCCCCAGACCCTGTCCTAGCTGCAGGAGCTTATAAGGCTTCTGTCCCAGCTAAGTCTGCCCACAGGAGTGTGGGGGACCCACACATGCCCAGAGCAAGCCTGTGACAGTACTGTTCTGTGGTATCTACCTAGTGCTGCTATTCCTCATGTGGCCAAGAGACAGGTGCCATGGGACAGGGGGTGCTGCTTTCCTGGAGCTGGGCTCATGGGCAAGGCTGTGCTACCTGTGCCCATTCCCCTACCCTCCTCAGAGGTCTTGAGTATAGACAATCTCAGTGACAGATCCCACACTTAGAGTCTTCCCCCAGCCCTGGGTTCCTCTCTAGTAGGGGATGGGTTTTCTTTTGGAGGCCTTCCCAACCCTTCTATAGGCTTGGCCAGGCCCTGCTACATGCATGGCCTGATGGGATTGCCATGGGGTTGAGCTGGGTCCTGCTTTACTTTTCAGTCCTGGATGGCCTCTGGCTTCTCTTTGGGGTGCTTGAGGTAGAACTCTCACTCACTTTATGCTGATCAAGGGCTAAGGGCTGGCCATGCTCCTGGGCTGGCCCAAGGCTTGGAGCATGAGCTTGTAGCAGCAACTGGGTGCCTCTCAGATGGCCTGAGTTGTCCCCTGGCTCATTCTCCACTGATCTCAGCTGCCCTTCATGAAGGTGAGCATTATAGTCCCTCCAGGTCCATGGAGGAAGCATTACAATGGTGTGTAGAGGCTGCAAATGTGCCAGTGCATGGTGATGCCCTCCCTAGCCCTGCTGGCCCGGGACAAGGCCTATGCTCTGGGGGCTCAGGGCCAACTCAGAGTTCTTCACACTCTCCTTTATTCCCTGTTGGCTGCAGGAGATTTTGGGGTTGTCTCCTAGCTCGCAGTTGATTCTTTCTCTACACTTCTGCCCTGTTACTGCCTAGGGCAGGTGAGGGGAACAGAAGGGGTCAGTTTAGGCTTCTGGCCCATTGCTTCATGCTCATTGGGGCACCTTCCTAAAGACAAGCTCTGAGTGGGCCTCACCTCTCATGAAATCTCTTCAGGGCTTCCCAGTGGTGCTCAAGGGGTGAAAACAAAGCATCTCAGCTGAGCATTCCAGACCACCATGGTGAGTTCCTCCCTCCCTATGCATTCCCTGACTCCAAAGGGAGCTCCCACTCCTGGTAATTCTCAGACCTACAGGTGCCATGGTGGGGGCTCATGCATGCCAGGTGGCTGGCCTGCACTGCCTACTCTCTCTTGGTTTCCTTTGTATCAGTGTTCTAAACATTTCTGGCTTCTCTGTCCTCTCTGAAGCCCCTTAATCACTTCCTCCGCCTCCTGCATGGTATGCTTCCACTGACTATGAGCTGCATCCCAGGTCTTATGCTTCCTCTGGACTCGGGGTCTAGACCTCTCTGCCCCATTGCTGTGTTCCCAGCATGGGTACCAGTGAGCACACATTAGTACTCATAGAGACATGTAGTGGGTTCCAGGGGTTATTTTGAAGACCTGGTGGGAGCACAGGACTCCCAATCAGTTTCCTTGTGGCCAAACAGGTGCTGATGGGAGCGTTGAGCCTGATCACTGTTGTTTCTCTTAAATTCACCTCTGGTTTGAGAATAGTGTTATATTTTTCATTTTTTCTCAAGGCATCTGCTACTGTGAGAATTTTCATTATCACTGGCAAGGTTCTCCTTTACTCCATGTTGGCTGCAGGAGATTTTGGGTTTATCTCCCATCTGCTTGAAGCACTGAAGAGTGGAGATGGATAATATCTCTACATTAGGTGGGTGCTCAGCAGGGTGGCCTGTGTGGCCAGGGCAGTGTTAGTGGAGCCTGCAGTATGAGGACCTTTTTTCTACTTCCTGGCCTTGTGGGCTGGGCCAGTACCTGCACTATCACCCTTTCCAGTGTTAAGGAACCCTCACTCCTGGGAATGTCCCTTTTAGATGGTGGCTGCTAGAACACAACAGCTGTCATCCCCTCCCCCTAGCCCATGGCCTATTCTCTAAAGTGGTGGTGTCTTAACACTTCTGGAGACTCTGAGTTTTCATAATGACTGTTAGGATTATGAGACGATACTAGGAAGCAGGGCTCACACAGGGCCTTGGGGTGTGTGAGAACAACAGATGCAGGCTTTGGTGGGTAGACTCCAGGCTGGATGTTGGGCCTATTCACCCCTCACTTGCACAACTGCACCTGAGAGCCCTGTTTATGGCCACCCATTAACTGTATAGACAGAGGCTTATTTGTGAAAGACAAGGCAGGGATTTGTGGAAGCCACATTTTTGTTCTCTTCACAGTTAATATGAATGAACATTTTGACTGATAAGTATGGGCAAAAACATGCATGAATTTATCTTACCTACAAAGCACCATAAGATAAAGGTGTAAAGGGCAGAACAGGTCCTGTGGCTGTATTATGCCCCATCCCTAGGTCCTGGCTTCCCCTCCTGGGTTGCCCTGTGGTGAAGTATGTAGAGGAGTTAGGAGGGGAATTGGAGGAGCTGCTTTTCACTTGTCTCTCCTTGAAGTTGGCTTCAGGACCTGCTGGGGCTTGATGGAAGCTAAGAAAGGAGAAGAGGGGACAGCATAAGGAAGGTGCTGAGCCCATGCAGGCATAGCCTCTGAAGAGGGATTGGTGCTCAACTATCTCATTTAAGGAACATGATGTGGTTCTTGGTCAGAATTAACTAAAGGGCCTGTTGGCTCATCCTAAGCCCTTCTGGTTCATGCATTCAAGGGTTGAATTATAGGCCAAATCCAGGAGATCTCAAAGACCAAGATGTTTCTTCTCATTATGCTACCCAAGGCCACTGCCTTTATTTGGCCAAGGCAGAATTTCCCATTGCTTCATTCCTGACAGCAACCCTCTTCAACTGATATCTTGTGCTACTCATCTACCTGGTAGCACTGATATTTCAAATGATTTTCCTAGTATCTATGCACCTGTGCTTTCACTTCCTTATTCAACACCAACATTTTCTGAATTTGAGGTTCAGCCCTTCTGTTTGTGGCTTAGGTGATTAAGCATGAAATGATAAAGTCTTCATTAGATGTGAGCTAGGAACTTTGGTGGTGCTGTGGTTAAGGCACTGGCTGCTAACCAGAAGGTAGGTGATTTGAACACACCAGCTGGTCTACAGGAGGAAGATGATGCAACCTATGTCTGTAAAGATTTACAGTCTTGGAAATCTAATGGGAGTCATTATGAGTTGGAATTGACTCAGTGGCAGTGGGTTTGTTTTTTTGGTTAGATGTAAGCTAGGGTGAAATACTTTAGGGCCTGAAGGAAAAGGAATGATTAATTTTGTATAACAAAAAGAAGTCAAGGAAAGGTCTGTAGAGTAAGAGGCATTTGGGGTGGGTCTTGAGGGATGAGTAGGAGTTTAAAAGCCAGAGAAGAGGAAGAAAGGCATTTCAGGAAAATGGAACCAGCATGTGCAAAGTTAGAGAGTAGCAACTTGAACAGAGAAAATGGGAATGTGAAGTTGCCATTCTGATGCATGTGTGCATGTAGCTAACAATTGGACTTTATTTATCAGTAGGGAAAGCATGGTGGTATTTCAGCAGCCCAGGAATATGCTTACTGCTGAACTCTGGTCTGCAGAGTGGGTTGGGAATTAAGAACTCAGAGGCAGGGAGACAAGTGGGCTGGTAGGGATATGGGCTGGACATAGGGGGCAGCTGTGGGAACACAAAATTTACTGGCCAAGGAGATTTGGGGAAGAAGGGACTTGCATGTGCCTCCTAGCTGTGTCCTGTGATGGAGCCATCTCACTTGGTCCCTGAGGGAGCTCCAGGAGACCTCAAGTGCACCTTTTTTCAAGTTTCCCTGAAGTGCTGTACTGTGTGGGTTGCCAGGGATTCCTTGCTGTCCTGACTTAACTTTCCTAGCATAGGCTTCTCTGTGAAACCCAGCCGGGAGCGGTGTTCCACTGGCAGAGCAGTAAAAGTCATTAACAAGGAGCAGGAGAGCTATAAATAAGTGAGTGCAATCCCACCCAGTGTTTCCTGTGTCTCCTAGCAGGGAATCAAGCTTGATTCATTAATTGGCAGAGGGATGAGGCTTCAGAGAGCTCACAGCACCACTGTTTTCCCCTCCTCCTGTGTTGGTGTCATACACCCTGCCTAGACAAGTTACCATCTGTCCTGGCAGCTACAGTTGACCATCCCATGGGGCCTTCTGCCCTGCTTTCCTGTGCTGGGCTGAGCCAGGAACCCAGAGGATATGGACCTCCTAGCCTGAATGGGCCACAGGAGAGAAACCCAAGCACTGATGCCTGGGAGATGCCTCAGTCCTAGCCCACTTGGAGCAGCACTGTCCACCTCACTGCCCCCTTGGATAATCCTTCTAAGCTCTCAATAGAACCCTCCTTAGAGGGTATAATTGGCTTTAAGAAACTCCCTTTCTTCTGAGAGTGGGATGTGGCTTTACCTTTTGGAGAATGTAAGCATTGTGGGACCTTGGGCAAGTTTACAAACTCCATGTCTCATCCTTAGAATATGGATGCCAATATAGTACATACCTCCTGGAGTGTTAGGAGTATTAAGTCATTTATTACTCTGCTGTAACAGGCCAGGCACTGTGCTAGGTCCTGGGGTGTGGGCAGTGTACAGGGTGTGCTTTTTGGGAACTTGTACTCCAGAGAGGGAGATGGGCTGGCTGTAACCACACAGATAAGTACATGGTTGTAAATGTTGATGAGTGGCGTAGAGGCACAGTGCAGATGTGATATGATAAGAAGGGTCTGTGGGAAACTGGGGTTTCGGAAGGGTTCTCCTGAAAGAGTGACAGTGACCCACAACACACAGAGACATATGTGGTCAGGAGCACCTTAGGTAGAGGAGGGAGTTTGTGAGGAGACCCAGAAATGATCAGAGATTGGGACACCAAGTTACTGCATGTGGAGGGATTAGAATGCAGGGTCTGGGGCATGGGTTATGTGGGATCTTGTGGTCTCCTTTAGATGTGGCTTTATTTTGAGGACAATAGGAACTTCACTCAAGGTTTTAAATAGGGGTGGCACAGTTATTTGTGTCTATGATGGCCACTCTGCAGTGGTGGACAGCTTAGACAGTGGGTTGGTGAGGAGAGGTTGGATGTGTGGGTCCAGTAGGAAGATAAGTGATATTGGACAAGATGATGGTAATGGAGATGGAGTAAAGTTGACAGATTAAAAATATATATTGGATCTAAAACCTTCAAGATTTGGGGAAGGCTTAGGTGCAGAGCAGGAGCTCTGGTGGTGTAGTGCCTAAGGCATTTGACTGCTAACTAGAAGGTTGGTGGTTCAAACCCACCAGCAGCTCTGTGGAAGGAAGACTGGGCAATCTACTTCTATAAAAATTTATTGTCTTGGAAACCCAAAGGTGGTTACTATAAGTCAGAATTGACTCGATGGCAATGAATTTTTTTTTTTGGGGGGGGAGGTGCAGATGATCAGGGAGGGGGAAGGGTCAAGAGCAAGGGATGGGTGGTGTGCTCACTGGTGTTCACTGAGACTGGACACCAAGGAAGGCACAGGACCGCATCCCAGGGAGCTCTGGGTTGTTCATGGTGTTACTAAGTGGAGACATCAAAAAGGTGGTTGTCTGAAGGTCAGGAGCCCAAGGGAGGGTTGGAGGCTGCAGCAATGATTGTGGACTTGTTAACAGGACTGGTGTCTAATTTTAAAGGGGTTACATCACATGTGAAGGCAGGTGATGATTCTGCAGAGAAAGGTTATAAATGATAGGTCTGAGAGAAGGTGAAAGGTGGGGGCATCCCAAGCACATGAGCAGGGGCTGGCCTCAGACAGGAAGCTCCAGTTCTACTTCCAAGGCAAGGCTAAGGTGATGGTAATATAACAGCAGGTATATATGAAGATTTGTTAGCAGGAAGCTGAATGAGTTACTTTGGGATGATGGCTTCTATTTTATCTATGGTTGACTTGTGGGCGGAGCCGGGGAGGTTTTAGTAAAGGAGAAATGAGATAGCAGAGAAGGGTAGTAAGGTCAATGGTAGCATGAGAGCCTTATTGAGGTTGGTGACAACAAGTGTCACCAAGTGGCTTGGATGTCTCTTGGTGCTTACTTGTATGCATAGAGGAGGGGGTGGAGAGGTTAATCCCTCATGAGTTGACTCCCAGTTGGGATTTTGACCAGCTATGCTCCAAAAGGTGAGGAAGGGAGGGAGAGAATTTGCAATAGAGTGATCGTCACAGGTGGGAAGCCAAATGGGCAGAGAGGAAAGAGGGGGCTGGAGGAGGGAGGAGGACATGTGGGAGGGATTTCAAGTCTGGTGGAATTTGGGGGGCAGTGGGAAAGGTCAAAGGACAGGATAGCAGGTGAATTCTGTCTTGCCCCTTACAGGGAGGAGGCCAGGTACCCTCCCCTTCAAGAGGCCCTCAGTGAGGTGTGGTAGGCAGGCTGGGTACACTGCAGGGGTTGCCCTCAGATCTCTGTCTGCTTCCCCGTTGGATACTCACCTTTGTACACCCATGCCTCCCATTTGCCCATTTTATGGTTTTGTTTACCTTTGGAATGTCTTAATAAAACATGAACAATATTTATTCTCCATAGATCAATAATTTACTATGAGTTATAACAATACTAAATTTGGTCAATTATTCATCTACTATAAAATATTTATAAATGCTACCTTAATTTAAAGCATTAGCTATTATAACTCAAATATTAATAAAACTGGATGGTTTAAAGGAAGAAATGTAAGGCACAGATAGCAAGATGGCTTTGTGTGTGTGTGTGTGTGTGTGTGCGTGCACGTGCACGCATGCTCGTGTGTGCCAGTGCTCAAGACTGTTAGAGACAAGATGACTGGAGCAAAGATATGGCAACAGGGAAGCAAAAATTTCATTGGTGTCCAGTGTCAGTGAAGTGGCACCTCACCACCCCTTGCTCTTGACCCTTCCCCCTTCCTGATCCTCTGTACCTCCCCCACACACACCAAAAAAAAAAGACTCCTACCTGCCAGCAGTGCAAAAGGCACTTCACATACAAAGATCTTTCATGGAATGTGCACAATAACCTATGAAGTGGGCACTGTTATCTTTATTTGACCTAACAGAAGACATAGGCCCAGAGAGACACAGCTGCTTGCCCAAAGTCCCACAACATCGTGTACATGGCAGGTTCTGATCTAAACCATGGATGTAAGCCCTGTCACTAGGATTCGGTAGTTGGTATCTGTCTCTATAACCAAGGCATGAGCTGTATAATGTCCTGTCCCAGAAAAGATCATCACAGAACCTTGATTAAGTTAATAGCTGATTTGGCTTTGATCTGATGTATTTTGATCTTATTATTTTTATGTTAGGAGCTTCCAAATAACCATCATTTCAACAGTGCCCCAATTAGCAGGCCATTCATAGCAGATTGGAAATTGATTCACACCGGGCCTCTCCATTAGTGCCCCGGAGAAGCTTCCAGCCTTAATTACTCTCCCTGCTCTCTGAGGCCGGCAGCTCTGCAGCTCAAGGAGTTTGATGGTGCTGCAGATGGTAGCATGAGGGTTGGATCAGTGGTACCACGTTCACTGCTGGAGAGGGATGCTGCCAACTATTTGTTGTAACTACTAATACTTTTCAATACCTTGGGTACAACTCCGATGGGGGACATTGAGATTATTGGCTGGGGGACATTGAGATTATTGGCTGGTGAGTGTCCAAGGAAAAGGGGAGGGCCCTGATAATTGCATAAAGCTGCCTGTGCTTGGTGCTGAGCTGGCCTAGTGTTCCCATCACCTCTGCTGGACAGAGATTCTTCTTCCTGTTTAATAGGAAATAGAGATTTAGAAATGAGATGGTCCCACAGCCACCGAGTCAAAAGTGGAACTTAGGTCTGTGAGATTCTAATGTACTGTCTGCTTTGCCCAAGCCTTGATGAGTCCAGACCCAGCTAAGAAACTGGTATCTCTGACTACCCACAGGGCTGGAGCAGGGTGACTAATTAATGATATCTCTGTCTGTCTGTCTATCTACCTACCTACCTACCTATCTAGAGGAAGATTCAGTTTCCTCAGCCTGGTGCTTGAGACCAACCATAGTTGGCCTCAGCCTCCTGATCTCCTGCCTCGCCAGACAATCCTTGCTGCCCACCCTCTGTGTCTTTGTCCACACTGCCCTCTCCACTCACACTGCTCTCCCTCATCTCTGCCCGTCTGAGTCCTTTCCTTCCCTTGCCATTTTGGATGAGCCTCAGGAATATCCCTCTCCCCTTCCTGATGGGCATCAATCTGAGTGAGTGAATTATGGGCCTGTCTCCTCAGATTCTAAGATCCTCAAAGATGTAACCCATGGTCATTGGGATCCTGACACCACAATGCTCAGCACAGGGCTTTGTGTATAGTGGATATGAGGGGTATAATACATATACATATACATGTTGTTAGTTGTTGTTATTTGCCGTCGAGTCGGCCCTCTCTCATAGCGACCCCTTCTTGGGTTTCCGAGGCAGTATCACTATGGAAGTAGGATTGCCCAACCTTCCTTCCGAGGAGTGGCTGGTGGGTGTGAACCGCCAGCCTTCTGGTTAGCAGTCAAGTGCCTTAGGCACTATGCTACCAGAGCTCCTATACATATACATATACATATACATATACATATACATACATACACACACACACACATACATAACATGCAGGAAGAAAGGGGGGGGGGCTACCATGAGCACTTGCTGAGGTGCCGTATGGGTAAGGCTACATGAATAATGATGCTCCACCAGATGAGGAAAGTTCAGCTCAGGGAGGTTCTGGACCTCAGAACCCTGCTCCTGTAGAGTAAAGACAGGGTTTCCCATCAGAAGTCAGGGGTTAGCTTGGGGGGAGATGCGTGGGCCAGGAGACAGGGCCTGTGGTAACAGTGATGGTCACAAAGAGGGCTGTCCCTTGGGGGTCCTGGCTTGGAATTTCATTTCCTCTGTAGCTTTGGGGCTGGAGTTCTTGGACACCTATATGCTCCAGTGATGGCAGTTTATTCTATAAGATTCCTTCTAAAAATTATCAATGCAATATATGGGTGTTCAAGAAAGTACATGAAAGAAAAAAATGCATTATCATCATAGTCCCATAGCTTTTGGTGGTTTCTCTTGCCTTCTTTGGCATAGTCCCTAAGGCATTTAACTGCTAACCAGAAGGCTGACAGTTCAAATCCACCAGCCACTCCTTGGAAGGAAGATTGGGCAATCTACTTCCTTATCTCAAGTCAGTTCCAATTCATGGAGATTTTATGGTATAACAGAATGAAACATTGCCTGGTCCTGCACTATCTTCACAATCATTGTTATGTTTGAGCCCATTGTTGTATCCACCATGTCAGTCCACCTCATGGAGGGCTTCCCTCATTTTCATTGACCCTCTCCTTTACCAAACACAGTGCCCTTCTCTAGCAATTGGTCTTCCCTGATGATGTGTCCTTACTTCTAAGCAGCATGCTTTGTACATAGTGGTGATCTTGGTGAGTGTGAATTTCATGCCCTGGATTTTCACTCAGCCCCCACTGTGATGTATGTGGCAACAGGGACAGAGAGCCAGGTGACACTTCAGGACAGTCCTGCCCCTCATTTGTTGTGTGGCCTCATATTCTAGTTATTTGTAAAATGAAGGCAATGATACCCATCCTCAGGGGTGTGAGAAAAATAAAGTGGATTAACATATAATAAATGCTCCACAGAGGATTTGGCACAGAGAAAATTCTCACAGAATCTTCACTCCTCCTACATAGCTCTCATACTTATGTATCATTACAGGATTTTCCCCCTTTTCTAAAGGAATTATATGCTCCTAACAAGAAATTTTGGAGAAATAGAGAAAAGAAGGAAAAGCACTTCCTGTTTTTTTATTAAGATCTTTTAACATCTTGCATGCATATTCTTTCATGCATATTGAGTTTTATTTAATTGACATCATAAAACACATATAATTTTGTATTTTTTTCACATAACTCTTTATTATGATCACTTTTCATGTTATTGGAGCAGCTTTATAAATTGTCATAAAGGTTGTGACATTTTTCAGCCACTCACCTCTCATCAACACTTACCTGTTCTGTGTGTTTTTAGATGATCTGTGACACTTCAAGAATATCTGTGGATATCCTCTGTGTGTTTTTAGTTCTCAAGCTGTCCCCACAGTTTGGATTGTACAAAGTGCTGTTATTGATTAGTGGGCATGAAAATGTTGAGCCAACAGTCCTATATCTCTTGTCTTTACTAAGACAATGTGCTGGGGAAAGATGGTGAGCAGAGCAGGCATGACTTTTGCCCTCATGGAGCTGGAAGTCTAGTAGGAGATCCAGACAGTGACCCCAGCATTGTGTAGTTGGTATGAGAATGGGGAAGTGCCATCCAGGCTTAGAGAATAGCCCAGAAGACTGGAATGTCTGAGTCTTGAAGCAAGAGTCTGTGTGCAGCCTCTAAGGGAAACAGAACACATGATGGTTAGAGGGGATGAAGGGTGTGCGGTTGGTTGCAGCATTGGGATAGGGGTATGATTAGGTACATGAGGCTGCAGGTGTCAAGAAACCCCACTAGAGCGATCCAAGGAGTTTGACATTCTCTCTAAGGTAATTTGGAGCCATGAAGGGCTTCCAATGGGGTGTGACACAATTAGATTTTTGTTTAGGAGAGAACTTGGCCATATGAAACATGGATGGGCTGCAGAACATTTGGGTGGCTGTGTGATAGCTCCCAAGAGAGACTCTACTGCTTCCTGTTTGTCCTCTATCCCCCTGCCATCTTGTCTAGAGGTGAGGGTTCTTCAGGGAGAGCTGCTAGGCATTGGAGTTCCTTGTCCTCTTGATACTCACAAGTAAGGAGAGTGCCCTCTCATGGGGAACAGCTAGCCTTGGCATTGAGACTGTGGAGGTACCTCCCTCTCTCCACACCTTCAGGCTTCCATTGCCTTGCTCCTTAGGGTCAGTTCTCCACTCTTGGTCTCCTCTCCCAGCCTCATTGGAGTCATTACATAAAAACCAAGGGGCTCTTCACTTTTCGCTCTTAGTTGATCAGAAGTTGGCTGTCTGTGCAGCAGATGGCCCACCGACATTCACAGGCTGTGTTTTGAAACTGCATCTGCTTCCCCACATTCCTGCCATCATACACTCATTATTAATAAATACTTGCTTCAGAACTGGTGCAATGAATTGTGGTGTTGAGAGATGTATCTTTCTATTAACTGGTCCGATGTCCCCAAAAGTCATAAGTGTGTGGCTAAAAGGGGTATTCCACATGGTTACTGGATGACTTCAAAAGAGCCCCTGAGTATGTCAACCCTAGAGACGGCTGCTGGTGCCTTCATCGCATCCCTCCCCTGTGCCTACGGTAACAGCCCTAGCTGTGAGAGCATCTCCCTTTGTTATTGTCAATTGGCTTTTTAATAATCCTGGGCTTCTGGAACCAACTGCAACATCTGGGGTTTAACCCTATGTTTTTATGATATGAACCAAGGTGACATGACCAGGAAACCTAAAATCGTTTTTTTTTTTTTTTTTTAAATCTACAACCTGGATCCTCAGGGGATAAGTGTCTCCCTGACTTTCTGATGTAATTCATGCCCTTCCATCCCAAGCAGGTTTTGCTCAGCCAACAAGTATAGAGTACACAGTGTATTCTTGGTGCATGGCTAGGCCATGGGGCTGTACAGATCAACAAAGTGTTCTTCAGGGACTCACAACCCAGGGTGGGAGGCAGGGCAGGTAATGGAGCAGATCTGTTTGAGTGTGTTAGGCACCTGGGGGTGGTATCCTTATTCTAGCATCCCGTCCTTGAGTACCTTAGGGAAAATGATTATACCCCTCTAAGCCTATTTCCTCCTCTTTTAAATGGGTATAAAAATGTCTAACTGGCATGTTTATGAAGGGGGCTCCGCGAGATAGCAGCTCTGAGAGCCTCAGGCCTTGCCTGTGATGGGCATGGGATGTATGGGTTGAAGCCAGTGTAGCATCACCCTGGTGCTGACCCCTCTGTTTCTCTCCCTTCTCTCTCTAGCCTGTGACCTCATGACCCAAGGGATTTTGGCCTTGGTCACGTCCACTGGCTGTGCATCTGCCAACGCCCTACAGTCCCTCACTGATGCCATGCACATCCCACACCTCTTTGTTCAGCGCAACCCAGGGGGGTCACCGCGTACTGCCTGCCATCTGAACCCCAGCCCTGATGGTGAGGCCTACACGCTGGCCTCGAGGCCACCAGTCCGCCTCAATGATGTAATGCTCAAGCTGGTGACAGAGCTGCGGTGGCAAAAGTTCATCATGTTCTATGACAGCGAGTATGGTAAGTGGGGGTGGGGTATAAGGCAGCTGGCTGGAGCTAGGTGGGTGGGGCTGGGCAGTAGCACTAAGTGGTCTGAGCCAAATGGGCCTTAGGATGGCAGGGCCTCAGGATGGCAGGGCCCAGCCTGGAGCCTTGTAAGTGAGGGAAAAGACATGAAAATGGATCTGCAGACAGGCACCAAAGTTGCCTAGCAACATCACCTTATCATGACAGCTGAAGTTTGAATCATCTTAGAGTTTTCAATAAAATATTAATAAACTGCTGGTGGGTATTGGCAGAGCTGTGCATGGGTGCAGAGGAGCAGCCAGCAGGATCCCCTCGGAAACCCTGCATGGGCATATGCCCCTCGGGTTCCTGCTTGCCAAAGACTGTCCTGCATGCTGATGATAGTGAGCTCCTGTCTCCTTTCCCAGTCTATCCTGACCTGTCTTAGATTTCAAGTTCTTGAGCCAGAGCAAAGGTCATAGGGAGGAACATGCAGGTTAGAGGTGACTGTGCCAGTTTAGAGTGTCCTGGGACCAGGCTAGGCTGGGGGGTCTGGGACATGGGATGTGGCTGATTTGGGCCTCTTTGAAGACTGCCCATATGAAAAATCACAATTTGCTTATTACAAAGCCAGAAATTAGGGTTTTGAGAAATAGGTTCAGGTTTTTTTATGGCAGCTCTGTGAAACCAGACCAGTCCTAGTCATGAGATAAAATAGTTTCCACATTATATGTGTGTGTGTGTGTGTGTGTTTTAACAAAACTTTATTTTGAGATAATTGAGGTTCACATGCAATTATGGGAGATTATAAAGAGACATTCTGTATACCCTCTGGCCAGGTTTCCCAGTGGTAAAATCTTGCATAATTAGAGGACAGTGTCACAGTCAGGATCTGACATTGATACAATCCAGAGGCTTTATTTATATTCCATCACTTTTACATGTACTTGTGTGTGTGTGTGTGTGTGTGTATTTTGTTTTATGCAGTCTGTCATGAGTGTAGATTTATGGACTATCACCACCACAGTCAAGATATCAGTTCCATCCCAAGGATCCCTTGTGCCACCCTTTCATAGCTACAGCTAGCACATTATCTGTTTTTAAAAGGGTGAGTGACTGGTGAAGGTCAGCAGCCCTATGCTTAGGGCTAGGATGCACTAGATGAACCTTAGAAAGTCGTATTTTATCTCCTGGTGAAATAATTCCTTTGCCAGGAATGTAACTAAGAGAAGAAACCAGCATATGTTTGCATTTGCCTAAATACTCCGCTTCTCTAAGACTGGAATGTTGTCTTCGGCTCTTGAACAAATATGCTGTTTGGAGTCTCCAGGAAGAATTGAAAGAGCAAACAGTCACTGTGCTGAAATAAAGATGAGATGGTGATGAGGACCAGGGTGGCCTGAGGCTCCAGGGACTTGAACTGGACTCTGCCTAGGACTTGGGGCTCCCTCCCCAGCTCATTCCCTTCCCTAGGAAGGAGTTGGAGACCTCATGATAGGCTGGAGATGCTCCCAGAACACCTTCCCCTGAGGACCCCATGGGTATGTGGCTCAACCCTGAAGTCCTGATGTGGAAGTATCCCTGAGCCTGCTGAACCTGGAGGAGGTAGGGTCACTGCTAGGGCTGGAGGGTACTGGGGGCTCTAGTATCTGTAGGCCCCTTCCATCCTACTTCTTCTGTGTACCATGGTACCTTTTCTTCTGTGGCCTATAGACCCCTCACTTTGAGCCTTGGTTCTTTCTAGGACTTGGGAGGGGGCCTTGTTGGGAGCCTTAAGCTACCAGAAGGGCCAATGATCAGCTCCCTACCCTGCACAACTTATCAGGATTCTATGATACTTGCAGGAGCTCTGGTAGCGTAGTGCCTAAGGCGCTTGACTGCTAACCAGAAGGCTGGTGGTTCAAACCCACAAGCCACTCCTTGGAAGGAAGGTTGGGCAATCTACTTCCATAGTGATACTGCCTCGGAAGCCCAAGGAGGGGTTGCTATGAGTCGGGTCCTACTCGATGGCACATAACAACAACAGCAGCAACATGATACTTGCAGACCAAATGATCCCTGATGGCATTTGGTCAAATCAATGTTTTTCTCTGTCCTTATTACACCCTTACTGATGAAGATTAAAGACTACAGTTTTCAGTATGGATTACCTCTCAACATAAAGAAAACAAAAATCCTCACAACAATAAACAGCATCATGATCAATGGAGAAAAGATTGAAGTTGTCAAAGATTTCATATTACTTGGTTCCACAATCAACACCAATGGAAGCAGCAGTCAAGACATCAGATGACATTATTGGACTGGGCAAATCTGCTGCAAAGACCTCTTTAAAGTGCTGAAGAGCAAAGATGTCTCTTTGAAGACTAAAGTGCACCAAACTCAAGCCATAGTATTTTCAGTCACCTCAAATGCATGTGAGAGGTGGACAATGAATAAGGAAGACCAAAAAAGAGTTAATGCTTTTGAGTTGTGGTGTTGGTGATGAATACTGAAAGTATCATGGACTCCTAAAAGAACTAACAAATCTGTCCTGGGCGAAGTGCAGCCAGAATGCTCCTTGAAACAAGAATGGCCAGACTTCACCTGACCTACTTTGGTCATGTTGTCAAAAGGGACGATTCTCTGGAGAAGGATATCATACTTGGTACAGTGGAGGGTCAATGAAAAAGAGGAAGGCCCTCAACAAGATGGATTGACACAGTGGCTGCAATGATGGACTCAGGTATAGCAAGGATTATGAGGCTGGCGCAGGACTGGGCAGTGTTTTGTTCTGTTGTACATAGGGTTACTATGAGTTGGAGGTGATTTGACGGCACTTAACAACAACGTTACACCCTCACTCTACTCAGAAAAGTCAAATCCTTGAGAAAGGCTTCCCTGACCCCATGATCTGCACAGGTCTATTTCCTTGGTTGCATCCTCCCATCTGAGTCCTGTACATTCTAACATGTGCACAGTGGCCAGTCTCATCACTACTAGAATCCATACTTGGCTATAAGCTCTAGGTGGACAGGGATGTTGTGATTCCTTTTCGTGTCTCCATGGCCCAGCATAGTGTCTGGCATTGAGAAGGCCTACAAGAAACAGTTACTGTAAGAATGAATGAAATGATTTAGGAGGACTTGGAACTTTCAAACCATTTTCACACAAACAAAAAGGAGAAATGGGGAGAAAGATAGGGGCAATGTGTTGTCTTACCTCTGAGTCAGAGGTAGGGAATGTGGGTTAGGAAACACAAGATTTATTCTGCAACCTCCCTCCCTGTATCCCCTCTCCTCTTTTTCCCCACCTAGAATCTCACTCAACCCAAAAGGTATGTCCCTTTTTATGACTTGTTCATCTTTGCTCCCTTTGATGGGGTTGAAGTTAGTTTTCCACTTATCAATAATTCCTTTGAGACCAAGGACAGCAAATAGCTGTCATCTGGTGGACCACAGCAGGACTGGGCTGGGTCTTTGAGTACTGTGTTGGGAAGGCTTTGGATGTGCTTTCTTATACATCCCAGGTGATTCTTATGTATATATAAGAATCTTGTTAAAATGTAGATTATGATTCAGTATATCTGGAGTGGAAAGGCAAATTCTCAGTAGGAGTTTGAACTGAAATTAACCATTCCAAAGCACTATTCTGAAGCTGTATGTGGCTCAGCAATAGAAAGTGCCTTACTCACTCTATGATGGCTCCCAGCAGAGGTGCTGGCTCACATCACTATTCATGTTGCTGACATATTTGGCTTTAGACTTTCTGCAGGCCAGAGCTCTATGACTCTGCAAGACCTCTGGTCTTTGCCTGGCCTGGCCTTCACCTCCAGCTTTGACTACCTGCGAGGTCAGGCTTCTGTCACAAATTCTCTGTGAAATTTTAACTCCCAACTCTCACCACTTGCCTGGTGGAGCCCCTAGTGTCTAGTCTGGCTCTGGCCCATTGTCCCTCATGCCCTTGCTAGGTGAGCCCAAGCAGGTGAAGCCATATACTGTGTGGTGTGGTGTGTCCTACCTTAAGAGTGATGCATGTGGGCATTCCCTCACTCTGGCTAATATGGCCTGTCCAGGGGGCATTGGGTGGGTTTATATTCTGAAATGGCCAAGGCTCACAATGCCTGAACAATGCCTTAGGCCCCTTCTCCACTTCACTCTTGGCAAGATTAGCTACAGATGAGTCCAATTAAAAAGCAAATTGAGTGTAAAGACTGTCTTATTCCTTCCAAAGCCAAACAGAAGTGGTTTGAGGGTAGAGCAACTCTGTTTTGATGCTGACCAGCAAGTGTTTTGGCACATGTTGTTTCATGTAACCCACTTGACAATCCTCTGAGGTGGGACTACTGATACATTTTGCAGAAGAGGTGAATAAGACTGAAAAAGTTTCTTTTTTCTTTTTTTTGTACTTTAAGGCCCATACAGGTAACCCAGGCACCATTCAGTTTAGGTAACTTGAGACTTGCCAGGCTCCAGTTTTCCTTTCCTGTCCCCATGTTGGTGGTAGCAGAGTTGATTCCAAGAAGGAGGGAGAAATGTCTTGGACTTGACTTGGCTGGTATGGTTAGTCACTCAAGTAGATATGATACAAACAGTCGCTCTTTTGCTGGGAAAACCTGGAATGATGACCATCTCTTCCTTACATGTCTCTCAGCCTCTATTTAAGCCCAGGAATGATTTGCCCCATGGGTGGCAATGAGGCTGAGCATTGGAGTCAGGAGTCAGGGATCAACACTGGGCACTGAGACAGAACTTGGCACAAGGTGAGAAAGGAGTTTGTATGTATATAGTTGACAAAATGCAAGATGGCCATTTGGTAAAATTCCATTGAAAATACTTGTATGCTTGTTGTGACAGCAAAAAGAAAAATAAAAGAGAAGCTGACATTTGGAAGAGAAAATCTGTACTGTGAAAATACCAAAAGTTTGGATTCAAAGAAGGAAGAACTTTCTGATTTGCCACTTCAAATATTGGGATGTTCATGTGTGTGTTGGGAGGTGCTAGTAGCTGCAGCTACAATTTTCCTAGAACAACTAAATTTGAATGAGGGCTGTACTTATGATGGAATCTTACAAATCATTGACTTATTTATTCAACAAATATTCCTTGAGTCCCTACCATGTAGCATGTATTTTGCTAGGCACTTATTTCTGACAAAGAAACAGATAGGTGGAGTGACTGCTAAGGTTACACATGATTGGGATTTGACCTTTTTCCCATAGCATCCCATGGGTACCATAGTCACCTCTTGTTCTCTGGGTCACTTGCAGGCTGGGGATGGGTGGGAGTTGGAATTCCATAGAAACAAAGGCTCAGGGCTCAGCATGAGTGGCCTCTATTTGTGTTCATTTTTAAATTATTAAAAAAGTGCAAATTATATATGAATTATACATACACTATATATGTCAGGTTATAAGAATAGTAGTAATAAAATGAACTCCCATGATCCTGCACCCAGCTTAGAAAATATAAGAAGCCCTATGTGCCCTGCTCAATCACTGCCTCCCCTATCAAGGAAATGGAACCATGGTCCTGATTATGTGTTAACCAGTCTCTTGCTTTTCTTTATAGTTTTATCATGTAAGTGTGTGTCCTAGTTTTCTAGGTTACTGTAACAAAATACCACAAACTAGATGGCTTTAATGAACAGAATTTTATTTTCTCACAGTTCTGGGGCTAGTTGTCTCATTTCAGGGCATTTGCAGGGCCATATTCTCTTGGAAGGCTCTAGGGAAACATCTTTATTTCCTCCAGCTTCTGGTAGCGTTAGACATTCCTTAGCTTTCAGATGCATCTTCACATGGTGCCTGTTTTCCCCCTGAGTAACTCTGTTTCTGTGTCTGTTGTCTCTTTTTATGAGACACCACTCAGAAGGGATTGCAACCCACTGTACTCTGATATGATCTTGTCATCTTAATAATATCTTCAGAGAAAGAATTTACTTCCAAACACAGTCACATTCAGAGGTACAGGGGTTAGGACTTCAACATCTCTCAGGGGGGCACAGTTCAATCCATAATAGTATGAATCCTAAAATGTATGTTGTTTAATTTGGCATGTATGTGAACTTTATTTATGAAATAACACTTCTGCTTTTCTGTGACTGCTTTTCACACTTCATTTAGGTTTTTGAGATTCATCCATTCGAAATGGGTGGATGTATTCCATCCTTTTCACTACTGCATAGTATGCCCTGGTTTATTTATTCATTTTGTTGTTAATGACATTTGGGCTGTTTCCAGGTATTTGCTATTACAAATGATGCTGATACCATCATTCCTGTATTTGTCTTTTGATGTGCACGTACAAGAATTTTTTTGAGGGTCTGTCCTGAGGAGCAGAATTGCTACACTATTGGGTTTGTACATGTTTTATATTCTTTTATATGAAGTTGTTTACCAAAGCATTTCTAACCATTTATACTATCATCTGCAATGTATGAGAGTTTTCTTAAGTTCTCCAACCTCCCCAACACTTGGTATTGGTATTGTTTTTATTTTAAATTTTTAGTGCAAAATGATTTTACTATGATTTTAATTTATATTTTTTCTGATAAAAAATGAAAGTGAGCATCTTTTCAAATCTCTACAGGCTATTTTTTATTTTCTATGAAACACTTTTATAGGCTTCAATTTTTGCCCATTTTTTAATGGGCTTTTTCTGTTGTATCTTAAGTATGACAGATATCTTGTTTCATTTAGTGGCTTGTCTTGATGAATTCTTTATTATATTGTAGTCAAAGGTATTAGGTTTTTTTATGGTTAGCTGTATTTATTTATTTTTTAAATTTTAATGTGATTTGGGTGAAAGTTTACAGAGCAAATTCATTTTTCACGTAGCAGTTCACATACGCTTTGTCTCATGACATTGACTGCAATTTCCCACAATGCAACAGCTCTCTTCCCACTTCTTCCCCATAGTTACCTCTTCCCTGTGTCCACCCTCCCATGTACTCCTGCCCCCCGAGCTGTCTCCCTGTGCATACACAGCCCTTCTATACTCCCATGATTGATCTCTCCAAGGAGTGTATCTATTTGAGTTAAATGTTCACCTCATATACCTGTCTTTTGTTTGGCTGGAAGCCACAGGAGTGGGTTCAGTTTCAGACCTGCAGGGCAGCCAGAGGTCATGGTCTCAAGGGTTCCACAAGACACTATCAGACCAGCAAACCTGGTCCCTTTTTTTAAAAAATGATTTTGAGTTTTGTTCCACATTGTTCTCCCACTCTATCCAGGATCTCCTACATAGTTCCTCCTCTGAGTGGTTGACAGTGGTAGCCAGGCACCATCTAGTTTGGTCTCATAGTCATATAGGCTGAGGATCACATGGTGTACCAGTCCCTTGTACTAATTGTTTCCATGCCTCTTTGGTTTTCCTCATTCTTCTTTGCTCTGGATGAGGAGAAACCCTTCATTGCATGTAGATGACTTCTTGCAAGCTTTCTAAGATCCCAGTCACTACTTGCCAAAGTAGGAGGTGGAACAATGTTTTTGTGTGGTATGTTATACCAATTAAGTGTGACATTGCCTGCAACCATAGTCTCGAGCCTACAGGTCCAACTACTTGCTCCCTCCAGGTAGCTGGCTATGGCCAAGAAGTGACTACAACCTTGTCCCTTATCAGCTCTAGCTGCAAATTCTTACAGAACATACAAATACACTTGTAGAAACATTGTCTGCCAACCCTATACATGATCATGGGCACACTCCTCCACCCTCAGAGACATACCTGATTGTTCAGGCTGTCCACTCATCTCTCCACACATAGATCAATGTTTGCCATCACTGACAATGCAGTGCTGTATGTGCAAAAGGGTTCATCTTTGTTGTCTGTACCTCCCGTGCACCTCTCTATATGTTCCTCTTTTTCAATGGCACTGGGTTGATCAGTCATATTTGGTACATTGCCCTTTTCTTCACCCAACTCAATACTTGTCTCTGCCTATCTAACAGTGTTCCTTCCCCATCCCTCCACCCCTCCCACCCCTGGTAACCAAAAAAGAAAATTTCCTTCCATATATGAACCTTTCCTTGACTTTTTACAATAATGGGCTGACAATATTTGTCCTTCTGTGATTGACTTATTTCATTCAGTATAATGTCCTCCAAGCTCATCCATACTATGTGGTGTTTTGCAGATTCTATGGTTACATATTATTCCATTGTGTGTATGTACCATGACTTGGTTATCCATTCTTCTGTTGATGGGCACCTAGGTTGTTTCTATCTTTTTGTTATTGTAAATAGTTGGTTAGCTGTATTTTTTTCTTAAATTTAAGAAATCCTTCCCTACTCAAATACCATAAAGATACTGTCCTGCTGAAACCTCATGCTCTGCATTGAGAGCAGTTGTTGTACACCTGGCTAGGTGTCCACAGCTAGGCCCAGCACATGGTGTGCCTCACTCCTGAGGCCCACTCACCTCTTCTTCCACTGTGGTCTGGAATTCCTTTCCTGACACTGCTCTGCTCTACTCCTGGTCTTGGTGATGATTTGAGGAGACTCATGTTTATTCGGCACAGCCTGTGGCAGGGTGGTTAGGGAGAGCTTCCTGATAGGGGTGATATTTAAGCATAAGCCTATGGACGAGTAGGAGTTGGGCAAGGACAGGAACCTAAGCAGGTGGGAAGCTTGTTCCAGGCAGAGGCAAGAGCATGCTGGATAGCTGGGAGGTAGTGGAAAGGGAGAAAGATCACTATAGTTGTATTCTGGGCAGTAACCAGGATGAAGCTGGAGAGAGGCTGATGTAAGCTGTAGCAACCTCACTGATGAACTTGGAATCCCTGCAGACTCCTGGGAGCCATGTCTTTCTGCCTTGGTGGTGCCTTTGCGTCCTGTTCTTCATGTCCAGTCCAGAGACCTGAGGGCAGACAGAAGAAATGTGGTCTTCATGTCTAGAAGGCTTTGGTCCTTCCCTGTCTTTGGTTTAGATGTCCTGGCTGCATATAAAAGGGAAGAAGTGAATGCTTGGGGAAGAACTGTGAGCTGACTGAGGACAAATAACAGCCCGGAATCCAGCCAGAAGTGGAGCCTGAATTCCCCTGACTATCAGGCTTCCTGTCAACAAGGAACAGCCATGTCTCTCCAGCTCCTACCTCACACTGGGCACTGTGTTAAGTGCTTTAGCCACGATAGTTCACACCATCCTCATGGCAGCTGTAAAGTGGGCTTATAATGCCCATGTTTTACAAATGAGGAGATGAGGCTTGGAAAATTAAAGGTTCTTGCACTAGGATTTATAGCTGATGCGTGCGGGCTGGCCAGATCTGGCCCCAAAGCCTGATTTACTCAACTGTGTTCACAGCCTCTCAGTCCTCATGGCAAAATTGTGGGGAGCAAATACCACACATAGAGTCTTTTCTTAATATACAAGGAATTATTCTAGCAGTGGTTATAGCAGCAGAAATTGGCAACACTCTGAATGTTCATCTGCAGCAAATTGGTTAAATAGATTATGATATGTACGTTTAATAGAAGACTGTAGTGAAGACCCTCAATGAGATGTGTTGACACAATGGCTGCAATGATGGGCTCAAGCATAGCAGGGATTGTGGGAATGGCACAGAACAGGGAAGTTTTTCATTCTGTTGTGTGTAGGGCTGCTATCAGTTAGAATCGACTCAATGGAACCTAACAATAGCAATATAGTTTTTGTTTTTTTAAATTTAATCTGTAAGAAGCAATAGTTCCAACACATGGTACTGTTCACTGACACCAGCAAAGTGAGAGCAGTGCTGTGGTGTGTTTGCTTTGTATAAAAGCAAGCTTGTGTGTGTGTATTTAAGTAAGAACTTACAATAAGGAGATGCAAGCACTCATAATAAGGAGATGGTGTTCTAGGGAGGGAAACATAATGGCTTGGGACAAGTATGGAAGAGAGATGTCTCATTGCCCAGGTTTTTGTACATTTTACTTTTTGTATCAAATATATAAATAAGTAAATAAATTAGTAAATGCAGCTGCCTCCCTTCCCCCCTCCTGCTTACTGCCCTTGGTGACTTTCCTGAGCTTTAGCTTCCTCATCTATGGAATAGGGACACTGATTTTTCAGACATAAGGGTGAAGTGCTCAGTGCACTTGTTATATAACAACCATAAAGCATGTGTGGGGCCAGGAGTAGCAGTAGTCAGCATTCTCCTCACAGGGATTCCAGTGCAGGCACAGGGCAGCCTCCTGAGGGACTTAGTGCAGGAGATTTGGCTGTTTTCTCTGCACCCTGACCCATGTGTGGAGGTTAGAGGCATAGACTGGAACCATCTGCCTGTGTTGAATCCTAGCTCTGTCTCCAGAGCTGTGTGACATTGGATAAGTCATTCAACCTTTCTGTGCAGCAGTCATATTTGAAGACACAATAGTCTTGCCTGCTTGACATGGCTAATGATGGGCTAAATGAGTTAATAGAGTGAGGTGCTTAGAGGTCTGCATCTAGTGAGCATTCAGTAGGACTCACATGCTGGGGAACTGTGCCCAGGTGCAGCGCCCCATAACCTAGTCTCCTTGGCTGCTAAGATGCTGAATTTCAGCCCCAGCTTGTTCTCTAGCCCAGACTGTATCTTGTGTATGTTCTTGGTGCTTGGGGAAACAGAGAGCTGGGGGTTGGCTCTTCAAGGTTAACTCTCATGTGGGCAGGTGGCATCCCATGCTCTATGGGTGTAGCTGAGGAGCCAAGGCTATCTGAGTTCTCACTTGCTGTCCCAGGCACCCAGCTGTATAGCAAATACATGTCAGTTGTTGGGCCTCGCCCCCCTAGAGTTCCTAAAGTAAAACACCCTGGTAGAAAGGGAATTATTAGGACAAATGTTATTTTAATCAGTACTTCTTGCCAAAAAACATCTCCTTTGCAGCCCCTGGCAAAGGAGGCCACATGACTGACAGCATTCTTGTTAATAACACACATCGTATCATTATGGCATTAGTTTAAATTGAAGTTAACAAATACTTTTTCCAGATGAAATGAGTAAGTCAATTTAATTGCTAGGGAACCTAGGAGTAAGTTTAACAACTTTACCAGGACTAGTGTTTTGGGTTTTGCTCTTCTAGCTAATTACAAAACAACTATACTTCAGGGTGCGTTAATTGTAATGTTCCCTGGAGGATTAAAGTTCATTAACTCTAAGGTATGCTCACCCCTCCATCAGATTCCCAAGTATGTTGGAACGTGAGGAGATGCCTGATGCTGTGTGGATAAAGGAATGATGGTCAGTGGTGCTGGCTCCCACACATGGCCAATTGTGGAGCAGGCCCTGTAGGGGGCCTTGGAAATAAGAACTTGGCCAGGCCTTGTGTATTTCCTCTTCCCCCGACATGCTATAAAGTCCCCTCAGAAGACAAACGTAGGCTTCTGTTGACATCCCTTCTACCAGAGCCTGTTCGCCCAGGTCCTCTTGGTCCCAGCACATAAAAGGGAATAGGGAAGAGGTCTTTTTATTAAATAAGAGAATCCCATGAGGGGCACTGAGGAGACATGGCCCCAAACTTCATGGAGGACCATGGGCCCAAGTGAGATCCCTTCTCCTTTCATTGGCTCTTGAGTTGACTGTGACTCCTGGCAACCCGGTGTGTGTCAGAGTAGAACTGTGCTCCATAGGGTTTTCAGTGGCTGGTTTTTCTGAAATCGATCACCTGGCATTTTTTCCCCTCAAGGTTCTTCTGGGTAGAATCAGACCTCCAATTTGTAGATTAGTAACCAAATGCTTTAACCATTTGCATCACCCATGAACTCAGTATAATTAGCATACAATAAAATTCACCCATTAGAAGTGTTGGGTTTTGACAAATGTGTTCACCAGTGTAACTACCACCCCAATCCAAGTACTGAACATTGCCAAGTATAGAGATGTCTTCAGCTTGTAACAGAGATCACAAGACAATTGCCCCTAAGCCCAGTCATCCCAGCACTGGCCAGGAGCCCCAGAGCTGAGATCAGAGCTGCATGTCTGAAGCAGAGTGAAAGGTCCCTGTAGCCATCTCTCTGCTCAGTCTGGGTCCTCAGGGGATGGGATCATCAGTGCAGCTGGTGGAAAGAGAGGGGACATGACATGGAAGTGTAGGTGGGAGGTGGCATAGGCAAGGGAGCCCTTTGGCAGCTGTAGCTTGTGCTGGACTGAGACAATTTCCAGACAGGGTGAGTGCCTTGACCATCTGCTCACTGGCCTGAGATGACGCCTTTCCCCTTGCCAAGCACCCTTTGGGCACCTCCAGGGGGGCAATGTTGGGGATGGCTATAAGCACAGGCTTCCATGCTCCTGGACTAGCCAAGGAATTTTAGAACCTGGCTTCTTGATCTATGAGGTGGGGAGCATCACTTCTTCATAGTTCTGGGCAGAGCGGGCATTTAAATACACTTGGCATGTGGTCAACCATGATAGCCTTCCATGTTAGAAATGTTTCTCTGCTTCTTGAAAATGGTTCCCTGCTGCTGCCCCATGGCTCTGAAGAGCCTCTCTGGAGGCTGCAAGAGGAATTCCCCTTGCCTATTGATTAGTGCTGACTGTGTGGAGTGGATGGAATGGCAGGGGTGTGTACTCAGAAACCATCTACAATGGTTTTAGGAGCATCCTTCCTCATGGGAATCTTTGGGAAACAGAAAGACTTTGAGGAGCACCCTGAGATATTTTCCTGTGAAGGGTTTTGCAGGAACCACAGATGGAAATCCAAATATCCACTCTGGCATGCAGAACTGTGGGAGTCATAGCCACTGTTCTGGCAACAACCTTCCACAACTCCCACTCTTCTCCTCCTACCCTGTTCACTCCTCTCCAGCTCCTTGCTCTTCCATGAATATGCCTGACATAGTCCTGCCTCAAGGCCTTGGTGATGGCTGTGACCTCTGCCCAGGACACTCTTCCTGCAGATATCTGCATGGCTCCTTCCTCACCTCCAGGTCTTTGCTCTCAATTTCATCAGCCCATGGGGCCTTCCCTCATAACTCATTCAGAATGGAGTTTTATTTCTCTTGGCATCCCTTTCTCTCTTCACTGCTTTATTTTATCCATTAAATTTATGACCATTGACTAATTTTTCCTTTTTTTTTTTTTAATGTCTATCGTCTCCCTGGGAGCTCTGGTAGCATAGTGCCTAAGGCACTTGACTGCTAACCAGAAGGCTGGCGGTTCAAACCCACCAGCCACTCCTCGGAAGGAAGGTTGG
>NW_006921667.1:3425972-3444744 GCF_000298275.1 Orycteropus afer afer | reverse complement strand
TACCTCTCTATGTCTTCCTCTTCCTCAATGCCACCATGTTAATCACTCACATTTGGCACATGGCCCTTCTCTTCCCCCAAATCAATACTTATCTCTATCTATCTAACAGTGTTCCTTCTCCTCCCCTCCCACCCTTGGTAACCAACAAAGAAAATTTCCTTCCATAGATAAACCTTTTCTTGACTCTTACAATAACGGACTAATACAATATTTGTCCTTCTGTGATTGACTTATTTCACTCAGCATAATGTGCTAATTTTGGAGCTTTTTATGGTCCATTTATTCCTTTGTTTTCTGTTGAAATGTGGAAATGAAAATATATCAATAGCATATATTGTTATAGAAATATTTCAAGGCTATGTATGATCTACATTTTCAGAAAATAATAATATTAAATGAAGTACATACATGTATAAATATATATATATACACACCCAAGTATTAACAGTGATTATAAAGAAGGATTTGTTTTCTGCTGTATGTTAATATATATTCTATAATTTTTCATGAAATAAATAGGCAGCACTATGGAGCTCTGGTAGCATAGTGGCTAAGACACTTTCCTGCTCACCAGAAGGCTGGCGGTTCAAACCCACCAGCCACTCCTCGGAAGGAAGGTTGGGCAATCCTACTTCCGTAGTGATACTGCCTCGGAAACCCAAGGAGGGGTCGCTATGAGTCAGGGCTGACTCGACGGCACATAACAACAACAACAATGGAAACTACCCAGGAAGTTTTATTTCTTTATTTGAAAATTTCAATAATAATTATAATACATGCTATCTAGGGGTATTGGTATGGCTATCTAGGGGTATTGGTAGTTCAGTGGTGGAATTCTCACCTTCCATGCAGGAGACCTAGGTTTGATTCCCAGCTAGTCTACCTAATGCACAGCTGCCACCCATCGGTCACTAAGGCTTGTGTGTTTCTATGATGCTGAACAGGCATCAGTTGAGCTTCCAGGCTAAGATGGACTAGGAAGACCTATAATCTACTTCTGAAAATCATTCAGTGAAACCCTATGAATCAAAATGGTTCCATCCACATCCAGTCATGTGGGTGGCTCAGAACTAGGCAGCATGCAGTTCTGTAGTGCATGGGGTTTCTATGTATCAAGTGCTAATTTGAATGTACCTAACAATAACAACAAGTACAAAGATGTGCAAAGGCAAAGCCTGCCCTTCCTTCTCCCACCAAGGAACTGGCATTTTCAGCCTGCTGTGTGTCTGTCTACACCTTTCTCCTTGGTACATGCCAAGGATTGATGGCTGTTTAGATAGGCCCAGCCCTTTAGAAAGTTCTCCCAGTTTCACTGGAAGAATAATCTATGTAAGAACTGTTTCTATCACAGCATGATGGTAATAGTGATTGCTGAGGTTTTGGGGTGAGCCTGGGCTCTGTTGGAGAACTTTAGTTCAGTTCCTCACTCTCTTTTCCAATGGCCCCTTGGGCCTATGGACAACTCCTTCTGATCCTTAGTTTTCTCATTTTAATATGGGAATAATAATAACGCCCTTCTCTGAGGTTTCTTTAGGGTTTGAAATAAAATGGAATGATGGATTTGGAAAGGATTGAGATTCATTTGGTCCAGGACGTCTCTCATTTTCCTTTCTTTCCCTCAGCACCCAGGGCATTGCTGGCCATGCAGAAAGATGATTGAGTGGAGCCTAAACAATCTGCTCAGGAATTTCTAAGCCTGGAAAACAACTTTGCCAGGAAGAGGGTGGTGGGAGGAAGAAGGGTCTGATCAGGTAGAAGAAGGAGAAAGGGAATTCTAGGTAGAGGAGTACTTGTATATAAAATGCCAAGGTTTGAAATAGCATGGAACATTGAAAAGAAGGAGATTGTTGGAGGTTCTGCAGCTGATGCTGAGACTGGGAAGTGATGGTGGTACCATGTTAAGGGCAAAGGGAGCTGCTTCCTGCAGCTTCTAGCAGCTGGGATGGATCAATTAGATCCACCCCTTAGAGATCAATTCCCCACCTCTGTAGTAGAGCGTTACCTCCTGTGATGAGTGAGATATGTGTTGTGACAGGCAAGTTTGGCCTCCTGGGGAAGAAACTCTGTTATGTCTAGGAAGGGATGCTCACAAATAGAAGCCTGTTCTCATAGGTCATAGTGCCCTGGAAAGTGAAAAGGATGATATTGCCTCTCTGTCATGTCACCAGTTTTCCATTGTGAATCTGGATGTCTTGATTTAGTGGTAGCTGCCCATCCTGTCCACCACCTGTCTGTCAGTCTGTCATACTGTGGTGACTTGCATGTTTCTGTGATGCTAGAAGCTATGCCACCAGTATTTTAAAATGCCAGCAGGGCTACCCATGATGGACAGGTTTCAGTGAAGCTTCCAGACTAAGCCAGACTAGGAAGAAAGGCCTGGCTGTCTGTTTCTGAAAATTAACTAGTGAAAACTCTATGGATCGCAACAGAATATTGTCTGATATAGTGCTTGAAGATGAACCCTCTAGGTTGGGAACCAAAAAACAATCCACTGCCATCAAGTCGATTCCAACTGATAACAACCCTATAGGGCAGTGTAGGTTTCCGGGGCTGTAAATCTTTACGCAAGCGGACTACCTCACATTTCTTCCATGGAGCAGCTGGTGGGTTTGAGCCATTGACCTTTTGATTTACAGCCCAGTACTTTAACCACAGCATCATCAGAGCTCTTTCCTAGGTTGGAAGGTGCTCAAAATACAAAATGACTGCAACATACCAACAATTGTGAAGATGGAGCAGGACTGAGCAACACTTGGTTCTTGTGCATAGGGTCATTATGAGTTGGAGTTGACTTGACCACAGCTCGCAACAACAGCCCCCTCTCCTCCATGATTCCCACTGGAGGCTCCAGGAGTAGTGATGAAGTCACTTAGAATCAGAAGCTGCAGGTCAGTGTGGACGTAGCTGCTTTCCATGTGGGTAGTGTCATGTCTCCTCTCTAAGGTCCATTTGTTCATTCTGTGATAGAAGCTGTGGTGACACCTACGGTATACTGTGGTGTTCCCTGCTGTAAACTCACTCGTCTAGAGCAGGAGGTACCAAGCAAGCCTGGCTGGGCTGTCTTCTCTCATTTTGGCTTAATTGTTTTGGTTTGCCTTGTCTGCCTGTTTGCTTATTTGTTTGCTTACTTTCTGCACAGTATTTGCAGAGGCTTCTAATGAGGCTGCTAGAGAAAATGAGGTTAAGAGAGTGGTAGTCATAGGAAATTGTGACAAAGGCTGAAGTGGATGCGTTGGCTCAGAGGGTGACAAAGATGGCTGTGACCCCACTCGCCTGGCAGCTGAGTGGAAAGAGAAGATGTAGAGAGTTGCAGAGCCTCTGTGTCCTCAGGAAGGGGGAAGCAGGGTATCTAACTCCTCAGAGGGCTCAGGTTTTCTCCAGTACTCCAAAGTGCCCCAGAACTTTTATCTACATAGGAGAGGCTGGAGGGCAGAATGGTAACTCAGACCTAGCTTTCAAGCACATACAGAATTTGCTTTGTTGGCCAGTGTTTTGGCCCAGTCCAGTTTACTGCTGTGGAGTGTGGTCCTCTCCTGATCTCTAAGATCTGGCTGGTCCTACACTGCACCTCACAGTTCCCAGAGGAAGGTAGACAGGCCTAACTTTGGGCTAGCTGTGAGCATAGCCATGGAAGGTCATGTTCTGGCAAGGATCACACATGCTGATACTCTCTGCTGCATTAGAGTGAGGCTTCACTCTTCATATGATTTGATTCATGGTTCCAGGGCTGTGTGAAGCTCTGGGCTATCAAGGTTAGCACAGCAGGCCTGGTCTGTACCACAGTGGCCTTGAGAAGACAGTGAGTTGACCAGCCACCACAATCAGCTAGAGTGAGGATCATCATAGGAATGATCCAGTGCAGGGCTGCAGGAGCTTCACAGGGAATCTTGGTCTGCCTGGCAGAGCCTGTGAGGGCTTTTCTGAACATTGGTGGCTAAGTTACATCTTGATAAGGTGAGGAGCATCCTGGGAGAAGATTGGAAGATGGCCAATATGAGGGCTCAGTGATGAGAGAAAGTAGGGGGTGTTCCAGGGGCCAAGTAAGCCATGCCTAGTTGTTGTCTGGAGTCTGGAGAGTAGGGATCTGGACACTGAGCCCCTGGCTTACAGCAGGAGGGCTGCATTGTATTCCAAGGGCTGGGAGTCATGGGAAGGTAGGATCACTCTGTTTTCTTTTGCTTTGAAATTATTTTTTATTGTATACAGAGTACAGGAAATGAATATGCTGTTTGTGAGGGAAAAAAAAAAAATGAAAACAACATGGACATTTAAGGTGAAAAATGTGATCCCCCCGTGGGCCCCCTTCTCTCTCCCACCCACCTGACTTCCTCTCTGGTAAACCTCTCTCCTGTGATGTCGTCACATGCACACGCACAAATCCACAGTCACATATGCAGTACTTCTCACATGCAGGATGTGAGCTTGCCTTATGCATTGTCTGGAATGTGCCTTTTACTTTATATGCTTTGGGCATTCACTGTATGTCAACCCTTTGGTTCTGCCTCATTCTCTCTAACTACTGCATGGATTCCACAGGGTGGATGGCCCATGGGCTTCATTATTCATTTCTCTTTTTAGGCAGTTGCTAGTATTTTGCTAGGAGTCAGTTAATGCTCTTGACAGTTAAGTGAAAGGCTAGAAGTTTGAGTCTACTCAGAGGGAAAAAAAAGCCCAGTGATCTACTTCCATAAACTCAACCATTGAAACCCCTGTGGAGCACAGTTCTGCTCTGACACACATGGGATAGCTATGTTACTGCTAGTGCTTTGTTATTAAAAACAGTGCTACAATGCATACTCTTGAATATATACATCTTCATGCATATATGTAAGTTTCTCTGTGAGATGGATTATGCAAAGATAGACTTGCAGGGTGCAAGGGACTCCGGTTTCCAATAAGGAACCTAGAAAGATGGTGGTGGGGTGTATGTTAGGTACCAAAATAGGGCAGGCAAGTAGAAAAGTGTTTTGGAGGAAAATGGACCTGTTTTGGTCCCTGTTTATTCAGTGACTTGGAGGAAGATGGATTCTTGGGTGTTATGGCTGAGGGGAGGTGTGGTTTAGCAGAAAAGTCAGGAAAAAAATCCAAAATCAGAGCTGCAGATGCTATGTGGCAAGGAGCCTTCTAGGCCAGCCACAGCTTTGTGACGAAGAATCTGAGAACTGAGTCAATGGTAGCTTGGTAGGGGTGAACAGTGGAGGAAGTGATGAGGAAGGACATGACCCTGTGTGTGTCATTCTGACACCACACATGTCTGACTGAGGTCAAGCCAAGCTGATGTGAGCTCAGAGAAGAGGAATAGGAGGTCCTGGAATGTGTAGCTGATGGGCTTGCCACTGGGGTTGCTGCCTTCAAGTGGGCTTATGTGGGGCAGAAGGGTTGTGTCTTCCCTGTGTGGCTGTAGGATCAGAATTTGGACTAAGGAGTAAGAGTACTGAGAATCAGGGTCAATACAAGAAGGAACTTTCTGTCAGAGCTGGTTTGAGCTGGAAGGGGCTGCTCCCACCCTCAAAGATCCCCCAGGGGCATGGTGGTAGGAAGGGTCTACTTAGCCCAGCCTTCTCCAGCATGCAGGAGACAGCTTGGGTGACTACTCATTATGAACTAAAAGGTCCCCCATGAAGATCTTGTCATTCTTCAGGCCTGGAAGCTTCCTGCAGGTCATTGGTTGGACTTTGCCTGCAGATCCTCTACAGAACAATGTGCCTGCACTGTTCTGCCAAAGGGAAGATAATCAAATACTTGTGCAGTGACTCTGTTCAGGGCCCACTCATGGTCCTCCACTCCTTCCTCATAGTATCTCAGCCAGGGAGGTGTTAGCTCAGTTCACTGGCCTGGGAAACTGTGAGTCGGGGTGGTTCTAACTGTAAGAGGCAATTTCAATTTCAAACCCTCCTTCACCTGACTACCCTGCAGTGCTCTTAATTACAGATGAGTGTGCAGGGCACTGGGCCCTTGTTGTGAAGAGGACTATGAGAGTGGGCTAGGAGCCATACTGAGGGGTCCCTGGGTCAAGAGAGGCTATAGTGTGATGGAGGTTCTGGGGGATGGGAAACTTTCTGCCCCCTCTCTCTCCTTCCTATTCTTCCTGCTGCTCACCTTTCCAGACTCTCCAGGTGGACACATGCTCTTCACAAACGGACATGCACATAGCAGATCCTTAGGGAAGAGATTCAGGTCTGCTCTGGGAGCTGTATCCTTATACAAGCCTTCAAATGTTTTGCTGCTGTAGGCTCCTGCAGCCCTGTGGCATTGTCACAAATACGGAGACTCAACATGCTCCTTGTCCCATGCACCTGCCTCCTGTCTGGGAGATGGGAACTTTCTACTTTGTTTTTTGAGGGTGCTGGAAGAAGAGATTAATCTTGGAACCTCTGAGTGTATGTGAGTCTGTTGGATGTGGGTGCTGTAGGTTTGTGTGTGCTTGTGTATTTATATTTGCATGTTACATCTTTGTAAGGCATCCATTCATTCCTCCTACTGTCACCAAAGTTCCTTCCTTAAACTCACCATCCTGCTTAGAGCCCTCCAGTGGTAGTCTCTCCTTGGGAATCAAGTTCATATTCCTTCTTGTAGCCCATGGGAACTGTAAAGTCTGTCCTTACCTCCCTTGGTGGTCTCTTCTCTCATCACTCTCTCAGAACTTCTATGTCCTAGCTGCATAGAATGCACCAGCTAGGTTGTCAGAACCTACTCCAGGAACTCATTGGAGGGATTTGTACTTAGAACTGCTAGCAGATGTCAGCCAAGTTGAACACAGATGAAATAGAGCAACCCAGATTAACATGTGCAGGCAGATGCTGAGACACCAGGACTAAAACGACCAATGGGAGCAATAGTGCTAGCAGGGCCCAGGAGCCAGGACCACCCAGTGGGAACTAGGGCCTCCCAAAGGGGCCACCCTGAGGAAGCTGGGAGTCTGGAGAGACTCAGCCAGGGCTAAAGACATTTGCATTAGAGAAAGGGCAAAATGCCCTGCTCTTCCCTTCTCCTGATCCTCCGCTCATGTGGTGCCTCATGTTGTCCAGTTGTGACTAGAAAGTCAGGAGAGTCTGAGAAGCATGGTTTGCAGGGGGTAAATACCCTCCACAGAAGAGCAGAGAATGGCAAGGCATGGGTGTGAGTGCAAACTGGCCAGGACCTGTAGGAGGACCAGCCCTTCTCCCATAACACTCTCTCTTGAAAGCTGCCTTCCCTCAGCCCCAATATCTGTGTGACATGCTGTTCTTCCATCATCAAGATAAGCATCTCCTCCTCATGTTCCATCTTTCTCATGCCAGATGGGCCACAGATGCCTCTGGGCATCTCACCTTGGATCACTGGGCCATAACCATCCACTTTCTTTCCTCTCTCTCTCTCAGGATGGTAAGCTTCTCCAGGTGGACATCCTGTTTTTATTGGCCTTTGAATCCCTGGTACTAAACACTAGCCCTTGCATATACAGGCAGTCCCTGGGGTACAAAAGAGATCTGTTTCTACATCTTTAAGAATATGTAGGTAAGTCAGAACAGGTGCATGTGGTTCTTATTTAGCCTTACTATAGTTCAAGAAAAGCAGTTCTGGTAAGATATTTGGCTGCTAATCAGAAGGTCAATGGTTCAAACCCTTCCACTGCTCCATGGGAGAAAGATGGGGGCAATCTACTTCTGTAAAGATTTACAGTCTTGGAAACCCTATGGGGGTCTCTAGGAGTTGGAATCCACTTGATGACAGTGGGTTTATAGCGCAAGAAAGGAATTCTGTTGGTGCAGTGGATAAGGAATTCATCTGCTAGCCAAAAGATCAGCAGTTTGAACCCACCAGCTGATCCATGGGAGAAAGATGAGGCGGTCTGCTTCCATAAACATTGACAGCCTTGGAAATACTATGTGATAGTTCTACCCTGTCATATAGTGTTACTATAAGTTGGAATTGACTTGATGGTAGTGGGTTGGGTTTTGATTTGGATAGTGCAAGAAAAGACTCCAAGCCTTTTCAATGATTTAAAACTTCATATGCAGCAAGTGAAGTTGATTATCATGAATTTCTTGTGATTAGGGGCTTGGTTCAATCTTTTCAAAGTGAGGGCAAATTGACATAACATTAAAGGACAAGTTCAAGTTGTCTATAAGTCTGACATTCATAATCTGATAACTACCTGTAACAGGCATTGAGCAAATGCTTACTGTGTGATTCAGCAAATGAGTCAGCTATAGTGAAAATAAGGTGTCCAGAGATCTGGTGTCTTTCATGTACATGTATGCACACACATGCACATATACATATAATGCACAGACATGTGCAGAAGATATGCACATGAACACACATGTGTACACAAAATGCACACCCATGCTCACATGCATACCCATGGACAGGCACACACACCCATACATCTCAGGTGCTTGTAGTAATTAAAGTCATAGGCACAGATAAATGTCGTCCATGGCCAGCTATGAATCTTGCTAACAGTTACCAAGAAAGATAAATAAATATGCTTCCCTTTAAGTCAGCACAGGTTTTTAGGGGTCCTCAGACAGGAAGGTTGGGCAATCCTACTTCCGTAGTGATACTGCCTCGGAAACCCAAGGAGGGGTCGCTATGAGTCGGGGCCGACTCGACGGCACATAACAACAACAAACAACAGGACAGCTCAAGGTGAAATTCTTCCTTTGGATTTCTGGTTTTCTGGTCTATGTAGGAAGGACAGGGCAGGGCAAAGGGTCAGGTGGCTCCAAATTCACTGATATGGCAGGTAGATGGGATAGCAGAGCCAGGGGTGCTTTTGGTACCAGAGGACAAACCTTCCTCCCATCAGTTACCTTCTTCTTGGGCCTCTCCCAACTAGAAAGCCAGGCAGTCGCTGGGGGACTGTCCCACTCTTCCTGAACCCTAAAAATGACATGAGTCCCAGGGAGAGTCCTGGGCTCCTATACCTATTGTGGGCACTGGGCAGCAAGAGAAGGACATGTGTGGGTGTGCTGGGGCCTCTCCTAGCTCCACGTTCAGCAACATTATTGGATGCTTGAAATGGGCCATGGTGGGTACATTTACACCATGGAAGTTGGCACATGCCACCCACCAGACTTCTATGATGGAGCTCAGCTGCAACCACCTGCCCCACTGTTAGGGCACAAGGCCCATGGAAAGGCTGACTATAGGATCCACACTGGACCTGGAAGGTGAAGGAATTTGAGTAGATGGAGATAAGGATGCCCTAGGGTGGGAATAGCCTGAGCAGAGACAAGTATGAAGTCAGATATAGACACAACATTTGTATAAGTGTAAGGCAGAGGAGTCATGGGAAATCAAGGTAGGCAAGTATGTGGGGAAAAGTGCAAAGCCAGGTTAGGAGTTTGACTTTATCCTGTAGGACAGTGTTTCTTTTCTTTTTTTAAAATTTTATTGTGCTTTAGGTACAAATTTACAGAGCAAAATTTGTTTTTCATTCAACAGTTCATGTGCATTTGATTTCACACCTGGATTACCATTCCTAACCATAACAAACTCTCCTCCCTTCCTGTCCCTGTGACTACCTCCTCCCATACCCTGTGCCCTTCTTAACTATGCATTCTTGTCTGTCCAGCTTTCCCTTTATGTGAATACTGTCCCTCTGGTGTCCCATGGTTGATTGCTCTAAGCGGTGTATCTCCCTAGAGTAGGTGGGTACATTGCCTTGGGATAGGTGTTCTGCATGTAGGTCTTGCTACTCTTGGACTGAGAGACAATACATTGGAGTGAGTCCAATTCTAGGCCCAGAGAGTAATCTGGCACCATAGTCTTGGGGGTTCCACCAGACTGTATCTGACCAGTAATTCTGGTCATTTTTGTGTTTTTGGATTTTGTGCCACATTTTCCCTCGTGCTCTATCCAAGATCTCCAGGTTTGATCCCTTTCTGAGCAGTTGACATTGGTAGCTGGGCACCATCTAGTTTTTCTGGTCTCAGGGTCCATCATATCATTGGACTAATAGTTTCTAGATACCTTGATTTTCTTCACACTTCTTTGTTTCAGGTGAGAAGAGACCAATAGCTGCATTTGAGATGGCCAGGGAAGTGTTCTTAATGGTAGTGATTCCCTCCCTCCCACTGAGGGGCATTTGATTAGGTCTGTGAAGACATTTTTGTTGTCACAACTGAAAAGGAGGAGTGCTAGTGGCACCTTGGTAGGTAGAGGCCAGGGATGCTGCTAAACATTCCCCAACCAAAACATTTTCTGGACCAAAATGTCCATAGTGCTGAGGTTGAGAAACCCTGATACAGGTCATAGGGAGCTACTGCATGTTCATGATCAGTGATGTATAAAGTTGTATTTGTGCAGTTTATGGCATGGATTAGAAGTGTGTGTGTACATGTGTATGTATGTGGACATGTGTGTGTGTGCATGTGCATGTGTGTTTAGGGACAGGGATGAGGGGGATGGGAAGACTGCAGGCAGAGGAGCAATGAGGAGGCTTTGTCAGAAACCTAGAGAGTGATGATGAAGCCTGACTGGGGGTGGTGTGGTGTTTTGTAGCAGGAAGTGACCTGGCTTGGCAGTTGGCTGGTTAGAGGTGTGGGAGAGGGTGGGCATCAGATGCTCCCTTGATGTCCATTGTCCTGAAGGAATGAGAAGAGGAATTGGAGAGGAGAGATGAAAAGCCCAGCACCCTTGGTCTCTGCCTCAGTCACAGAGGCTCTGCCTCCTTCAGGAAAAAGTGGATCTTGGAAATGGAACTAGGGTATCTGGTAGCTGGGTGGGGAGGAGGATGTGGGAGACCAGACTGAGGAGAGCCACTCGCTGGCTACAGCTCTGGGTTTGCCGTTGGGCTGGTTCTTCATGGAGGGAACAGGGCCTGGGCCCTTATCTAGCCTGGGGATGGCCAGTGGCATAGTTGAGCAGGCATTCTGGCCATCCATACTTCACAGAGGGGACCTTAGTGGTGCATGAGAGGGAGTGGGCTCAAGTCCATGTAGCTATTGGGCTCACTGTCTCAGCTCCCTTGAATTTACTTCACCTCCTGCCTGGGCAATGGAGAATCAGTACTCCCTTGCTGTGCTGCCATAAGAGGAAGGTGTTCAGTCCCTGTATGTCTATGTGTTCCCTTCTCTCATCATCTCCCAGTTGCAGCCAGTACATTCATCCAGCTATGGGAATCAGGCCCCAGTGACATCATTTACCTCACCTGGAGCACAACAGGAGGGGCTCTCACTGACTCTTAGATGTAAAATGTATCTCAGGTAATGAAAAGGTATATGTTCTCATTGCAATGCTATAAACAATACTAAAGTGTGCAAAGTAAAAATCAGAAGTTCTCCTTTATATACCTCATTGCCCTCCTATGCCCAGGCCACTGTTGCACACACTCCCTCCTCCAGTCATTTTGTCGTGTGAGTCACTTTGAGTACACATGTAGTCAGGCATACATTCCCATGTCCATGTCTGAGTATCTGTTCTGCTAGGGGCCTGCAGAGTATGGACAGTGCAGGGCAGCACCTGGATGCTGAGTCTCCACCCAACCTGCCATTACCAACCAGTGGGCCTCAGGCAGGTCCAGAGGCTTATCTACAGAAAACAGTGCCTATGGCAATTAGTTTTAAATTACAGAATGATCTCTCTCACAGCTGGCGATTAAAACTGTGATGGTAAATAGAAACTGCTCATTGGTACCCTACCTCATGTAGTGCCCAGGCACGTGCCATACTTGCTATACCCTACACTTATGGGCGGATCTGCCTCTACTTCCCTGCCTCAAGTTCCTTTCTACTGTTTGGGGCTAAGGAGTGGTCTCTGTGGCTCTGGCATCTCTACCTGTGCAACATCTTCATAGGAAATGTGTGGTGAGAGCTTTTTGAATTATTTCCCATGTAACTGCAGTATGTATATAAGCCAATAATGGCCAATTCCACATGCAAATCACTCCAGGCTCAGCCCAGCCTGAGCAGGTGTGGTGCCTACTATACTATAAATACCTCCCCTGGATTGAGGGCAGTCCCAGTGCCTCTCAGCACCTGTGCAGCTACCAGGAGCATCACCTGTTCTGCTTTGGGTTGCCTGGCTCTCTGTTTGCTCCTGGGGATCTCACATTTCCTGGCTTGGTTCAGTCCTGGGCCCTTGGATATGTATATTCATTAATCCCCACAGAACCCTGGGAGGATAGTATAATTAGCAGCAATGGATGGTGGTTTAACATTTGGGCTCTGGTGCAGACTGAGTTCAAATCCCAGCTCCTCCCTTTCTGGGGAAAGGTATTCAATCTCTCTTTCTCAGATGCTCCATCAGTATCTACATCGTAAGTAGCACTGGAGATCACTTAGTGCCTGAAACCTAAAGCAACCCCAATGCTGTGGAATCAACTGTGACTCATTGTGAATCTATGGGACAGAGTAGGTTGCTAACGCTGTAAATCATTACAGGATTAGACTGCCTCATCTTTCTCCTGCAGAGTGGTTGATGGGTTCAAACTGCCAACCTTTTGACTGTTGTTAGGTGCTGTCGAGTTTTCTCCAACTCATAACGACCCTGTGTACAGCAGAACGAAACACCGCCCAGTCCTGCGCCATGCAGTGGACTTCTTTGACCCAGAGAAAAGGCAGAAAGATGGCATAGAAACGGCAGAGAAGCAGCAGAGGCAACAGAAACCATGAGACTGGCATATGACAAACCAGCAGGCTTCCTGGCCCATGGAGAGAGAAAGCTGAGGGCCTTCATTCAGGAGGTTTGCTGGCAGAATGGAATGCACCTATCAGCAGAATTAAAAGAGTTTTGCAACACTTGCCTGAGCAAGGCAGAGGCAAGGCTGAGGGCCAAGAGAGGCATGCCTGTGAGCATGGTTGAGGGGAAGTTGTCCTAATTGAAGAATTGTATTCTGAAGATGCTTGAACCTGAACTGTAATCTATTGCTTCCCTAAGTAATCTCATGGTCATGAATATTGCCTGTGAATTCTGTGTGGCCATTGCAATGAATTATTGAATGCAGCAGAGAAGTAGACAGTGCTCTGGGAGGGACTGTTGGTGTTAGAATTGGTAAAATGGTTGGAGGGTGGAGGTATTTCTGACCTTCAAGTAATAAGAATCAGCCTTGAGCTGATGTTACTGATGGTGATTCTCTCTCCTCCTTTTGAAGTTAGTCAGATGAAGCTGTCCCATACCTTTTTTGGATTGGCTGTTCTCTAGGATAGGAGCTCTGGTGGCGTAGTGCTTGAGGCATTTGACTGCTAACCAGAAGGCTGGCAGTTCAAACCCACCAGCCAATCCTTGGAGGGAAGGTTGGACAATCTACTTCCGTTGTGATACCACCTTAGGAACCCAAGGAAGAGTCTCTATGAGTTGGATCCGACTCAGTGGCAGTGTGTGTTTGTTTTTTATTTTTTGTTTTATTCCATAGAATGAGCAGATCTGGTGTTGTGGTGACTAAGGCATTTGACTGTTTACCAAAAGGTTGGTTCAAACCCACCAGCTGCTCCACAGAAGGAAAATGAGGCAGTCTGCTTCCATAAAGATTTACAGCTTTAGGAAAAACCTATGGGGATTGCTATGAGTTGGTAATGGCAGTGAGTTCTTCTTTTCTTTTTCCTCTAGGATAGGAGTTCTAGTGGTGTAGTTGTTAAAGCATTCAGCTGCTAACCAAAAAGTAAACAGTTTGAACCCACCAGCTGCTCCATGGAAGAAAGATGAGGCAGTCCGCTTCTGTAAAGATTTACAACCTTGGAAGCCCTATGGAGCAATTTTGTTTGTCCAATACTCTCACTATGAGTTGGGACTGAGTCAATGGCTATGGGTTTGGTTTGGTTTTGGTATTCTCTAGGCTACACGCCAAGTCTATTAATGGTATGAAAACCTGTCTCTGGGTTCCTGGTTTCTCCAACTCTAAAGCTTATTTACAGGAGCAGGTGGTTCTGATTTGAGGTTAACCTCTGTACCTCAGTTTACTTCTCTCTAAATGATTAGATCAGATCTACTGCTGGAGTATTGTAGTTGTGGACTAATTGTTATGTTTCTTACAGCTGTTGTCCAAGGAGGTGATTTGTTTGAGTGCTTGTCATGGGTGATAGGAAAGGCAAACAAAACACTTATTGAATAACTGCTATAGGCCAGCCATTGGATGTAGAATTTAAAAAAGTGTCATGATTTCATTTTACTTGGATCCACAATCAACACCCATGGAAAAAACAGTTAAGAAATAAAATGTGATGTATTGCACTGGGAAAATCTGCTGAAAAAGATCTCTAAAGTGATAAAGAGCAAAGATGTCACTCTGAAAACTAAGGTTTACCTGACCCAAGTCAGTAGCCTCATATGAATGTGAGAGCTGGACAATGAACAAAGAAGACTGCAGAAGAATTGATTCATTTGAATTGTGGTGTTGGCAAAGAATATTGAATGTACCATGGAATGCTAGAAGAACGAACAAATCTGCCTTAGAGGAAGTATAGCTAGAATGTTCCTTAGAAGCAAGAATGGCCAGACTTCATCGTTGGTACTTGTAATTTTGTCAGAAGAGATCAATACTTGTGGAATAGAATTGAGAACCCAGAAATAGATCCATTGACCTATAGTCAGCTGATCTTTGACAAAAGCCCAAAATCCATTAAATGGGAAAGAGAATGTTTGTTTAATAAATGGTGCTGGCAAAACTGGAGATCCATTTGCAGAAAAATGAAACAAGATCTGTACCTCACACCATACACAAAAACGAACTCCAGATGGATCAAAGACTTAAATGTGAAGCCTAAAACTATACAGCTCCTCAAGGTAAATCTAGGGGCAAATTTAGGGGCCCTAATATATGGCATAAATAGACTATCAAGCATAACTCAAAATGCACAAACAGCAGAAGAGAAACCAGATGATTTGGGCTTTCTAAAAATTAAATTTTTATGTGCTTCCAAAGACTTCTCCAAAAGAGTCAAAAGAGAACCTGTGGATTGGGAAAAAATATTTGGTAATGACATATCTGACAAGGGACTTATCTCTAGAATTTATAGAAAACTCCAACACCTCAATAACAAAAAGACAATCAATCCAATTAAAAAATGGGCAGAAGACATGAATAGACACTTCACCAAGGAGGATATTCAAGTGGCCAACAAACATATGAAGAAATGCTAACGATCATTAGCTATTGTTGTTGTTGTTGTTATGTGCCGTCGAGTCAGACCTGACTCATAGTGACCCCTCCTTGGGTTTCCGAGGCAGTATCACTACGGAAGTAGATTGCCCCATCTTCCTTCCGAGGAGTGGCTGGTGGGTTAGCAGTCAAGTGCCTTAGCCACTATGCTACCAGAGCTCCAAATCAAAACAACAATGAAATACCATCTTGCTCCAGCACTAGTAGCAAAGTTCAACAAGACAGAAAATAACAAATGCTGGTGAGGTTGTGGAGAGATTGGGACTCTCCTACACTGCTGGTGGGACTGTAAAATGGTACAACCATTGTGGAAAGCAGTATGGCGATTCCTTCAAAAGTTGGAATTAGAAATATCATTTGACCCAGCCATTCTGATACTAGGTATATACTCTAAAGAAGTGAGAGCCATGACAAGAACAGATATATGCACACCCATATTCATCACAGAACTATTTACAATAGCCAAAAGATGGAAACAAGCTAGGTGTCCATCAACTGAGGAATGGATAACCAAATGATGGTACATACACACAATGGAATACTATGCAATGCTAAAGAATAATGTAGAATCAGCAAAACACCACATAACGTGGATGAACTTGGAAGATATTATGCTGAGTGAAATAAGTTAATCACAAAAGGACAAATATTTTATTAGTGAGTTATTGTAAAAGTTAAGGAAAGGTTTATCTATAGAAGGAAATTTTCTTTGTTGGTTACCAGGTGTGGGAGGGGGAGAAGGAGAGAAGGCTGTTAGATAGAGATAAGTATTAATTTGGGTGAAGAGAAGGGCAATGTACCACATGTGAGTGACCAATATGGCAGCATTGAGGATGAGAAAGACATAGAGAGGTACATGGGAGGTATAGACAACAAAGATGAACCCTTTCCCTTTTGCACATACAGTACTGCATTGTCAGTGAAGGCAAACATGGATATATGGGTGGATAGATGGGTGGACAGGCTGAACTATTAGGTATGTCTATGAAATGGGGAGTGTACCCAAGAACATGTATAGGGTTGGCAGACAATGGTCCCATAAGTTTATGTGAATGATCAGAATTCCCAGGTGTATAGTAGAGCTGACAAGAGGCAAGGTTTTGGTCACTGCTTGGTCACAGCCAGCTACCCAGAGGAACTGAGTAGTTGAACCTGCAGGCTTGGAACCATAGTAGCAGGGGACATCAAAGTCAATTGGCATAACATACTATATAAAACATTGTTCCACCTCCTACTTTGGTGAGCAGCAACTGGGATCTTAAAAGCTTGCAAGCAGCCATCTAGATGGAACGATGGGTCTTTCCTCACCCAGAGCAAAGAAGAATGAAGAAAACCAAAATTCATAGAAACAATTAGTCCTAGCGACTGGTACACCATCTGATCTGCAGCCTATATGACTATGAGACCAGAAGAACTAGATGGTGCCCGGCTACCACTGTCATCCACTTGGAAGGGGATCTATGTAGGAGATCCTTGATAGAGAGGGGGAACAATATGGAACAAAACTCAAAATCATTTGGAAAAAAAAGAGGAGGGGACCAGGTTTGCTGGTCTGATAGAGCCTGGTAGAACCACGGAGACTATGGCCCCTAGCTACCCTTCAGGTCTGGAACTGAACCCACACCCGTGGTTTCCAGCCAAACAAAAGACAGGCATATGAGTTGAACATTTACCTCAGGTAGATACACTCCTTGGAGAGAATAATCATGGAGAAAGAAGGGCGACTTGTGCACAGAGAGACAGCTCAGGGGGCAGGAGTTCATGTAGGGATGGACACTGGGAAGAGGTAACTATGGGGAGGATGTGGGAGGGGAGCTGTTGCATTGTGGTAAACTGTGGTCAGTGTCATGAGACAGGCTGTGTGTGAACTGCTGTATGGAAAGTGAATTTGCTCTGTAAATCTTCACCCCAATCACAATTAAAAGAAAAAAAAAAAAAAAAAAAAAGACACCAATACTTGGAGACCATTAGCAGTGCTTGTTAAAATAGAGGGTCAGCAAAAAAGGGGAAGACTTTCAGTGAGATGGTTTGACACAGTAGCCGTGATAATGGGTAACAATTATGAGGATGACATAAGACAGACAGCATTTCAATCTGTTGTGTATAAGATTGCTTTGAGTAGGAACTGACTCAATGGCACATAACAGCAACAGACAGATGGAAAAATATTCTGTATTCATGAATTGGGACACTCATTACTGTTAAGACCCAGAGAAGATATATGGATGGCAAGTAAGCTCATAAAAAAATGGTTATTTGTGACTAATAAATGAAATAAAGTACTAATTAGTGAAATAAAAATTAAAACCACAATGAAAAGTCAATACACATCTATTGGAAGGTCTAAAATTTAAAAAGACTGGCCATGCTATCAGTGAGAATGTGGAACAACTGGAACTCTCATATAGTGTAGGTGGGAATGCAAAATGGCCAGTGTCCTATTACTCAATATGCAAGGCAGACATGGGCTTACTTACTGATATTTAGTGTACAATCTCACACATTTTTCACATCAAAGATTCTGCTTCTAGGTGTGGCTGGCATCTGTACTTCTTCCTACCCCATAGCACCTTCCTACAGAATAAAAGACTTTTCAGATTTACAGTCCCCTGTGGCAAAAAAAAAAAAAAAAAAGTGAAACTGTTCACTACAGATTAGTAAATAAGCACATTAAGCCCATATTTACCTTCCTTATTGGGTAATCTGCCCCTGAAAATGGCACAACCACTTTGGAGAATAACTTGGCAGTTTCTTAAAAAGCTAAACCTACATGTACCATATGACCCAGCCATTCCACTCATAGATATTTACCCAAGAGAAATGAAAGCATATGTCCAAAAAAAGACTTACACACGAATGTTCAAGTTAAATGCAAAATTAAATGCAAACTTAATATCTCAAAATTTGAAACAACTGAAATGTCCATCAACAAGTGAATAGATAAACAAATTATAGTATATCCATACAATGGAATGTCACTCAACAATAAAATATAATTGGTTATTAGTACAAGCAACAACGTGGATGCATTGCACAATAATTATGCTGAGTGAAAGAAGTCAGAAGAGTACATAGTACATGCTGTTGATCCCATTTTTATAAAATTCTTAAAAATGCAAACTAATCTATAATGACAGGAAGCAGATTAGTCACTGCTGAGTGATGGAGGTGTGTGGGGGGGAGACAGGCAGGAATGGAAGGGTGAGAGTACAAAGGGACATAAGGTAATTATTTGGAGTGATGGATGTGTTCACTATTTTGATTGTGGTGGTAATGTTTCATGGGGATATGCCTATTTTCAAAATATCTTAAATTATATACTGTAATATGTGTGATTTATTGCATGTTAATTACCTTAATAAAACTGTTAAACAAATTTCATTACTTTTTCTCAATCTCATGCCTTCTGTCATAGGGGCTGTTTCCACACCAAGGAAACTTTCCAGCCTGTGTTCATTCAGACAATGGCATATCCCATAGGATTTCCAAAGAAAATTTGGAAGTCTGATTATCCAATTTTGTGACATCCACTACATAAGTAAGCTTGTTGGAATTCCTCTTGCATATAGAAGAGAGCCCCAGGGTTACAGGTGAGGAGAGACAACTCGGGGATGCCCAAAGTAGCAAGTGGCAAGAGCAGGAGAAAGGGGATTAAAAGCCAGGAAGCCAGAGAGAAGAGCAATCAGC
>NW_006921667.1:3398841-3421408 GCF_000298275.1 Orycteropus afer afer | reverse complement strand
GAAGTGCAGCCAGAATGCTCCTTGGAAGCAAGAATGGCCAGACTTCGTCTCACCTATTTTGGTCATGTTGTAAGAAGGGACCATTCCCTGGAGAAGGATCTCATGCTTGGTAGGGTGGAGGGTGGACGAAAGAGGGGGAGGCCTTCAACGAGATGGAATGACATGGTGCTGCGATGATGGGCTCAAGTATAGCAGGGATTATGGGGCTGGTGCGGGATTGGGCAGTGTTTCGTTCTGCTGTGCATGGGGTTGGTATGAGTCGGAAATGACTCGACAGCACTTAACAACAACAACAACATAGAAGAGAGAGAGAGGGTGGGACATCAGGATGATTTTACATTGGATTGAAACGAGAGATTTCAGCTTATAGTTCTTGAAATACACTACAAAGGAAGCTAAGTGAATTGTCAGTCTCTAGAAGCTGACATCACTGTTTTTCATCTCAATGTCACAATTTTCTTTCTTTATTAACATTCTAGAGTTTAGTAGTAAGTTTCTGGCCTGGTTGGAAGTTGTCAGCTGGGGACAGATTAGCTTGTCGGTTATGGAACAGTGGTGGGGAGAAGCTGATCAAATGAACTCTGACAGCTTGTTAATTAGCATGCCTGAGACCAAGCTGCCATGGTGGGGCTAAGTCAGCCAGTCTCACTGTGGAGCAGCCTTTTTCTTTCCTCAAATAAATTAATTAGTGGTGATCAATGGTGAGATGCATGGAGAACCCCCACCCATTCATTGCCTTTATCTTTGTGCCCTAGAGCTACCTGGTTCATTGGGCTAGAAGGGAGGCAGAGGTGAATAGTTTAGTTTCTTCTGGAAAGTGCCAGCAGACCCTGGAGCTCTGCCTGCTCTTATTGTCCCACATCATTCATCTCCATGGTGTTGTACTTCTGGGAGACTGATGTGGAATTGGTGTGGGTTCTAGTTCTTGTAGGAGGGAGACTGATGGGTCTGAACCAAGCTCTTGCAGGAGTCTTGTCTTATAGTTTGGTGACTACCACAGGTTATCTGGGTTCATAAGCACTGAAGGGTAAAGTCCTAAACCTATAGTGTGTGCCTTCTGTGTGCCAGGTTCTGGTCTAGGAACTGAGGGTTCATGGAGAATGAGGCAGTGAAGATTCCTGCCCTCAAGGAGCTTAAAATCTCCTATAGAAGGCAGAGTAAATAAACAAGCAAGAGGTAAACAAGGTAAATACTGATAAGTAATAAATACTTGTTACTTAATGGATAAAATGTCTGCAGTGTGGATTACACCTCAATATAAAGAAAACAAAAATCCTCACAACTAGACCAATAAGCAGCATCACAATAAATGGAGAAAAGATTGAAGTTGTCAAAGACTTCATATTACTTGGTTCTACAATCAACACCAGTGGAAGCAGCAGTCAAGACATCAAAAGGTGTATTGCACTGGGCAAATCTGTTGCAAAAGACCTCTTTAAAGTGCTGAAGAGCAAAGATGTCCCCTTGAAGACTAAGATGTGCCTAACCCAAGCCATGGTATTTTCAATTGCCTCTTATGCATGTGAGAGCTGGAAAATGAATAAGGAAGACCAAAGAAGAGTTGATGCTTTTCAGTCGTGGTGTTGGCGAAGAACGCTGAAAATACCATGGACTGCTAAAAGAACTAACGAATCTGTCCTGGAAGAAGTGCAGCCAGAATGCTGCTTGAAAGTGAGAATGGCCAGGCTTTGTGTCACCTACTTTGGTCATGTTTTCAGAAGGGACCATTCCCTGGAGAAGGATGTCATGCTTGGTAAAGTGGAGGGTATACGGTAAATGGGAAGTCCCTCAACATGATGGATTGACACAGTGGCTGCAGCAATGGGCTCAGGTATAGTAGGGATCATGAAATTGGCACAGGACTGGGCAGTGTTTTGTTCTGTTGTACATGAGGTTGCTATGAGTTGGAGACAACTTGACAACACATAACAACAACAATGCATAAAATATACATGACACCCTTTCACTTGAGGGTTTATAGACCTCATAAGCTGTGGAAAATTGTATGTGAGTGTCTTTCTACCTTTTATCAGGGGAAAGTCTGTAGTTTCAACTAGATTCTTTAAGTGTCCATATTCTGAGGAAGTGCAGACCCACACCCCCAATCTACCAGCCTCTCACATATCCATAGGCACATACCTCCCTTTCCTGACCCTCTTTTGTGCCTACCACGATGGCCTCTCTGTGTCTCTCTGTTATTTCACTTCCAGAGAGGCCTGTGCTCGTTTCCTCAGCTGGGCTTTGCACTGTGGCTGTCTTTTCTGGCTACCTGTATGTATACCAGAATTGCACTCTTCCCCAGAGTTCTGTAGAAGGCAGTGGCCACTCTACCCCAAGTCTCAGTGACTCCCCTGAAATCATGAGAATAGAGTCACCACATGACATGGATGGTCTAGGTCTATGGGGCCAGGGCTTCAGGGGCAGCTGCACAGAGGACTAGTCAGTGCCCGCCACCCTAGTTTCATCGCCTAGCTCTGTAAGATAATGGATAGAATGGGAAACCTTGGGTGGAGAAAGATCTCCAAGTTCCCAAATGGAGGTCTGAGTGAAGGGTCCATAATCAGTCATTCTTGGGGCCAAGGCATGGGGGCCTATCAAGGAATATCTGCTTCTGACCCTTCTGCTGGAAAATTAACTGGGACAACAGAAATGTTCCAGGCATCCAGTAGGTCACTGACCCCATTTTAGGTGCTGCATATCAACCTTTGGCACTCCCTGCAGTTGCACCACCAACATTGTCACCTCTCTCCTCCCTGCCAGTCACTGAGCATTGCCTCTCATACTTTCAGCAGTTTAGGCAAGCAGTGTGCCATATGCAGAGTGGTTCCTCAGTGCCAAGCCATTCTCCCACCCAACATGCTTTCCTTGAATTGCAGAGATCTACCTTGTGGCCACCAGCCCATTTCACCTTGCTGGGTGGCCTTGATGCACTAGTACTTCTCTATTGCCCCACAGAAGAGCCTTCTTGAGCCCAAGACACATTCCATGTACTTGGGGCTTGGGGCCACAGCCAAGGTTCCATGGAGCTGTAGAATCCCTGCTGCTGCCACCTGGGGCTTAGTGTCTGAGGACGTTTCCTGTGGAACAAGAGGCCCACAAGATCTGAGAGATAATTGAGGCATTTTGTCTTTCTCCTATTCTAGCCAAACAGTGCTGCTTATGCTGCTAGGCCAGAGCACATGTGCCTGGGGGCAGCTCTGGCCTTCTAAGACCCCTTAGCTTTCCCAGTCAGCCTGCAAAAGCCTGTTGTAGCCCACTGGCATCAAGCCTGTGCCTTACTGGCTCAATATACTGGGCCAGCAGGGCCTGAAGGCAGGGTCCTTGGTGGGGACTGTTCATCTAGGCTTGGCTGCCCACTGCATGGTCAGCATCTAAGTGAGGACCACTCTCTGCCCACCCTAGGCTGCCTGCCCATCTGAGCCCCTCTAGGCAGGTTGGTTCTGAAGTCACCAGGTCCCCACTGCAGCCTGTGGCTGCTCTGGTCTGGCTTGAATTCCTACAACCTCATTTCAGGGGATGGCTACAGAAGCTCCTGGGAGTGTCTGTGGCTATTTATGTTAAGGCTCAGGTTATATCTAGGGCCTGATTCCAGGGCTTACAAAGATAGGGCCCCTTGTGGATATGAGGAAAGCTTGGAAGAGGTTCACACAGTGGCCTGCCTCCTCTATTGCTCCTGGGGTGCCCAACTCTTGACCTCAGTCAAACTTGGACATGGGCTGGAGACCTTGGTCCTTCCATGGTCCTTCCCTTTGGCTCCATGACTGACATGGTTCTCAGCAGACCACAGGTTCCAGTTCTGGTTGGGGCATGATCAGTGTGGAGCAACCCACTTTCTTCATAGGGAGCAAGACCACCATGCAAAGTATGTCAGCCTTAGGCTAGATAGTGTAGACCTGAGGCCACGTCTGCAAGCATGGCTCTGGGCAGCCACTGAATTTCTTTATGTCTTGGCTTCATGTGCTTTTGGGGTTGAGGAGAGCGGTTTTGGGTTTTCAGGTAATATGTGCAGGACCCCTGCAAGGTGCTCTTCTGTAACTTCTCAGGTCTCTATCCCTTCCAGCTAGTTGGAACCATAGGCTTACTGGCAGGATCCTTTCCTTTGGGCCACAAATGGGGACATATCTTCCTACATCTAGTCCTACTCCTGCTGTACCTGGCCCCCAGCCCCCAGACTTTTGCTCTGCCTCTGAGTTGGGTTGATAGAGCTCCATTTCCTTTGTGGTCCCAGACCTTTCTTGAGGGCCATTTGGACTATCCTCTCTGAATTGGACTTGCTCTGGATCCTAGCATTGTCCCAACAATGTGCTACACAGTGAGGTGTGGACAGAGGTAGCCATGCCCATTCATGATTGACTGGAGGGTGTCATGTTGTGGCTTTTCGTGGTCAGATCTCTGTGGAGTAGAATGGTTGAAATTCTAGATAACATTTGTTTACACATTAGTCATTGGTTTATGCCTTATTCTTTAGTGGCTATAAGGAGTGTCTGTAACTGTAGGTGGTTGTGGTTCCTGGAGCAGGGCACATTTTATGTGAACCATGATACCTCAGCAGGGGATTTTGTCTCCATTTGGTTAGTCTTGGTTCATAAAGACCTTTCCATAGGTGGAAGGTCACTGTTCTATGGCCATTTGTGGCATTGACTAGAGGGCCCAGGAGATTTTGTGGACTACAGGGGCTCCACAAAATCTCACTGTCTGTCAAGAGCAAGTGAAATCCATTATATTGTGGATTTCCACTTTCAAATTGTGTGGCCTTAGAAAAGTAAGTTCAACTTTTTGAGCCTCAGTTTCCTACCTTTACAGCTGAGGATGGAAGTAACTACCTCCTTAGGTTGCAAGGATCAGATGAAGTAACCTAGGTGGATACATGACCAACACACAATTTGGCTGGCAGGAGAACCCTGATACATTGTTTGAATACCTCAGTGTTTGACTGTGGATCCCAGGGGAGCAAGGAGAAGGATGGAGGGGAGGGGGCATAGCTGCAGCCTGCAGCTGGTGGGCTGTCAGAATCAGTGGCTGGAAAGCAGGAGGATCTGTGACAGACAGAGGCCTCCTGTCTGTCCTATGGGCAGACACCTCTGCCTGTGTATGCTCCCTTGGAGGGAGTTTCTATTCCTGAATATTATAGATTGAATTGTCCCCAGAAATATATGTCAACTTGGCTAGACTATGATTTTCAGTGTTATGTAATTATCCTTCAGTTTGTAATCTGATGTAATTGTCTTACGTGTTGTAAATCCTAACCTCTATAATGTTAATGAGGCAGAATTAGTGGCAGTTATGTTAATGAGGCAGGATACAATCTACAGAAGTAGATTGTATCTTGACTCACTCTCTTGAGATACCAAAGAGGTTGAACAGGTGAACAGAGAGAGAGGAACCTGTTACCATCAAGAAAGAAGGGCTGGGAGGGGAGCATATCCTTTGGACCTAGGATCTCTGTTCTGGAAACCTTCTAGACCCAGGGGAAGATTGATACCAAGACACGTGGAAATCTCAATGCAACACTGGGCCCACAGATATTGAAAGGCGACAAGGATCTTCCTCCAGAGCTGACACAGAGAGAGAGCCTCCCCCTTGAACCAGCATTCTGAATTTGGACTTCTAGTCTCCTAAACAGTGAAAAATAAATTTATGCTTGTTAAGCCCATACACTTGTGGTATTGTGGTATTGTGGTTAGTCTAGTTAACTAAGACACTGAGTGAGGATGGGTCAGGATCTTGGTAGGTACTTAACTTTTGCCTGATGACTAACCTCTATGCTGTTGTCCATCACACCCTTAGCTCAGGCCAGGCCTATGTCCTGGATGGCCTAGCCCAGTTCTGTCTGAGGAAAATGGGGCCAGAATAAGAACTGAGGATGGGGACATTCCTCCCAAGGTCAAGGCTCTTGTCTCAAAGTCGCAGAGAAAATTCTCTCATCAGAAAACTGACTGAGTGTTCCCTGGATATGGTACCGATTTTAAGGGTTTCTGAATTCAATAGTCCCGTTCAGAATCATGCAGAGATGCTAGGGAGAAATTGTTTGCTGGGAGGCAGGGTGGCTTGGGAGAAGGGAGAGCAAACAGAGTCTGGTAAGTTAGAAAGGGCCAGAAAGGTCTGGAGGTGGCTTCCAGGGTCAAAGGTGTAGGCTGAGTGACTGAGGAGCTTGCAGTGTTCCACAAGTTCTGGAGAAGACTGAACATTGGGATGGATAAGTGATGTGCAGGAGTTGGAAATGTAATGTATTTTGGGGTTTGTCCCTTGTAGCAGTTGGCTGAAGCCCCATTTGGGGTCCAGCAGTAGCAGACAAATGGCCTATGGGGTTGATTCTGTGCCATGGTGTAGGGCATTCTGGATGGCCTCATCCATGGCTCTGTGCCAGTTTGCAAAAATCCATCCACTTTGCCCGTAGAGTACCTCATTGAATAGTCCATTTGCTGAATTGTTGAAGATACTTTCTAAGTTTGGATTTTACCCTAGCCTTTGCCTCTGCCTGTGTATCTTCCTCTACCCTGCCTCTCATTCTGCTTCTATTCAGGAACAGTGTCATGGGCAGATGAAGGGGCAAAATGAATATAAAACTTAGAAAAAAAAAATACTCAATCACTTGGTGAGTTGCCCAGTCAGCAAATTAGCATGTGGAAATGATTGGTCTTTGGGAGAGTTGGCTTCTTAGAGAACTGGTCACTTGATGATTTTGGCATTTTGGTAACTGACTTTGGATATTTGATTTTTGTTGAATTAACCTGATTCTGAAGTGAGACTTCAGCACAGAGGTCTTCAGGAAGCCAGAGGTCTCCTCACTTGACAACTTACACCTCACCCATTGAGCTCTTTAAGGTTGGGGCTTAGTTGCCTCATCATGGAGGGAAGGGCAGGTTCTTCATTCAAAGGAGCTGAGAAGGGTGTCTGTGATGGATGGGAGTCTCTCTCTGTCATGTACACACACAGAAGTAAGTTGGTTGTTGGGCAGGTTTTCCCACGTGTGACTCAAAAAGCAGCCATAATTTGTGGGTGTAACGAAAAGACAATGGATAATAATTAGTCTAAATAACCCTTCTTGCTGAGTGTTAGTGGCCAGTTAATTCTCCAGAAGCAGACACAGTTTTCCCCTTCCTGAGGCTTTCTTACTGTTTGGGAAAGTCTTATTCTGGTGGAAATTCTCATCTCTGTCTCCTCTCAGAGTGGAAAGGGACCCAGTGTGCAGTAGGGGAAATAACAGGCAGTGACAAGCATGGGAGACAGGCCGTGCTCTGCCTGTGGATATCTGTGGACTCAGTGTCTGAACTCACCCCTCCTCTCCACATCTGGCCCCCTTTGGTGTGGAGAGATGTTCCCCTTATTTGCTTTCACAGTTCTCAGCTCTTTTATCACCAACTCATTCCAAACATCTTGAATATACCTTTTCTCCATCTCCACCATTACAGACTCTCTTCCTTTTTTACCTGGATTAGTACAATACCAGTCTATTGGAGTTTTCCAGACCAGAAATCCACTCCCTTGGCCACCAGAGGGGACTTGGGAACATGAATTGGATCAGTCACATTCCAGCCTGGAAACCTTTAGGGCTCTCCATTGTTTCAGAATCAAGTTCAAGCTTTGTAGCAGGAGATCCAAGTCCCTTTTCAACCTGGCCTTTCCCTTCCTCTCCAATATCATCTTTTGATACTCTCTCCTTTGGTTTTATTCCCCAGCAAAGCTGAGTTGCTCTTAGTTTTCAAATCATGCACAGGCTGCTCCCTGCTATGGCCCCCTCCTTTCCAAAGCTCAATGCCTTTGCATATGATCTTCCTGCCTGGAATGCTTTCCTTCCCCCTTGTGCCCAAGTGAGTTTAATAGGCTCTCAAGACCCAGCTCAAATAATATCTTCTCTGTCCTTTTAGGTAATATGAGATACACTTCCTCCTGTGCTATTTCTGTTGTTGTTTTTTCTTTTTGGATGCATTTTCATGCCATATTGTTCTCTTACCACTACCTCAGGTTGTGACCTTTGAAGGCAGGGCTTTGAAGGCAGGGAATGTACTTTCTTCACCTCTGTATCCCCAGCATCTGGCCCAGCACTGGGCACATAATTGGTCCTCAAGAATGGAGGTTCGTCCCTTCCAAATTAGCTCATTCACAAATGTTTGTCAAACACCTACCATGTACCAGGCACAGCTCTAGACACTGATCACATGGAACTTTCATTCTAGTGGGAGAGATTGATAATAGGCAAACAAAAGTAAATATGTCAAATGATGACACTAAGAACCAGCAATGGAGACAGAGTCTTCCCCTGCAACTTTCTTCCCTACACTGACCCAGCATAGATATTGTGTGACAGTGCTGCTGAGTGAGCACTGGCCAGGTCCCCATGTTATAACCCACTTCTCCCTAATGGCCACCTCTCCCTAACCCACTCAGGCCCATGCACAGCTGCTCTGCTTCTTAAGACCTGGAGCTCTGACTTGCTCTTGATTGTTGCCACCTTTCTGAGCAAGAGATGGAAGCTTCAGCCCGTAGACTGGTCCTTGCTAGTTCCTCTGCCAGCCTGACCTGTGTGAACCCCACCATACCACTACCCCATTAAAGACACCTTGCATGCCACCTCTTCTCTAGCTCACTCAATGATAACTGTTTCTGACACTCACTCATCCACCCCCTTGTGCCCTGACTGCCCTGTCACCAGCTATGTGCTGGTCACATCTTTGGGACCTGGCCATTGCTCCAGTCTCCACTCCACTCAAGCTGTTCTGAGGCCCTTCCTTTCTCTCCCTGCCAGTCCTTTCATGAAAAGAGATTTTGTCTGGTCCACTATATCCTCTTCCCCAATTTACTTGTTTATATTTACTTTGCCTTCCCTCTCACCTTTCCCCAGGCTGGACCTATTGAGAATCTCAGAAGTGAAAAACAGAAAGCTGATCATGAATCTTCTCAAAATTAGGTTGGCATTTTCTTAAGTCTTATAAAATTTCCTTCTCCAGTGTGGGCAGGGAAGTAGAAAAAATGGCCTTTGGGGAGTAAGTGAGAAAAGAGGGAGAGAACTACATAGAGAATAACCAGATCAATATGTGGAGACATCATATTTTTCATCTTATCTACATCTATGCCTCTGTCTTTATATCTATCATCTGTATCTGTGTCTGTGTTTGGATCTATCTAAGCCTATACCTATGTTTGTAGTTATCCTTGTGTTAGTTGCAACTCACGGTGACCCTGTGTACATCAGAACAAAACATTGGTTACTTCTGCCCATTTTCACTGTGGTTGGTATGCTTGAGTCTGTTGTATATTTTGAGTGCCTTCTAACTTACAGGGTTCATCTTCCAGCATTATATTGGACAGAATTCCATTATGATCCATAGGGATTTCATTGACTAACTTTTGGAACTAGATCACCAGGATTTTCTTTCTAGTCTGTCTTAGTTTGGAAACTCTGTTGAAACCTGTTCACCATGGGTGACCCTGCTACTGTTTGAAATATGGTGACTTAGCTTCCAGCATCACAGCAACATGCAAACCATCAAAGTATGACAAAATGACAGATGTATGGTGGCCTAGACCTAGATCTAGACCTATTCCAATTTCTATACCTATTCCTGGAGTCCCTGGGTGGTACAAATAGTTAAGTGCTTGACTATGAACCAAAAGGTTGGCAGTTTGAACCCACCAAGTTATTCCTTAGAAGGCACGCTTGACAATCTGCTTCTGAAAGGTCATAGCCTTGAAAACCTTATGGAACACAGTTTCTGCTCTGCACACATGGGATCACCGTGGGTTTAAATCAACTCAACAGCCACTAACAGCAACAACAATATACCTATACCTATACTATCTCTGGTAGCATAGTGCCTAAGGCACTTGACTGCTAACCAGAAGGCTGGTGGTTCAAACCCACCAGCCACTCCTCGGAAGGAAGGTTGGGCAATCCTACTTCCATAGTGATACTGCCTTGGAAACCCAAGGAGGGGTTGCTATGAGTCGGGTCCGACATGACGGCACATAACAACAACAACAACATACTATCTCTTGGACAATGAATAAGGAAGACTGAAGAAGAGTCGATGCTTTTGAGCTGTGGTATTGGCGAAGAATGCTGAAAGTATCATGGACTGATAAAAGAATGAACAAATCTGTCCTGAAAGAAGTTCAGCTGGAATGTTCCTTGGAAGTGAGAATGGCCATACTTTGTCTCACATACTTTGGTCTTATTGTCAGAAGGGATCATTCCCTGGAGAAGGATATCATGCTTGGTAAAGTGGAGGGTCAAGGAGGGTCAACAAAAAAGGGGAAGACCCTCAACAAGATGGATTGACACAGTAACTGCAGTGATGGGATCAGGTATAGCAAGGATTGTGGATCTGGCACAGGACCAGGCAGTGTTTCAGTCTTCTGTGCATAGGGTTGCTCTGAGTTGGAGGTGACTCAGTGGCAGCTAACAACAATACCATCTTTCTAAATCTTTACATATAGACATATACACACACTTAATGCAAACCTACTCACACATACATTTTTGTGTAACTTTTTATGATTCTTAAAGGTCCTGTGGGATACACATATACTGCCCTGGGGGAGAAAAGAGACAAAGGGAGAAAGCATAGACTAAAATTGACTTTAAGAGTGAATCAAACAATTGGATATATGAATGGACTTTGTCAGAATTCTGATTTGAAAGTACTGTAAAAACATTTATGAGATTACTGGGAAAATTTGAAAACTGCCCAGATATTAAAAGATATTAAGAGATTGTTTATTTTTGTTTAGGAGTACTCATGGCATTGTGTTTCAGTTTTTTAAAAATAATTTTTGTCTTTAGATACACATTGATATGTTTACATGTGAGAAGTGTGATATTGGATATTTTCTTCAAAATAATATGGGGTGGGTGAGGTGGAAAGAGTTGAAGCTGGGTGATAACTGTATGAGGGCTCACTTTTTAAAATATGTGAACATTTACATATTAAATAGTAAAATAAAATCATATAATAGCAATCTTTTTCTGTAATTATGCAAAGAATCTTATTTCTTTTTAATTTTAGTTTCTTATGCCTTAACTTTTATGTGATCACTTGCTAGCTAGAGTGAGGAGCAGATGACAGAATGAAGGGATAAGAAATGAGCAAATATTAATGAGAATAGGAAACTATTAATTGGATTTCCTGGAAAGCTTGGATACTTCTGAAAAATTAAATGCATATAATATAGTCATGTTTCTTGCTATAAAAGGATTTTATATGATGAGATTAAATAGAGCAGCACTTTATGGTTCATAGAGGCTTAAGTGTGGGTTCTAGAGTCAGACTACTGAGCTCTGCCACTTAGTAAATCTGTAACCTTGGGTAGTAGCTCCCTATCTGCAAAATGTGTATAAAGTAACACCTATTGTATACCCATGCAATAGAAAACTATTCAGTAATAAAAAAGGAATGAAGTACTGATCAATGCTATAACATAGATGAACCTCAAAAACATCATGCTGAGTAAAAGAAGCTGGCCAATGAAGGCCACATAATTTATGATTCCATTTATTTAAAATGTCCAGAATAGGCAATTGCATAGAGACAGAAAGGAGATTAGTAGTTGCCAGGAACTAGGGGGTGGAATGGGATAGGAAGTGACTGCTAATGGGTACAAGGCTTCTTTCTGGGATGATGGGAATGTTCCAAACTAGATTATGGTGATGGCTGTACAACTCTGAATGTGTTAAAAACCATTGAGTTATACCCTCTAAATGGGTGAATTATATGGCATGTAAATTATATCTCAGTTTATGTTTAAATTATATCTCTGCCTTTAAAAAATATATCTACGTCATAGGGTTGAGTTACTGGTTAAATGAAATGCTTCATATAAAGCCTTTAGAAGAGTGGAGCACATCTCATGGTGAGGCTAGGCTGTCATACTTACAGTGCCTCTCCACTTCTGGGATACATTTGGAAACTACTGATATGCATTTATCAGTCTATCCATTTTTCTTTCTCTCTCATTAATGATTCTAGGTTACTATAACTAGTAACTAGTTTTTGTAGAGTTGACTCCAACTCATGGGAACCCCATATGTATTAGCATAGGACAAGCATGAGGGTGGCAAAAACAGTAAACACACTCAGCTGCTAACCGAAAGGTTAGAGGTTCGAGTCTACCCAGAGGCACCTTGAAAAAAAGGCCTGGTGATCTACTTCTGAAAAATCATCCCTTGAAAACCCCATGGAGCACAGTACTACACACATAAGGTCACCATGAGTCAAAATTGACTCAACTGGCAATCGCTGGTTACTGAAATCACTGTGGAGAGAGAAAATGTTCCTCCATTGTTTACTTTCTGAAATGCTTACTATATATCGTACTATGAAAACCCTGGAAGTGAGTAATTCAGGTAGAATTATTAATGAAATGAAATGAAAAAGTCTGAAATGAAAAACCGCTGCCTTCTAAACAACCCTAAAGTAAATTATTCATCTATCTGCACATTTGTGATCTTTCTTTTTCTTTTTATATTTCTGTAGCTTGAAAATACATTGGACAGTCTACCATGTGGCATTATCTTGCACAGCTGCCTGCCTCACCCCACAAAACCTCTCTCCTCTTTTCCCACATGAACATTATTTTTTTTTTTTTTGAAATTATGTGACCATTTGAGACTTAGCACAACTTCACCTTTCAGATTTTCACCTCCATTAATAGATATAAAACCAATTAGAAGCTAATCTAATTGAGTTGCTATCTTCCATTTTATCTCTGTTTCTTCAATAATTCTTTGTCTAAAATGTGGTGAGAGAGACAGAGAGCTGACCTGCAGAAGTTGAGAATTGGCTTTGACATTTGGAATTTCCTTTCTTTCAGCTGTCAAGCCTGTAGTCCATTTCCTTGGGCTCAGAGGAAACTTCTGCTGCCCCAGGTTCCTTCACTGATAATTCATTTGAGGGTGTGGTGAGTGACCACAGTCTCTTAATGTAAACTTTGGCTTCCCTGGCAAGGCTAAGCATACTTGTCACTTTGCTGTGGTTCTTTGATATGGCTGCACGTTGGAATCAGTTGAGGAGTTTTAAAAAGTACTCATGCCTGGATCCTACCTCCAAACTGTTGTTACCAGCTGCCATGATTCAGCCCCAACTCCTGGTGACCACACGCACAGTGGAATGAAACCCTGTTCGGTCCCATGCCATCCCTGTGATCAGTTGCAGATTGGAGTATTGTGATCCATAGGGTTTTCATTGACTGATTTTTGGAAATAGATTGCCAGGCCTTTCTCTCTACCTGTCTTAGTCTGGAAATCTCTGCTGAAACCTGTTCAACATTATAGAAACATCATCGACAGGCAGATAGTAGCTGTGCATGAGGTGCATTGGTCAGAAATCAAACCTGGGTTTCCTGCATGGGAAGTGAGAATTCTAACACTGAACCACCTCTGATGTAATTGGTGCAGGGCATGGCTTAGATTTCAAGACAATTCAGAGCTTCACCATAATTCTGATATGTAGTGGGTTTTGAGGCCTACTGCCTGAGACAGAAGACACAAGGGCTGGGAAGTTGCAGGGAAATTCAAGAGTACTTAATTAGTTGGAGGAGGCAGTATGGAGGGTAAACATTTTTCTTGATTTGTGTGGTGAAAAACCTGTGAGTAAACATGCTATTTAAAACTGTGTAGCATTCTATTTAAAATAGATAGGAAACACGTTTCCAAGACTCCATTCAGCTTCAAGAATGTGGATCAAAATAGCTTCGCTTATGCTCTGACACATCCGCATGCAGAACTCTTCCTCCTTTGTCAACTGAACATGTCAGCAGTTGTCCTCTGGCATTGGGAGTGAGCACACGCAGTGACAATGGGAAGATTTAGCTCAGCCACAGGCTCTTTGTGGATTGTTTCTCTGTTTCCTCTTGTCCCTGGGGAATCAAGGGCCTGTGTCCCCTGGGATGGAGCTGGACCACCAGGGAGAAGGAAGGGAACATCCATTCAAGAACTAGGTGTTGTCCTCTTCCCGGAAGGGGATGGAAACTCACATTCTTAGAGGAGCCTCTGGAGGCAGGTGCTGCATCAGGGCCTTTGTGTCTGTGATCTGGCGCAGTCTTCAAAGTCATACTCTGATAAGGAGGGTGCAAATGGTTAACATGCTCAGCTGCTAAGCCAAAGATTAGAAGTTCAAGTCCACCCAGGGGTACCTTGGAAGAAAGGTCTGGGTATCCACTTCTGTGGTAGTTAAGTTTGTGTGTCCACTTGGCTGGTCCTGGTTGAGTGGCTGGGCAGCTGGTGGTAGTTATTCCCCATGATGAGACTGGTAATCAACTCTGTGGTAGAATCTACTGTGAGTAGCTTAGGGACATGGTCTGCTTCCTGTATATAAAGAGAAGCCTTGGGGAACTGCCTCTAGTTTGTGGCATGCTTGAACCCTGTATATAGGTATGTCATTGTTCACCAGCCTGCAATGCTCTGCTGACCTTGGGACTTTCAATGGACTTGAATCAATGTCTTTTCAACCTTGGGCTTGTCACTGTAAGCAGCCAGCAGCTGTCTGAGTGAAGAAAAGCCTCTAGCTCCAATGGGCCAGGAACAGGAGGCAGAGCTGAAGCCCAAGGCTGAGGGGCTTTCACCCAGCCCCTAGGGCCTGGCACTTTAAACTCAGACTTAAAGCCTCCAAATTGTAAGAATAAACTCCTGTTTGTTAAGGCCATCCCATTTGTGGTATATTTCTGTTAGAGAGGCACTAGGTAAACAGAACAACTTCTGAATGATCAGCCATTGAAAACCCTGTGGAGCACAGGGTTACTGAAATACATGAGGTCACCATGAATCAGAATCAATTCGATGGCAACTGGTAAGGTGAGGCAAGAGGGGGAAAAGGAGTGTCCAAGGACTCCCAGATGGTGTGTGGTAGAGCAGGGATTAGTACCCCCCTGTCTGACTACAACCATGCCTCACAGGCTCATAGGCAGGGATCGTTATGCACATACAGGGCGAGGGCTGCAGAGGGGATGACTTTGGCTGCCCTGGGCGTGTTGATACAGAAACTCAGTCCTGTTGGCCAGGCCTGAACCACATGGCTCTGGATGCCTTCATGGGCATGGATACTCCTTGACTCCCTGGAGTCCTTGGCTTGCTTGGAGATTTCCCAGGAGGAGTGGCTTGGGAAAGTTTTCACGAAGGCTGGTGGGAAAGGCCTGGCTGCCTGAGAGCCCCTGGCAATGCTGATTGGGAATCAGAGGGCCAGGTGCTTGAGTCCTCTCCATGGTCCCCTTTCTTATCTCCCCAATCCCCTAGTCTCTCCTGTAGCCTGAGCAGCAGGACAAATGTAGTGATTGTGCCTGGAAGAAGGGGGGTTCTCAGATGCCCCTGGCTAAGCTGCATGGGTGGCCACTGGGACGTCTCAGCAACAAACATCTTGAGTTTCCTAAGGCTGCTTCAAGACTGGGGGCATGTGAGAAAGGGTAGCTTCTTAGGGGATGATGGACAGCTGACTCCTTGCAGAAAGTATTCTGCCTCCATAAGTCTTGGTGGCAGCAAGCTCAGTGGGTGCTGGGTATTATCTTGTAAGCAAAGATGAGGTTCACAGTTCCTGAGCTTGCCCCAGGGCCTGGATGCATCCTGGTGAGGCAGGACCCACTTGCTTCAGTGTGAGGATTGAGAGAGGGGACAGCTTATGTTACCAAGTCCTGGGCCTTGTATCTGCTTTCTTGTTGGTACCTGACATCAGTATGTAGATGGTATGTAGAAGTAGGTGCCACTGTGCTCATTTTTTCAAAGGAGGAAACTGAGGCTCAGAGTGATTAAGTGTCTGTCTGAGGCCACATAGCCCATAAAAATTTACCTCAGTCTCAGACACCGAGGCTCTTCCTGCCCAGTTCTTCACATGGCCTGAGATAGGAAGTAAGGGTGCCCCTTGTATAGGCCAACTCTCCTGTTTGGTGCCTCTTTAAACTGTGAGCCTCTTCAAACTGTATTCCTATCTGTGAGGGATTTCAACCACTGGTACTGATACTGGCCTCATCCATGCAGCTTGCCCTGACTGCTTCCTGCTTCTACTTCCCTCACCCCACTCCCTCAGTTCTTGAGCCTGAACTGTGTGCTCAGCAGTCTGTGGGTTGAAGTGTCTCTTTGTCATTCCTTCCCTCCCTGAAAGCCCACAGTGTGCCTGGCCTGTGCTTCTCTCCTACTCCCAAATGTCCATCCTTTCTGGATCTCATCCTCACCAGGTCTCTCTCTTCAAGGTCAGTGTTTCTGTCTCACACACATTACCTGAGAGGCTCAGGCAGGATGCACAGCTAGTGTGTTTATGAAACAGGCGAACTCAGCTCTGCTCCTGGATCTGAAAGCCAGGGGCTCAGAGATAAGTTGAGAGAGGACTGACCCTATAGAGGTCATGATGTGGAGAAGACAGCAGAGCTCAGTTTCCACTTAGAGCAGGGGCAACAGTACTGCCCTCACCCCTGACCCAGCTGTGGAGACTGAGATGGTTCACACACAGCATCCAGGCTGGAGCTGGAGGGTGTTCAGGGAAACCCCCTGCCTGTCACTGCCCTGGTGACTCCTCTCTCCCTGCAGGACTGTGGGCCCAGGAGTTCTGGTGGAATAGTGGATAAGACATCTGTCTGCAAACCAGAAAGTCAGTGGTTTAAACCCACCAGCTGCTCTGTGGAAGGAAGATGGGACGATCTAGTTCCATAAAGATTTACAGCTTCAGAAACCCAGTGAGGGTTGCTATGAGTTGGAATTGACTTGATGACACTGAGTTTGGTTTTTGGTGTGGTGAATGTTCCTGGAACCAGCCTGGGGCCATATATGGTCTTTAGTACATATCCAGTACATCTGGAGAGATGCTTTATTCTCCTGCAGAGGGCACAAGATGCTCCATGGGCTTAGGTCAGTGTCTCTTTCCTGAAGCAGATTCCTTCTGTGTGGGGCCTGCATGCAGGCTTCCTGGTACCTCAGCAGTCCCTTCTGCCCCTGCCCACCCAGAAAGACAGGCAGCAGACTCCCTCCCAGGTGGGCTGTGGCTGATATTTCTCTGGCTCTGAGAGGACTAAGAGGAGATCTCCAATGATGATGTGGAATGACTTTGGTTTCCTTCACATGGGGCATCAGGTTTTGTGGCGAAGATTCCATGGAATGGGTCTTTTCCTCCTGCCCCTCTGGGTTGGGGGTGGGGTGTCCTCATTAACCATCCTGGTTAATGGAAACCCAGAGTCCTCACAGCAGCTGGTGGATGGAGACACCCATATGTTTACTAATGAAAAGACAGGAAAGAAGGCTTTGAGCCTGAGAACTTGGGGCTTTGGGTCTGGATTCTGGCTGGGGTTTAATTGTTTAGGAGCTAAGGAGATACTGGGTGCAGGACAGCATCTAACCCTGCTATACATAATGTAGAAATGGAGATTGCCTAGCAAAGACCTTAGATATGGCTGTGAGGACCAATGGAAACTACTTCCTGATCACATAAAATGTCTGGTTTGGTAAAGCAAAGAGAATGTTTGTTCCCATCTGAAATGTCACTTCTACTGTGAGGCCTAGGGATGGGACCTTCTTGTCTATAGGTCCTGCCATGACCCATCTGAAATGTCACTTCTACTGTGAGGCCTAGGGATGGGGCCTTCTTGGCTATAGGTCCTGCCATGAGCCTTCCTGGCCATGGGAAAGTTCTGTGTTCCTTGTCCTCTCAGAGCCTTAGTGTGCTCATCTGCAGGATGGGATAGCAATCCAGACCCTCACAGGACTCCTATGAGGACTAAGTGAGGAAACATGTAAACCACCCTGAATGCTGTTGGACCCCAAGGCTCAGTAAACAGCACTCAGATGGTAACAGTGGGAAAAAGAAAGCGCTGTTGAGAGCAATAGAACTTGCACTGTGGAGGTAAAACCCAGATGCATTCATTCCATAGTTAGCTCAGGTATAATAAGCTGTGAACCATTTTTCTATGTCTTTAGCATTTGGGTGTCTCCCTTTGTTCTAATATACCATCCACAGGACCTGTGCTTTTTCTGTGGCAGGACCTGCTGATCCTCATGGCATTTCTGGGTGTGTGAGAAGGGAGGTGAAAGTCACCCTCAAACCCCAGGTCCTGCTGAATGTAATTTCTGCTATGGGTCCCTTCTGGAGACTACTTATTGGCAGCTCACAGCCCTTGCTTTCCTTGCAATAGAAGCTGCTCTGTGTGTCCTCCATTAACACTACCCTAGGATAAAGGGAGCCCTGGTGGTGTAGTGCCTAAGGCATTTGACTGCTAACCAGAAGTCACTGCTAACTAGAAATTTGAACCACCAGCCACTCCTTGGGAGCAAGATTGGGCAATCTACTTCTGTGGTAATATCACCTCAGAAACCCAAGGAGGGGTCACTATGAGTCAGGTCTAACTCCACAAATGTGAGTTTGGTTTTTCAATTTAGGATAAGGGAGTCTGTGGGATATACTCTCACTTAACATTCAGGAGTAAAGAAAGGGATGACCACTGGCCTTAATCAACATCATCAACATCATCCTAATCTCAATCCCCTCAAACTAACCCCAGTCCTAATTCCTAACCCAACCCTTGTCCTAACCTTAAGCCTAACCAAGAACTAGAAAGGCTTAGTGTGAAGGCCCCTCTTCTCAAAACCCCAACAAGAAGAGTTCCTTGGTCCTGGACTATGTCAGGGACTGGCCCTGGTCCTCTGCCTTCTTCCCTCTCTTCCCAGCCTACCCTCTCCAGGAATCCAGCAGACAATGGTACCACCACCACCAATTACCATTGAGTCAGCTCAGACTTCTGGTGACCTCAGGTGTGTAAGAGTAGAACTGTGCTCCATGGGACTTTCAATGTCTTGTATCTCAGGAGTAGATCAGCAGCCCTTTCTTCCAAGGCACCCCTGGCTGGAAACGAAGCTCTAACCCTTCCATTAACCATTTGCACCACCCAGGGACTCCAGACAGTGCTACAGCCCCACCCTTTTGTCTACAGTCAGTGCTTTCTCTTTTCTCTTTCCCGCTTTCTCCTTAGTCCAGCCTCAGGCTCTTGAGGCATTTTGCTTAACAGTGTGTTAGCTTGAGTAACACAAGAACCTGCAGACAATTTGAAACTACTGCTCTTCTTTACCTTATCTCAGAGCTAGCTCTTGGCCAGACTCCCTGCCACTACCCTTCTCCCCCTTCCCTGCCCCTGGGAGGTAAGTAAGGAAGGGTAGGGCATTTATACTGAGAGCAAACATCCCAGGACCACAGATTGTTTCTCCTTTTATTGGACATAGTGGGGTCAATGAAAACTCCCAGTGGTTGCTCCATAGCCCTTTTATCCTGTCTGGGAGCATGGTCTACTTCCAGGAATTCACAGAAGCCAGCAGAGGCACCCCTCCCCTTGTGGAGACCCTGAGACTCCTATAACTCATTGTTCATTGACTTCAGCCCACTGGTTTTGCTCCCTCTCCCTCATTCTTGGACCTTCTAGTGAGCAGCCAAGACAATGGGTCCACACCATCTACACTATGTCCCTTGTGGTAGTTAAGTTTGTGTGTCAACTTGACTGAGCCTGGTTGAGTGGCTAGGCAGCTGGATGTAGTATTCCCCATGATAAGACTAGTAATAACTCCATGGTGAAATCTACTGTGAGCAGCTAAGTAGCTGCCCTGGGGATGTGGTCTGCTTCCTGTATATAAGGAGAAGCCTTGGGGAATGGTCTCTAACTTATGGCACAATTGGACCTGTATGTAGCCATGTCGTTGTTCAGCAGCCTGCCATGCTCTGTCAACCTTGGGATTTACAATGGACTTGAATTAATGTCCTGCTGTGTGGTTTGGTAACATCGAGACTATGCCATTTTATTTGTCGACCTTGGGCAACTCAGCCAGTAGCTGCCTGAGTGAAGAGATGCCTCTAGCTTCAGTGGGCTGGAAGCAAGAGGCAGAGCTGAAGCCCAAGGTTGAGGGGCTTTCACCCAGCTCCCAGAGCCTGGCACTTTGAACTTGGACTTAAAGCCTCCAAACTATGAGAGAATAAACTCCTGTTTGTTCAAGCATCCCATTTGTGGTATATATTCTTTTCAGAGTGGTATTAGGTAACCAGAACATCGCTGTTCTTCTGACATGCTGGCAGGAAGGCTCAGCTCTGACTTTCATTCCTTAACAGATCCCTAAGGAAGGGCTCAGCAGATGCACAAATTAGTTGGATTGAAGGGTGTCTCAGTGCCCTTTGGCTGCCATAACAGAATGGGTGGCTTACAAGAATGGAAATGTATTGCCTAAAGGAGCTCTGGTAGTGTAGTGGAAATGTATTGTCCATGGTATATATTTTTTTCAGAGTGGTATTAGGTAATTTATTCCTGCTCTTCCATGTGCCCATGGTCTTTATTCCTGCTCTTCCATGTGCCCAGGTCTTTATTCCTGCTCTTCCATGTGCCCATTCCTTCCCTCACACTACCTTGACACCCTCCCTCTCCAAACCTCAGCTGGAGATACCTTTTCAGGAAGTGCTCCCTGACCCTTTTGACCAATTGTACTTTGCTCTCATTTAACTGTTATCTAACTACTTAGTTTGTATTATCTGTTTAATTACATATCTGTTTCCTCCATGTGCTTTGTGGGGTGGGGGCTATCCTTCTGTCCCTGGGCTGAACACATTTGTCCTGTCAAGAATGAATGCATCCCAAGGTGAGGGGTCCAGGGCTGGACTTGGCATCAAGTTTTCTTGTTCTGCACTCCAGGATGCTGACAGAGAGCCAAGGCTCTGACATCCTAGGAGTCTCCCTCTCTCCTGGTTCCAAGCATCTTTTCTCCTAATTCCTAGGTAGCTGCTGTTCTAGGTCGCTGGGCTGAAGCCTCCTCCAGATTTTGTCCTTTAAAACTCATTGATTTTTGTGCTGACTTTTACAGTACAAATGTCATCATTAGATAAAATAATTGAAGCGGGTAATCTATTGCTGAGCTCATGCCACCCCTCCCACCCTGCCCTACCTGTGCAGTCAGCAAGGGCACTGCTAGACTCTGTCCCCATCACCAGCTGTATCTCTGCTCTGGGGGCTGAGCTGGGCCTGGGGGTGGGTGTCTCAGGTTGGACATTCTTCCCTGTTCTGAGATACACAGTGTGATGCAAGAGACCAGCATGGCCACAGTGACAATGCTGACCAGATGTGAGGCCTGGGGAAGTCCTTATCCTTTCTGATCTGAAGATGAACTAAGAGAACACAACTAGATGGCCCACCCTGTCTCTACCACCTGTAGAGAGCTCCTCCTTTTCCTTTCTGAGCTGCTGAGTGTGGAAGGGGCTGGGTACCCAGAAAACCAAGTGTGAGATTCATTACTTGAAAAAAACAGAGGTTGGGCTCCCCAGAGAAAAAAGCTGTATAACAGGAACATAAACCTGTCAATCATTTTTGTTTTTAGTGGCTTTCCTTAGATAAGGTGTGTTTTGGCTCAAACTCAATTCCCATCCCCAATTCTGAAATCCAATCTTCTGGCACATGAAAAGGGTCTTGGGGAGCATCTTTTCAAAAGCTCTCTGGACAGAAATTTCTTTGACTTGTGGAGCTGGCAGGTGTGTTGCTGGGCAGGTAAGAGACATTGGCTGTTTATTCTGTTCCTTGACTTGAGCAAGCCAGTCCTTGTAGAGGGGATGCAGGCTCCTGGTAGAATGTGTGTTCCCCTGGGCCTTGGAAAGGGTGAGGATGGGTCTGGGTGAGGGGGAGAAGGGCCTTGGTTTAGGTGCTATTGGGACATTTCACAGGAAGCCTCAATGGCAGAATAAAGCTGGGAGGGAGCTTTGCCTACCTGCCCAGCTTCCTAGGGTCAGGGGCAGCCCTACCCACTGTGCCAAGGTCAGGGCTGTTGTCAAAGCTGGGGTGACTAGTTATGAGTTGGGGTTCTTCCCCTCTAGGCTGAGGGCTAGGCTTGTCATTTCACTCCTTTGAGCCCCAATTCCCTCATCTATGAATGGATCCCCACTCTTTGGGTAGCAGCACAGATTAGGAGACTGAGAGAATGCTTGGAGTGAGGGACATAATGGTGCTGGCTCAGGAAATGGGGGCTCTCCCACCCTACTGAGTACATATACTTAGTGCCAGGACAGAAGCCATGGTAGGCTCCTGGCCAAGGTGGGAGAACAAGGAGAAGCAAGTGCTAGAAATGAAGCACAGGCAAATGGTGTAAAGTGACCTGGCAAATTAGAGTGGGCTGGGAGCCGAGACCCCAGAGGAAGCCGGTGGACCATTGACAGACCTGGGCCTGCACCATCTATGAATTCTTGTTGTTAGTTGCTGTGAGGTTGGTCTGAGACTCAGGGTGATCCCATGAACAATGGAATGAAATGCTGTCTCGTGCTGCATTATCTCCATGACCACCATCGGTTGTGATCTGTAGTTTTCATTGGCTGATTTTGGGAAGTAGATTGCCAAGCTTTTCTTCCTAGTCCATCTTAGTCTGGAAGTGCTGGTGGAACCTGGTCAGCATTATAGCAACACAAGTATTGACAGATAGGTGGTGGCTGCACATGAGGTGCATTGGTTGGTAATTGAATCCAGGTCTTCTAAATGGAAGGCAAGGACTTGTAAAACTTGTTGTTGTTGTTGTTATGTGCCGTCGAGTTGGTCCCGACTCATTGCGACCCCTCCTTGGGTTTCCGAGGCAGTATCACTACGGAAGTAG
>NW_006921667.1:3364796-3398741 GCF_000298275.1 Orycteropus afer afer | reverse complement strand
AGGAGTGGCTGGTGGGTTTGAACCACCAGCCTTCTGGTTAGCAGTCAAGTGCTTTAGCCACTATGCTACCAGAGCTCCCAACACTACGGAAGTAGATTGACCCATCTTCCTTCCGAGGAGTGGCTAGTGGGTTTGAACCGCCAGTCTTCTGGTTAGCAGTCAAGTGCCTTAGGCACTATGCTACCAGTAGGAGGCAGTAATTCCTCACTCCCCACACAGAAGGGGCATCCTGGTCCACGTCCCAAGTTCTCACTAGGTTGCCTGAAGAGCCCAGGCAGGGCTGGTGTCATACCTGTGGGAACAGAGTCCTTCTGGGCTCCCTGTCCCATGTTCCTCACAGAGCATCTGAAGCTCACACCTAGGCCTTCTCTGTGACCTCTGCAAGGTTCTCTGAGTCCTCACGGCTAGGACCTGGGGCTTCCTGGCTGCCCTTTCTCTGACCCCAGGAGGTTAGTTGGGAAGGATCTCATCAGAGGGACTTACTTAGCCTCACTGTCAAGACAAAGTTTGCAGGATCAAATCTCAGGGCTCTCAAAAGAGCCTTTACTCAAAATATGCTGACCTTTGGGGGAGTTGAGAAGGAGCACTGAGGGTGGGTGTGCAAGGTAGCCACCATCTTGCTGAGCCTTGTAGATGTTCCCTAGGTAGGGCATAGCCGAGGAAAGGTGGGCTAGACCCAAACGGGGCAAGCTTGGGATATACTTGCTCCATCATATCTTCTCCTTCTGGATCCCGGGCGCGTAAGCAGGAACAGTGAGGGCGGCCTATGACCTTGTCCTTTTCCTCCCTCTGATCTTGAGGCAGTTCCTTCCCTGTGGTGGCCACACCTTCTCCCTTTTAACCTCCCCCTTGCTATCCAGGCAACCACCCACCAAAGTCTCCAAATTTAATTGGTAGTACAAATACACCCGGAAGTTACTCGGGCCCAGACCCCAAGCCAAGACTTGACCAGGCCTTCAGCTATTGTTGTGTCTCACCATCCGTGGAACAGGTCTGGCTTCCACTGGCCACCAGGAGCTCTCCCTGCATGACAGCAACATTTCCCTCCTATGAACAGAGTGTTCACAGGAAAGTTCTTAGAAAATAAAATGTACTTGTTTTTCTGCTTTCGTTATTGATTTTGTTTTAGCAGGAAGGAGCTGGATGTAATTTTAGTTTGATTTTCCTCTCTGTTTCCAAGTAGACAGAGATGTTGTTATCAATGCCTTCCATTCCCAGCCCTCTCAGTGACTGAGGCCCTTAGTGAACACTGGTGCTGCCACTGGGAACTCTTGTCTTTTGGGCAGATCTATTGCAAGTTGTCTCTGCTGCTTGCACCCAATGCCCTGCCAACAACCAGGAGACGTAGTTAAGAGTTCTGTGGGATTTTGGTAAAAGTGAGTTTTCTGACTGATGCAAAAACAAGCCCTCCAGGAGACCCCACGTGCCACACATGCAGGGCCCCACCCTCATCTCTTAAGCTTGTTTCCTGATTCAGTACCCCCTCTGAGCCTCAACATTCTGATCTGTGTGAGGGAAGCTCTTGATGGGTTAACATATGCCTGCCGCCTGCTCCGGTACCTGGTACTTAGTGAGTGCTTCCATCCACGTGTCACCTCCCTGCAACTACCTGTCCTATCTTAGCTCCCCAGACTAAGTCGCTTCTCCGCTTTCTACACTCCCTTCTTAGGCTACCCACTTCCTGAGGCTTCAGAAATCCCAACATCAAAATTGCAGGTTTCCTTGATAACTTAAATGTGCTGGGTTTCAGAACACAGCCTGGAATTTGCTTATATTCCTTCTTGACAGCCCCTGATATCTGCTTGTTTCCTCATGTTGCCTCTTACTCTGAACAGCATGGCTCATACCTCAGTTCTCTGCATCTCTGGGCTTTGAGTGGTCAGGGCAAGGAACTTTTGGTGACTGTGGCTCTTTGGAGGTTTTACTAGTACAGTCTGGCTTCCATTACTGGAAGTGTCAGTGGAGAGGTAGGAGGCCCAGGTCAGGTGCACAGCTTTCTTGAGAGAGCCAGCTGGGCAAACACTTCTTAACAAAAGCAGCCTGGTTCTTGAGGATGGAGGGGAACGTCCAAACAGATACTGAGAGATCAATAAAGGCTTCCAACCACTGGGACAAAGATGCTTTGTTCCTGGTATGCTAAGTACCTGCTCCAATAGTGCCGTCCCATCCTAAGATAGTGGACTTCCATCTGGATGCACCTATATTCTATGCACTCCTTTACCACTTATGCCATGGGCAAACCACTGGAACCTCTCTGAGCCTCAGCTCACCAGTCTATAAAAATGGGGGTGCTATTCCCATCTGGGACTGTAGTAAGGGCTAAAGGTGATGTGAATTGTTCCTGGCACACAGTAGGTCCTCAGTGCCTGCTGGTGGCCTTCTCCTTTCTAGAATACTGGGGTGCTGATGGTAACCTCTCTGTTCAGCATGTCTGGAGCAGGTCTATAGGCAGGTCTCTGGACCAGAATATGGGTTGTTGGCTTCTGGTCACTCAGCTCTGGGTTCCTTTGTTGACCCTACCTTCTCCTTGCCCTTGCTCCAAATGCCAGAAAGTACACATCTGAACTTCTGTCCTGCTGGCATGATTGTTTCTACACTCATAGTGTTGCTCTTCCTAAGCTATAACTTGAGAGTGGTGGTGCTAGGAGTGGTACAGGGGGACCTGCAAGAGGTGGGGTGGCTGAGGAGAGAGGAAGAGCAGGTAGTCCTGCCTGGGTTGGAATTCCAAGAGACTGAAACCAAATATGTGCTTTAGAGGAGTGTGTTTAGTGGGAAGGGAGGACACACTCAGAGTGAGCACTTGTGAGGCACCAGGGTCCTCTGGTTGGGGCTATGACAAGATTGTCATAGCATGTGTGCATGCTGGTCCCTTGTAGGAACTCCTGGCCATTCCTCATCTTGGATACTTAGGGATTGATATCATGGAGGACAAGTATGCTTAGGATCACATGAGAGAATGAGTAGGATGAGGATGATATAGCCACTCCATCAATCACTAACTATGTGCGAGGTATAGATATGCTTGCTTGGCATGGACTAGTTTATTTAATTCTCATAAGAATCCTATATGCTTAGTATTATTATTATCTCCATTTTATAGATAATAAACAGAGGCAGAGAGAGGTTAAGCAAGTTGTCAAGATCAAATTGTTGATAAAGGGTAGAGCCTTGTGATGAAGCCTGACCAATGTAACCACTGTGTTATGCTACTACTCCTATAGCACAACAGGTAGTCATGCCATGTCCAGGGCAAGTAGTAAGGGACAGATAAGACTCTAGCCAAGCACTAATTGAAACATACCACATACGTAGTTTAAAATTTTCTGGTAGCAACATTCAATGGAACAGGTAAAATTAATTTAATCATATATTTTATTGAGGCTAATGCATTAGTTTAGCTCAATTTCGTTATTTTAACATATAATCAACATAAAAAATAATTAATGAAATATTTTACTTTTTTGAGGGAGGTACTAAATCCTCACAATTCAGCCTGTTTTATACTTAATGTTGTTGTTAGTTACTGTGGGATTGACTCTGACCCATGATGTCTCCTGTGCACAGAATAAAATATTATCCAATTCAATACCCACTTCATTGTAGTTGGTATATTGGAGCCCATTGTGCCCACTCTATATTTTGAGTGCCTTCCAACCTAGTGGGGTTATCTTCACTATATTAGACAATGATCTGCTGTGATCCATAGGATTTTCATTGGCTCATTTTCAGAGATGGACTACCAGGTCTTTTGTCCTTGTCTGTCTTAGTCTGGAAGCTCCACTGAAACGTGTTCACTACAGGTGATCCTGCTGGTGTATGAAATATTGGTGGTATAGCTTTCAGCATCATAGCGACATGCAAACCACTGCAGTACAACTGACTGACAGCCACATTTCAAATGCTCAGTAGTTTCATGTGGCTTATGGCCATCACAATCAACATTGGATGGTGCAGGAGCTCCTATCTTCTGCCCATTTATGATACATAGCCTGACTAATGGAAATATTGCAGATCTCTGTGTTTTAATTTGGCATGAAACTCCTGAGTTACATCTCAGAGTCTCCTGAGTGTTCTGCCTCCTGCCCTATTATCCTTTAGCCCAGCCTTCTGAATAGGTTTCTGTCTCTTCCATACCTCTGTGACTTTACACAAGGTGGTTCTTTATGTCTGGGAGTCCTTTCAAGGTAGGACAGAATCTTGGTCATAAAGGACAAAAATATTCTGATGCCCATAAAAGCTGTGACAGGCTGTAGGCTCATTCATGGCTTCCTTGGAATTGGGGCAGATGGCTCTGGAGTGAGAATTTTTTTATGATGGAGGTCCCTACTGTGTTCCTGACACTGTTCACCAAATTCTCACTAAATAAAGGTTCACTAAATTAAGAACCCTTCTTCTCAGGTCGTGTGCTGGTTCTGACCTCTGGAATGTGCCTCACATGTAAAGGGGAGGATTTAAAGCTTGAGTTGGTATGCCACTGCATGCTTGGCATTCTCTGGATTCTGTCCTGCCTTCTTCTGGGAGCAGCTTGATATCAGAACTTAGCTATGCTACCGTATGTCTGGGGGACTCGGTTCCACCCATCACAGACACCTTTGAATGCCTTGCACCTATCCTCATACCCCTGAATGTTCTCCTGCCCTCTATCTTGCCTAAGCCTACACTCCATCCAGCTGGTGCTCAGACCTTGAGGAAAGCCACAGCCAAGGCCTGGCTCGAGGTTCCTGTTTTCCTCCCTCCTATGGTTCTCAATACATTACCTCCAGAAGAGAATCCTGAGGGTTGTGATTGTCCCCTGCTTACTGCTGATGACAAGGTTAGGGGATGCAGGTGGGAAGGGGAGCTCTGCTACCTCCAGCTATTTAGTGAAGACCCAACCCTAGTGAATAGACAGTTGAATTTCTTCTCCCAGTTGCAGAGCTTACAATGAACTGCTCATCTAACAGTGTTCTGTTGCTATTCCAGAAGACTAGGACCAGTTCTAAATGCTTTCAGGATGCTTATTTCCTTTTAAACTGTAAATCAGTACAATTGCTGACAACTCTGACTCAGAATCCCCATCTATAGCTCTAGTTGTTCTTACTAAGTTGATGAAAAAGTAGTTATGGGCTCTGATGGAGTTCACCTGGTACCCTGTGCTGAGGCCACAGGGGTGATGGGCTTGTGCTAACTCTGGCCCAGTGAGGCTGACATTCAGGCATTGAGAATCCAGTAGCAGGCTAGGATGGTCCCCTTCCTTCAGCCAGCCACAGAGCCTTGACACTGTAGTGGGAAGAGGGGATACTTGGCAGAGTATGCATTCACATTTGATGGTAGGTTTTCCCAGGAGGTGAAGGGGTTAATAGTGATGAAGATCTTTGGGGTGCTAGAAGTGTCCCTGTATAGCAGAGGCTAAGGAGAAGGACTTTGGGGTCAGATTGACATGGATTTTAATCTGGCTGTAGCACCTACCTCTCTGAGTCAGTTTTGCCATATATAAAATAAGGATCATAACAGAACTGCCTTGCTAGAGCTGCTGGGATGGAAAAATGAGATGGCAATACATAGGGCTTGGACAGTACCTGGAGCATTGCTAGGGCTTCTTGTGTGGTGGCTGCTCTTGGGGAAGACATTGTGGACAGGGGTGGGTACTTTGAACCAGTCTGTATGGCAGTCTGCCAGCCCTTCCTCCACGGCTTATAGGGCCTGATGTTGGCCTGGGCTTCTGCATCATGGTGCAGGGTCTTCCTGGACCTGAGCTTCTACTCCACATGAAGAATTGCCTTGTATTAATTCAACCATTTTTCCTGGCTGGATTTATTGAGCAGCTACTATGTGCCAAAGTGCCCTAGTGGCACAATAGTTAAGCATTTGGCTTATCCAAGAGGTCACCCAATGGCTTGAACTCACCCAGTGGCTCTGCAGGTGCAAAGACCTGGTGATTTGCTCTTGTAAAGATTACAACCTATATGTTGTTGTTGTTGTTATGTACCATCGACTCAGACCCGACTCATAGTGACCCCTCCTTGGGTTTCTGAGGCAGTATCACTGTGGAAGTAGATTGCCCCATCTTCCTTCCGAGGAGTGGCTGGTGGGTGTGAACCGCCAGCCTTCTGGTTAACAGTCAAGTGCCTTAGGCACTATGCTACCAGAGCTCCCACAGCCTATGTAGGGTTGCTATAAATTGGAATTTACATGATGGTACACAACAGCAGCTCTGTACTAGGCTCTGGGCTAGGCACTTGGGGTATGCAGTGGTAAATAATTATCTCAGGATTTTTGGCCACCAGGGCCATGTTCAGAGGCAATTGCTGCTGCTGGGATGGGCCCTGGGATATGGAGACCTGCCCAGAGTTTGACAGGTCACTGGGCCATCCTGGAGATGGTAGTGTGTGCAGTAAACTTAACTTGAGGCACTGTTGTGTTTGCTTCTCCAAAGACAACAGAGTATTGCAGAATCAGGCTTATGGGGTTTGCAATCCTGGCTCAGCTATTACTTGAGTTACTCTGTGGGCTTCAGTTTCCTCATGTGAAATTAGAAATAATAATGCTGCCTTCATGGGTTGCTATCAGGAGCATGTGAGAGTGTGCGGGGAAGCATCCAGAAGTGCTTCATGACTGGGAGTTTTCTCCCCTACTCCCCTTGGCCCCTTGCTCCTGGCCAGGAGGACATCTGCTCTTTGGAATAGGAGGAGGGGGAGCAGGGATGGAGTTGGCCCTGGCAACCAAGTTCCTGTTGCTGAGGCTGTCCCACCCCCAGCATTGATCATCCTATTAGTCCAGCTGTCTGCATCCCCCTTGGAGCCCTTGAGCAACCCTGGCATTTCCAGGGCCTCCCAGCAGCTTGTGATAGATGCCCCCTCTTTCATCTAGCCTTTGCTTATGGCAGGCCCTGGGTGGGTGAGGGAGATGTGTTGGATCAGCCTTGAGGATGGTATTTTGGAAGGAAATTTCAAATTACATTTCAGCATAATACTCAGCCTCCCTCGGCCCCCACCTGCATCCCATTTGTAATCTGGCCTGAGAGGTTACGGCAAGATGTAACTAACTTGTGATGGATGGCCTAGCAGTCCTATTAGGCCTGCGGAGGCTGGCAGAGTGGCTTCTTAATTAATATAGATGTGAATTTACTTTTGTGATTTAATGGGTATGTTTTGAAAGCCAGTCTGCATAAGGCCATAGAGGCCCTTGGGCTCTTAGAATGGCCAGGCTGCCTGGGTGGGGAGTCTGGCCCCATCGCCCAGTTTTTGTAGTGCACCAGATCCTTTGACCACTGGCCCAATTATGAATAGTCTTTGCCATCTTTGTGCTCTCCAATCACCAAAGTGGGGTGGAGAGCCACTGCTTCCGAGGCAGTATGGGAGGCAGCAGCACAAACTTTTCTGGGGAAACCAGCTCCGCATGATCAGGAGAGGGTGGAGAGAAGCAAGGGAGAGCAGGATGCTCAATTTTTTCAGAGGCAGAGTAGCTTTCATTCTTCCCTGGGAGCAGATGTGGTTTCTGATGATATGTATGTGTTGACTGTCAATGTGTGTGTATGTTAGTGTGCGCCAGTGTGAGTGTGCATGTGACTAGAAAAGTGTGTGGGAATAAGTGCTATGTGTGCCTATATTTGTATGAGAGCTATGAGGGTGTGAAATATGTGTAACTGTGTGAGATATGGTCTACTGGTATGTGTTTAACAACTGGCTCTAAAATAATAGTAATAAAAGCCCTGTGTTGAAGCATTTGTTTATTCCTATGGTGTAAATACTCCCACCATGGCTGATTTTGAGAAATGTGGGAAGAGAAAGATGCCTGTAATACACTGTTACATAGTATTTACACCATACCGACTCAATAGACGGAATTGCCCTGAAGCATATGATGTTATGTGCTGTCGAGTCGGCCCCGACTCATAGCGACCCCTCCTTGGGTTTCTGAGGCAGTATCACTATGGAAGTAGATTGCCCCACCTTCGTTCCAAGGAGTGGCTGGTGGGTTTGAACCACCAGCCTTCTGGTTAGCAGTCAAGTGCCTTAGGCACTATGAGATAAAAGTAAAATGTAACAAACTGATTAGGTAGTGATAAGTTGAGAATTTATAATTTTGTTTTACAGTAATTTGTTTCATTTTAAGCTCATATAATTTAAAGTGTCTGTGTTTAATAACTGGTTCACAACATTACTGAAAATTTAGCAATAGATTTTCATGTGGTAGTACAACCTGAACTTCAGCACACGTTGTGTGTGAACGAGAGTGTGTGTGTGTGTGTGTGTGTGGTTAAATGAATATTAGTGTATGTGAGCAAGTGTGTATGTGACTGAATGTGAGCAGAATATATATGAGTGAGTGTGTGAGAGAATATGTGAGTGTGAGTGAATGTATTTGTGAATATAGATATGTGGGAGTGAATGTAAATACATAGGAGGATTGTGTGTATGTGTGAATGAATGTGGGTATGGATGTGTATGTGTGCATGAATGTGAGTGTGAGTGTGAGTGTGTATGAACACATGAGTGTGTGGGTGAGCTGATTGTGTATAAGCGTGTGACTGCGTGTGAGTGCGAACATCTGAGCGTATGTGAATGAATGCGTGCAAAGTGAAGGAGAAGCATTTCTGTGCACACAGCATCAGGCCTGGGGCTGAGCCATGTCTTCCCAGGGCTGAGTCTCTTGGCCACCCATCCTTCCAGCATTCCTTGTCCCTTGTCACTGGTTCACTATCCACAGACCCTGCAGGCAAAACCTGAGCATCTGTCATCCCTTGTTCCTTCTTCTCCCTCTTCCGCTGCCAAAGGCCCTCATCCTCATGTCAGTGCCCCAGCCTGACCCATGTTCAGCCTCTGCTGGTGCTTCCTAGGTCACACCCTAGCCTCTGCTGGCCTCTGGGCCTTTGTCCTCCAGGTCACACCCTTGCTACCTCCTAGAACTGTGAAACTTATGTTTCCAAATTGAACCCTTCTTACACCTCAGGGAGTGTCCCTACTGTCTGGCTTCTTCCAGGCCCTCTGTGTTCTGTTGTGCCCTGAATCCCAGCCTCACCTATATGGTACCCCTGGGTGCTACTCCCTCATGCAGCAAAGAAGGCCCTGACAATGCCATCTTCATTTCCACTCTCCCCTGAGGGGTGCCCATCCCTCTGCCTGACTAGTTCCAAGCTGGGTGGATGTCAGCTCAGGCTTAACCCTAGTACCCCTGGAGCAGAAGACCCTGCTCCTGTAGCCCCTTTCTACCTGGCATTGCCCATATCTGCCCCTTAAGCAGAGAGTTGTTCCTGGAACAGCTTTTTATGTGTCTCTCCTTCTCAACTGCGAGGTCTTCAAGGGTAGTAGTGCCAGAGTGGCTCCAGTTGGTCCCTGGGGTATGTGTGGCTAGGGAGCGGCCTGGCTGGAGCCCTTGTTCTATAGGGCTGCCTGTGGTGACAACTGTGGCCTCTTCAAGTTATCTCCATCTTTGGCTTTGCAGGCACCACCTCTTTAAAGGTGGGCTTTAAAGGAGACAAATTAACTCAAGTATCAAAGAGCAAATGTGACAAACATAAGTTACAGAACATTTGCTATGAAATCTAAAGGATGTGAGACAGGACCACTGAACCAGGGTTGATGGGACACAGAGGTAGGAGGCTGGCCACAGAGAAGGAACTGGTGCTCCAGGAGAGAGTGGGACCTGTGTTCCTGATCCCCAATGAGCCAGACCCTGCCCTAGGTGTTTTGTGGCCATCATTGAATTTGTCACTCTGCTCATTTTACAGAGGGGACCACTGAGATCAGAGAGCTTAAGAGACAGCATGTGGATGCATCCATTTCCTCTTTGTCACATCCCAAAGCCCTGACACATAATATTCTTCCCACCCAGCAGCCATAGAGTCAGGCAGGAGCCACTGAGAGCCATGGGCTCCAGGTGTATGGATGGGGATGTGGGAGGTGAGTGCTCTCAGGTGCTCTTCAGGGCTCCAGGGATACCCCAGGGACTGCCTTCCTGCTTCTCTATCCTTCTCCATCCTCAGAGACCAGACTCTGGTGGATGAGAGGGATAGGTTTGTCATGGCTGTGCTCACATGTCCTGATCTTGGCCTGATGTCCTCCTTCTGTCCTGTGCTTTCTGCCTCATTCCAGGAATGCCACTGTGATTCTCTTCCTTGTGGGGGACACCATCCTTACTCTGCTCATGCCCAGTGGAAACATCAGCAGGTCCCCCAACAGGCCATTGGTTCCAGGAGGCCTTGATGCCCACGTCCTGGTGGCCTGAGCACTCACTGTCTCTTGCCTACCTGGAAAATGTCTCTTCATTGTACAAGCCCATTTTTGGGGTGTACTCTCAGGTTACTTCCTCAGACCTTTCATCCTAACACCACCTGACAAACAGCTTACTCTCCATATCCTTCACCATCCCTAGCATGGGCCTTGAGTAGGGTATAACTTTCTGATTTCTGCTGAGTTCCTTGAAGGTGGGGGCAGTGTCTGATTATCTCTGACACTACAACAGGGCACCACACTCATTGGTGAGGATCTGAGGAATTAAGTGAGCAAGGAGCTAGTCCTGTAGCCTTGTCCAAGGGAGGTGGGAGCCTCTGTGGTGACCAGGGAGCCCCACATGCGTCTGGCTGCTTCTGGTCTCAAGTATCAGGAAGGTCTTCCTGGGGGTCAGTCAGGAGTAGGGCTAGCAGGGGGCATCCCTGGGAGACCCCTGACAGTCTGCAGGGATGGGACCCAGTCCAGGGCTCCTTCTTTTCTTCCCAGCAATCATTTCCAGAATTATGAGAATGTTGCATCTCACTAGTTGGTGTCAGGTATTAACACTAATTGCAAATGAACAGCTGCTAATGACATGTGTCATGCCTTCACTTTCCTACCAGCCTTCAAAGCTAAACTCTCTGACTTGACCATGGTGCTTTGAGCTCTCTCTGGGGCCGCATGGGTTGATTGTGGGTCTGGGGTGGGGTCAGAGGGTTGACCTGAGTGTAATGGAGAGCAGAGCTTGTCAGAGTAGATAGATCTGGGTTTGCCTCCTGGCTCTGTTCTGAGCCAGTGGCTTATCTGTGAGATAGGCATCATCTGATATCTTGGGGGTATGCAAGGCATGGTTGAAGTGTGGGTGCCAGGCTGTGGTGGGGTTTCACAGATATGCCTCATTTTTGTGCCTTCCCTGAGGCCTTTGGCTGACTGGCCAGACATGGGTACAGAGCTCTGGTTCTGGAGCCAGAGCACCTGGATTCAAAACCCCGTGTCCTTCTAGCACCCTACTGGCTGAATGGCCTTGGCAAGATGTTAACTTCTGTACCTTGACATGGGGCCACCTTGATGTGCTCAGCTGTGAAGTGGGAAGTGCACAGGTTCTCACTGCATCAGGTAGTTTTGGGGATAAATGGAAAAGATATGTATAGCATTTAGGGAAGTTCCCTACACCAAGTCTGCTGTTAGTAAGCACTTATTTTAAGGATTGTCCTATCATCCCCATTTCAGTAATGGTAGTCCTGTAATACCATGGGGGAAGGTCATCTGGCTGGGCCACTGACAAAAAGCAGAGACATGGCTTTGGGGCCTCTTGGAAATTGAAACATGGCTGTTTTGGGTGAACATTTGGAAATTCTCCAGATTTGCTTTGGAATCAAATTCGAGAGAAACCCAGGGCAATATCCATAGTGTTCTGAAATCACAGACATGGGCCATTCATTCTGCTGGCCATGTGTGTAGATGTAGGGACAAAATTTCTCTGGTTGTCAATTCTTTTATACCTGTGAAGTAGGAATGGTTATCCTTTCCTCATAGGTTGTCCAAAGGGAGAAAGGAAACAGAGCACTTAAGAGTCTTACAGATGGAGGAGAGGGAGTTATGGCTCCTGACCTGCTGGGCACCAAGGACTTGAAGGGGCTGGAGGGTAGCTCTTCCTGGGGGGTCTTATACTGACCTCCCTGCTGGGCATATCCAGCTGGGATCTTTCTTCCTCCCTGGTGGACCGTTGGGCAGGCCTGTTGTAAATACTAGCCTGGTTCCTCATTTTGAGAAGATGGCATCGAAAACCAGAGGACTTTGCAAACCATCCCTGCAAATCCTGGAGAAAAAACTGCTAAAATCAATACCAAATACCTTGTAAGTGAAAGGTGACACAAACATCAAACTTTATTTGTGAAAATTCTAAGAATCATTAGCATATTATGGATTCTTTAAAAATATGATCTCACTCAGTTGACAGAAGGGAATTGCAAATCAAAGTGACTATTTATTGCAATGGGAATAAGGGAACTGCCAGATTAAAAAAAAATATTGAAGGAGCTAGAGATATGAAACATGGACAACAGTAGCAGATAAACACAAAATTTTATCCAAATAATGGAACCTGAATGGAACAGAAGTTGGTGAAGAATTATTTTATAAATCCATTTTCATTTTAACATGTGTAAAATGCAAATTTTGATCATTATGTAAATTAGTTACTTGGTGTAATTTACTTAATTCAAAGCACTTAATGCAGCGTGGTATGTTTTTTCCAAAGTGCCAGAATAGACGTTTATTTTAAATTGTTTTTAATCTCGATCTTCCAGCCTTATTATTTAAAATGTTTTTCCCTTGTGTTTGTTTTTTAAATGGAAAGGAGAAGAGCTTAGTGGGAAGTGGAACATGTTATAATCAACAGATATCCCCCATGGCAGGGGGTCCAGGAAGGGACCTGGGGATGCTTTACACATATGTCCTTCTACCTGCAATGCCACACGTGTGCAGATACCCTATGTAATGTGCCCACTAGGCATTATAGAGGGTCCATGTTCCCTTGCCAGAACTCGCTGTCCATGGCTGGTTCTGAAACATGTTGGAGCAGAAACAGTTCCAGTTGCCATCAAGTCAACTCTAACTCAAGGTGGCCTGATATGTATCAGAGTAAAACTGTGCTCCGTAGAATTTTCAATGGCTAGTTTTTCAGCAGTAGATCACCAGCCCTTTCTTTTGAGACACCTCTTCTGGACTTGAACCTCCAACTTTTTGTTGAGCAGCTGAGCATTAATCATTTGCACCACTTGCTCAGAGAAGAGGGTTCCGGGATATTATTTGGCCCCTGTTAGAAACAGAAATTAGTTCTCTTTCTCAGAGAGTTTTCAATGACATTTTAGCTATGTTAAAACTTTGGGATTTCCATTATCACAGAAGGGAGAGCTGACCTTTTTAGTCTTCTATTGTGTCATCCAGTTGTCTGGACGGCATCTCCCTTCTTGATGAGCCTCCAGAACAAGAAAGATGATTTGCTCATTTGGGAGCCCTTTGGGCACGTTCCTTGCAGTGCTGATGAGAAGGTTGGAAGGGAGCTGACAGCCACCAAGCATATATTTTGCAGTGTGCCAGTTAGAATATCAGCCCCTCCCTGAAGAAGCCCAGCATGCATGTGAAGACACTGGTGAGCTCTGTCTTGCAGATGAAGAAACAGGCTCAGAGAGGGCTTTTGCCAAAGGCCACCTGCTAGTGAGGGTAGGATTCGAACCCATGCCTTGCTCCACTTGGAGGAGTGAGGCCAACAGATCTTCTTCTCATATGATTCTCCCTGAGCTTTGCTTCTTCAGGCCATAGTGAGAGAAGATGGTCTTATTTGGAAAAAGATGTCACTCTGGAGGCTTACTGAGACCTTAGACCATGACTATTGCCTAGATATCTGGGATTGTGGCTGGGCAGAGGATTCTCCCTCCCAGATGAGTCCTTGGGCAAGCAGATGTACATTTCTATCTAGAAATTTACAAAGCCCAAGTGACCAAGGGGCCCAGGCAGAGTGTTTGAAAGCCAGGGTGCTTGGCCTGAAACCCAAGTCTTCCCTGCCATCACTGTGGTGGGGTGTCTTGAGGTATTGCTTACCCTGTTTTCTTCCCTGGCAGCTCTGCTGTCTCCAGTTCCCTTGGTCCTCCCCTTTCTGGTTAAGAGCAAGGGTTTCTTCATTTGGTGTCAGAGTCCTTATGTTGCCACCACACCCTTTCTGTGTGCTGTTCCTCTGTCTGGAGTGCTCTTCCCAAGATGTTTCTGTAGCTGCTCCTTCATGCTAATGTCTCCTCACCAGTCACCTCCAGCATAGCGTCTGTTTTCTTCAGAGTAGTTACCACTCTGGAAATAAGCTATTTGTCTCTTGTTTGTTTGTACGTCCCATTCTCTAGTTTCTGAGGTTTCAGTTCCATGCAGAGGACAATGGGGCTTGTTTGTTTTTATTCCCCTACACCTGGAGAGTGCCTGGCACAGAGAAGGCTCCCAATAAAGATTGGAGTAGGGAAGAAATAAATAAGTTCACAGAGTGTATGCTGAGGAAGGACTCACTTAGGCTTGGGTATTGGAAAGAACCCTGGTGACTGGCTGCTTGTCCTGGGGGTCATTACATCAAGTTTCTTGTGGAAAATGCTCTCCCAGTACTCACTCAGGACCCCTATGTTCCTGAGCTGCCTCCTTTCCTAGGGAGGAGAACCTCCTTGGAGCTCTCCCTCCCCTGCTGGTGGGGACATTCTTCCCCACATGCCTCATGCCTCCTTGCAGCCTCAGGGAGCAGGGGACTCTTTGTCTTCTGCCTTTGCTGGGCTAGGGTGTAATGAGACCCTAATAGAGGGTGGTTGGTTGGGGAAGCTGTGTCAGCATGGTGGGCTATCCAGGCAATCTAGATAGGGAGCTTGCTGGGGGAAGACTGAGCCAAGGTTCCATGGATCTTGGGGCTCATGGATTGCCTGCTCTCCCAACCAGGGAGCAGCCCACCTCTGTCCCTGTGGGCCCTCTTGGGGAGCTGTCCTTCTCTGGGGAGCAGCACCTGACATCTGGCACTTTCAAGGTGAAAAGGACTTTTTCTGGAGACACAGATTTCCTTGGTCCCATTCCTTAGGGAGTGGGACCAAGGGCTGCACAGGTGGCTGGCACTTGCAACTGCGCTTCTACCCCCCACCACCCTACAGTGAAGCTGAATAAGAGCTTTTGAGAACAGAGGCTGGGAGTTCACCTTTTTACCCAAATGGGAATTGGCAATTGGGAGCTCTGGTAGCGTAGTGCCTGAAACATTTGACTGCTAACCAGAAGGCTGGAGGTTCAAACCCACTAACCACTCCTCGGAAGGAAGGTTGGGCAATATACTTCTGTAGAGATACCACCTCGGAAACCCAAGGAGGGGTCACTATGAGTCAGTTGCGACTCGACGGCACGTAACAACAACAACAACAGCCAGGGGCCGTGGTCCCTTGGGAGAGTTGCCCAGCCTGTATCAGTTATTCCAAGTGTAAGAGGAGCTAGCTCCTGACAGGAGACAAAACTCTTTCTGATGGGTTGGTCCCATTTGGGGCTACCTGGCCAGAGCACAGAATGCACAGCTGAGGCAGGCAGGAGTCTGGGTACTTGGACTCTCCATGTGGGCCTGAGACAGTGGCCATTCACCAAGGGTACCTCATTGTCCTGGGTAAGAGAAACAGTCCTGCAATTGAGGTGGGTTTTGGCAGAGACCTCGGGTGAGGGACTATAGGGACTTCCTTCTGCCTGGGAGGATTGTCCATCCTGGTGGGGTGTGTGAGGTCCTGAAGCCATACTGGTAGCCTCTGGACTCACACACCTGTGCACAGACCATGGAGCTATGCTGAACCCATATGACTGACTTGCTCATGGACATGTGAAGACACATCTTTGCAGACAGGGCTGTCTCTGCCCCTCTAAGGACAAAGTTGCCTTTGAAGTGCCTGGGGGGGGCATCGATGGGTCTCAAGGTGGCATCTATAGTCTCCCTATAGCCACTATTTTTCCCTGGGAAGGATTTTACCCTCCTCTCCATGAATTCTGGTCTGGATCCCAGCATGGTAGAGCCTCAGCTATGGGCCAGGGAGGACCACCAGTGTCCAGGGGAAATGATGGGTCTGCAGAGCAGTCAGAGCTGCAGAACATCCTGCAGACCATAGCCTCACTTAGTTGGCCCTATGTGGACAGAGCCATAGACACAGTTGGCCCTATGTGGACAGAGCTATAGACAAGCAGGGAGTGGTCCAGAGTTTGAAAGTACAGGTGCTGCTCTTACACAGAAGATTCTATAATGTACACTGGACAGAATGCAACCAATTCATTTGGTGGTATAGCATGGGTATGAAGCAAACCATTTCTAAATGTAGTGGCTTAGAACCTCAATCATTTGTCATTTTTGTAAATGTGGAGGTCAGCTGGGCAATCTGCTCTGGGCTTATGAATGCCTCTGAGTGTAGCTGGCCTGTGGCTGCAGATGAGTGCATTATCCTCCTGGTCCTTCTCCCACCTTCAGCAGGCCAGCTGGAGATGTTTTCATGGAAGCACAGGGAACAAGCAAGAAGTGCAGACACTTCTTCACCCTCTGCTTATTTCATTTTGTCAACTGTCCTGACGTCTAAAGCAGGGCAGGGAGCTCCTTGCGTGGGAGCTGGATGGAGAGTATTTCCAAGTTGCTGAACAAAAGGTATGTATGTGAGGAGGCCATTTATGGGAACCTCTATACTCCTGATCACTCATATTTGGGAACACTGTTTATATCACACTGATTAAGTGGTATTTTCTTAGGCAGTACTGCTCAATAGGACTTTCTTTCTTTGGTGATGGGAATGATCTATATCTGCACTGTCCAATATGGTAACTGCTTGTGGCTGTTGACTATTTGAAATGGGTCTCATGTGATGGCAGAACCAAATTTGTAATTTGATGTAATTTTAATGAATTTAAATTTAAATGGCCCCATGTACCTTGTGGCTGCTGTATCGGACAGCAGAAACTAAGGGGAAGCATTTGTGGCCCAGGTGACCAGAGGTTGCAAGCCCAGCAGTGAGCCTGCTGCTAATTTTGGCATGGATGGCTGCTCGATGCCTGTGCTGGTGTGTGGGAATGATGCTGGGGGCCAGGGAATGATGCTGGTGGTAGCCCTGATGTCCAATTGGGCCTTCTCCTTGAAGCTCTCTGTTCCCCAAACATCTCTGCATGTTTGCAGAGATGTGCTCTGCCTTGCTGTGCTCTGATAGGTTAGGAAGCTCTAATGACCTCTTCAAACTTTTCCCTTAAGATTTTTGGCCTGCAGATCTCCAGGGATGTGAGCAGGCTCACCTGTGAGTATTGGCAGCCCCAAGGTGGAAGACACTGTGTCCTGTCCTTGGTCAATCATCTTTCCTACTTTGTGTTTTGGCGAGTCTTGTGCAGGGCACTTTGTCTTGGTCCTGGGGCTTGGCAAAGAGGACTTTCTTGCTACATGGTACCTCCATCCTCTCTGCCTCAGTGGACTGCCATGCTTGGTGGGCGAGAGGGCTCAGATGCATGGTTGTGCTCCAGGAAGCACAGCTCTTATGAAAAGGTGGCAGCCTCAGCTTGTGGCTGGGATAGAGCCCAGAGTCCAGGGTTTGAGTACCAGTCACACATTTGCCCTATCTCAAAGGGTTTCAAGTGTTTTCTCTGTGTATGGATGAGTTAGGAGTTGGCTCTTTGCACCTCCCAAGCACAGATCTAGATTGTCACAGTCCAGTGACAATATTTACTAGAGAGCCATCTTTTGGGGAAGGCTGGGAGCCAGACACCCTCCTGCAGCTCACAGAGCATCTAGCTCCTGGGGCTCTCACGAGGTTTGTGGAATGAACACTCTCTTAGCTTCCTAATGCTACTAGAACAGATATACCAAATGAGTCTCTTTAGTAAATGGACATTTATTTTCTCACAGTTCAGAAAGCTAGAGATCTGCATTCAGGGCACCAGCTCTAGGGGAAGGCTGTCTCTTTCTCTTGACTCTGGGGGAAGATCCTCATCTCTTTCAGCTTCTGTTCCTTGCTTCTATGGTGATCTTCACATGGCATCTATCTTCCCTATTTGTGCTTGCTTCTGTGTCTAATCTACTCTCTTTAGTTTCTCAGAAGTGATTAGTTTTAGGATACATCCTATGCAGAAATAGACTCATTAACATGACAAAGAAAACCGTATTCCCAAAAGGGATTACATCCATAGGTATACGGTTTAGGATTCCAACACATATTTCTGGGAGACACAATTCAATTCATATAATGGATATGGAATACAATTCTGGGAAAGAAATTAGTTGGAAAATAACAGTCTGACTGAATGAAAATTACTCGCTTTGACTTGGTGACTAGATGAACCTGGCAATGGTTGAGAGAGTGCAAAGTATGTATTGGGTAGGTCTAGCACATCCTTTGGGAGGCCTGTTCCCAGCCCAGGAGCATAGCTAAAGGGCATGGTACAGGGTGAGCCTTGCCTTTGGGAGGTGGGATGCAAGGATGGGACAGGTTAAGGAACCCTCCCAGGCTTTGAAGAAGTGGCATATTGGTTGAGACTTAGAGCTGCAAGTGACAGAAATCCAACTCAAGTTGGCTTAAGCAAGAAAAGGAGTTGACTGGCTTGCAGAGCTGAAAATCCTGGAGCAAGAGGCTTCAGGCACAGCTGGTCCAGAGGCTCCAGGGACCTCATAGGGACTGTGCCTCACTCTCAGACCTCCTCTGCATTGGCTCTGTTCCTTGAGGATCTCAAAAAGGGAAGCCAGATGGCTTAGCCAAGGCTGCTGAGAGAAGATTTGAGCCCTGGTTCAAAATAAAGTTTACCTTCACAAAGGCAGATTTGTACTAATGTGCAATGTACTTGGGCACCAGGCTCCTCCTGGACACCATCTTCTAGGAATTAATTCCAGCTTCCACACTCCTCTCCTGCCTGGGGCTTGCTTCCTGCCTTCCTGGCAAACATGGGTGAGAAGAGGCCCCTGTGCCAGATGCTCCAGCCAGATCCCAGGAATAAGTCTCTGTGGGCCACTTGGGTCATCTCTTCATCCCTGACCACTCAGAAAGTGATGCAATGGTTGTCTAGACCTGGAGTGAGGGACACATGGAAACTAAGTGGAGGTGGAGAGTTTCATCCACAAAAGCAAGGGTGCCGTTACGGCAGTGGGAACCCACGTCCTTGGATAAGACATGGTCCTTGGCCTCAGGATAGGCTTAAAAGGGAACAGACAAAGAGCAGCACCAAGGGCTAGAACTGGTCCATGTCTTGAGGCTGGGCCAGGTCAGGTCAAGACTTGTGTCTAATCTACTCTTTTTAATAGATAAGATATGTCAGCCTTAGCTCACCATTGAGCAGAAAACATAGAGGTAGATTGAACAGGGCCCAAGTCAGGGCCCACCAGCACATGTGGCCCTGAGGACAGACTGTGAGGACTGGGTCTGCTGAATGGAAGAATAGGGAGGAAAAAGGAGCACTTTCTGGCTACAGGATTTGTGGACAGCAGAATGGGCTCCCCATCATGGCAGATACCCACCCTAGGACTGAATCCTCTTGAGGGATACAGAACTAAATGGGTGTTCAACCTCCAATCTGTGGATCATGGAGGTAAACTAAAACTCTGTGCCTGCCCTTTTTAGAGATAGCCTTGATATATCCTGACTTCTGCTCCCGTCCTGGCTACTCTCCTTCTTCTGGGGAGCCTTGAAGGAGAATGGCCTTTATAGGTTAAAGATGTTGTACTTACAGGCTCTCCAAAGTGTTTTCCCACTTACAGACAACTCTTTTTTCTTCCTCCTTTCCCCCTGCTCAGATATCCGTGGGCTACAAAGCTTCCTGGACCAGGCTTCACGGCTGGGCCTTGATGTCTCTTTACAGAAGGTGGATAAGAACATCAGCCACGTGTTCACCAGCCTTTTCACCACCATGAAAACGGAGGAGCTGAACCGCTACCGGGACACTCTACGCCGTGCCATCCTGCTGCTCAGCCCACATGGGGCCCATGCCTTCATCAATGAGGTAGGTCAACCTGTGCTGAATGGCTGGGGGCAGGGCTATCGATGAAGATGGCTCATCTGGGCTGTGGCAAAGTTCACTGGAGATGTCTGGAATGGATGTGGAGCCACACATAGCTTCAATGGGAGACCCAAGCACAGCTCTCCTCCTGATTGGTCTTGGATAGTCGCCAAGGCCTACCCAGCCCTGGAGGGGCTGGGGACAGCTGGTAGGGAGCCTGTTATACATCACTGCTGCCTTTCTGAGGCAACATTCAGCCTTCTATTTATTTATTTATTTTTGTTTTGTTTAATTTGCTTTTAATTTCCCTCTTTTTGCTGACAGGTATAAGCCTCTAGGGATAAAATAAATTTCTAGCTCTCTGTAGAGGTGGCCAGCTCTGCCTTGGTATTTGTTAGCTCCTGCAGAATGTGTTTGCTGCATATTACCAAGTAATACATGGAGTGTGTGTTTAATCTTTTTGGTGCCTGGACTAATCTGTGGGGTTTTTAAACACACCTCCGTTAGAGGTTAAGAAGTTCTAGTGAAGACAGCACCTACCTGCTTAACAAAGAGTCATTTAATTTGAGATGAGACAGGTAGATATACTCTATGAACTGGCCAATTGGCAACAGCCTAATGATTCAATGGCAGAGAGAGAAAGTGCTGGGTTGGTGGTGTCTCTCTGACCTGAGCTAGTTGTGAGGAGTGTGCTGGGGCTGTGCTGTGCCTGAGAGTAGGTGGGGACTGAAGGATCATAGGGTGGCTGGATGCTCCCTGCAGCTTCCTAGCCCAGTCTTAGTCTCCTTTTTGACCCTTTCTGATGGAAAGTAAGATGAGGCAAAAGGCAGATGATACTAATTCCATTTGATGTAATTTGCTGGCTTATTTTATGTTCCGCTATAATTCATTATTACTGAAAACGCTACCTTATGCAGCAGGATCCAGCATGAAGTCCCCTGCTGGAGGACTTAAAATTCGGAGTGGTTAATTTGGTACAATTGACTGGGAGCCTTGGTGCTTTTGGCTAATCAGGCCCTGGATGGCACTGGTGGTCAGCAGGCTGTGATATCCCATTGACTTCTGGCATTTTCACGAGAACATGTTTCCATGTATGGCATGCTTTAGTCGAGTAATGGGCAGCCCAGGATTAGCACCACTAATGTGTTTTGCCTTTCTCAAAATGTTCCCAGCAGTGTATTTGCAAAAGTCTGATCTCCGGGCTGCTTTTCTATTACTAAATTCCCCAACCTGCACCTGTTCCAGTGAGGATGTGGACTGATTCTACCACCAGCCTCTTCCCTTCTCTTCTCACCAACTCTTTACCTCCTCTCCTTGTTTCCTTTCCTCTGCTCAACTGTTAAGCATGGGAGTGGAAAGAAAATTGGCTTTAGAGTTTTATACAGTTGGGGTCAAGCCTCAGCTCTCCCACCTATTATTTGGATGATCTTGGGAAGTTTTCCTGTCCTCAGTTGCTTCGTCTGTAAAATAGGGATGAACAAGATGACAGATACAAAGCAGTTGGCACATAGCATCTCAACAAGCATCCATTCTCTTTTCACTCTATGTATGTATGGGTTTCCCTTCCAGATGAATTCAGCCATTGTCTCTGTTTCTAGACTTTGTAACGGTTTAGACCTAGCCAAGACTGGTAGCCTAAAGATATTATTTCTAAGTGATTATCTATGCAGACTCCTGCAGTGTTGGTTACACTCAGCCTTTGACCTGTTGCCTACTTGGTTCCCCAGGCTGCATTTGGAAGGCTTTTGCTTTGCTGGGGACCACAGATCTGGGGATACCTTTAGAGAGGATGCTTTAAAGGGACAGGTATGACAGGTCCCTGTGAGTGGTAGCAGAGACTGTGAGGAATGACTGGGTCTGAACTTTGAGCATAAGGCCACTGCCCTGGCTGTTGCCTTCAGTTCCTGCTGGGGAGAGTCTTTGTCTCTGGTCCATGCCCCAGCCTTCCAGCAGGGGAAGACATTCTGGGGCCACTAGCAGCCTGGCCTTTCATGTGCATTTTCTGATCCTCATACTTTGCAGATGAGGAAACCAAAGCCAAAGTTAAATGATATGCTTAAGGTCACACAGATAACAGCCAGGAGGACATGATTATAAGTCCATGTTTGATTCACTGCAAAGCCCCTCTCTCCCACATGGCAGGGGTGGACACAACTTATTGCAGTTACCAGAGTGGATAAATAATGGCTGTGCTTTTTCATCAGAGAAGTGGCGTGAGTGCTTTGTCAGGGCTGGCAGAGGTTTTAAGCCTGCTTGTGTTAAAAGGACTTTAAGGGCAGCTGCCATGTGTCTATGGAGTGCAGGTAGGGAAGAAAGACTCTGGAGCTGAACATAAATGCTGTGACTTCCTGGCTCTGCACATAGCTAGGAGAGACCTAGGAAAATATCCTCCCTGCAGGAGGGCTTTCTTTCACTGCCTAAGGCATCATTGGATTTCTTTAGCAGATGAACACAACCAGTTCTTTGCTATGACAAGGACATACAATGGTCACAGGGATGACCCTATCTCAGGGCATGTTTGTAATTTCAGGAAACTCAAAACAGTGCTGTAGGGAAATATAATGGCTGCATGCAATCATGGATTGCATGTTGATACTATGCTTTGCTGTGCAGATGATAGCAGGGGTGAGTTATTACAGGGTCCAGGATATGGGGCTGCTGGGCTGAAACCGCTCCCCTTCCCCCAGTGGAAAGCCTAGATGAATGGGAATGAGGGAGGTAGATGGACTCTGCTCGAATTCTTCTTGTGTTACGTGTAAACCCATTGCTAAGGCTGGAGCTTTCACTGTATTAGTAAATTCTGTGTGGCATGCTTTGTGGCTGTGTCAGCCCCAAATATGCTGCTTTGGGGAACTGCTTCTCTGCACAGTGTTCATGGGTGATGGGTCTCAACCTGGGAGCACGTGGCACCACTGAGCTGTCTGTGGTCACCACTCTACTGGGTCTTGGGAGTATTGCCTAAGGGGATAGTGGACACAGCAGGCAGAGGCATGAGGCCTGCCTGGAGCATAGTGAGCACATGTGACAGCCCTCACTTCTAAACCCCATCACCATCCATTGCCCAGTCTGATTTCAAGTCCTTCTTGAAGGTCTTTTCATCACAGTCTTAATAATAGTCACAGAAGTGTATCACCTGAACAAAGTGTGAGGGGCTCCCTTGGGGAAGTCAGGGTTTGGGGTTGAGGATGAGTGTGGGGCAGGACTCTATGCTTTCTGTGTCCCTGGCCTGGAGTCCACCTTTGGGCTGCTCTTGGGGCCATGAGAGCACAGCCATGGAGGGACCCTCCTTTCAGCAGGGCTGCCCTGCTCTGGGCTTGGGATTGGCACTTGCTGAGTGTGAGAAGATGGCTCTTTGAAATTACCACCTCACTGGGGAGTCATTTGTGCTCATTTTCTCTTCACCTCAGCCTGGGCTCTTTTCTGGGCCCCTGGCTGCTAAGTGGGGCTCCAACAGACAGTGACATCACCTATGAAGCTGTCCTCATGTCAGCCTGCCTGCATGAGTCACCACCTATGCGAGGTGGATATGTGGGTGTCCTCTCCTTGGTTCAGGGGCCACAGCGTTGCTACAGTGGTCAAGGTGACAATAACTGAGAGAGCTGAGGTCAGAACCTTGCTCCGGGGAATTCCATCTATGGGCTGCTGGGATCTCTCCATTCTTCTAATGTGCCCTTTGTTTCATTTCTCTAATATATAATGAGGCCCAATGCTGGGCTGGACATTGTATCTGATCTCATGGAGTTCCCAGCTTGGTGGGGAAGACAGCAGTGTAAGAAGACCTCTTCACTTTTGATAGCAGAGATATGTGCAAGGTCCTGGGAGATCACTGAGGATGGAGCAAGGCCTTCTGGGTGGGGAGAAGTAGTGGTAGTCAGAGGGTCAGGGGATGCTTTCTGGTGTAGGTGATGCTGGGATTGGGGCTAGAGGAATGAACTTGTTTTTGCCCTATGGGGAAGGGTGGTCTGGGGACAAGTGGGCCTGGAGAGACATCCTGTATTCAGTGGCTTGTAAGGTATGTGGCAGTTACAGCAATGGGCATTCAGGGCAGGGCACAGCTGGAGCTGAGGCTGGGAAGCCAGCAGGAAGCATTGGATAAGGAGTTCAAATTTCAGGACTGGGTTGCTCTTAGGGTCCTTTTCAGGTTCTTAGAGGTTAACAGCCTACAAGTCCCTGTGTAACCACAGCCCTAGTAGGGTTGTTGGGGGTGCACTTTTCTTACTGCTCTTGTTCTTTTCCTGGCCAGGTTTGATGCGGAGAGCTCCAGTCCACAGTAGATTTTGTCATTGAGCTTTATTTCATCTTTCTGGAGGGGATGCCATCGATCCATCTATCCATCCATCCATCCATCCATCCATCCATCCATCCAGCAAGTACTCCTTGAGTGCCTACTATGTATCAGGAACCATATCAAGTATGAGTGAGAAGACAGAACTGGTGCCTACCTTCATCTTGAGATCTGCCGTACACCAAGGCTGTGGCCACATACCACCTTCTCCTTGAGATCTGCCATGTATTAAGGCTATGGCCACATACTGAGGCTGTGGCCAGCAGAGAGCCTGTCGCTCTGGGTGCTCATTCACTGAGGATGGTCTATGTGTGTGCATGTGTGTGTGTGTACGGGGGGGCATATGGGACCTCTGGGCACTTTTTTAAAACTCTAAGACCTTGATTATTCATCTCTCATTCATCTGTGCCTCTGTATTTAGCTGTATTCATGCTTTCTTCTTTCCTTCTGTTTCTTTATTTCCTCATCTCCCTGTCTCTTCCTATCTCTTTTGTTTGACTGAAGAGTAGAAAAATTAAATTATTTTGAACATTTGTATTATTTATGGGGAGGGTCTTGCAATCCTTATTCATAGTTCATGAGGCAGACAAGTGTTGTCTGTCTGGGCCTCCTGCAGCTTGGGCATCATCCATCTCTGTATGCCCTGCAGATGTTGGACACATCTGTTCCTCCTCCTACACTGTGAACTCCTCAAGGGCAGGGACTGTGTGTTGTTCACCATTTTATCTTCAGTGCGCAACACATAGTCTGACCCAGAGCAATGCTGAGAAATAAATGAATGAATAGTTTATATTTGTTACTCCCAATAGAATGGACCTAAAGCGAAGCTTTCCTGTTTGTGCCCCAGTGGCTTTTTGACTGGTCAACAACTTCCCAGGCCATCCTATTAGCCAGGAGGCTTTGGTTTTGAAATCTCTCCTATTGGGAAGCTTGAATTTGCTTCAGGATGGGTCTTAGACCTGGACAGGTCAGTGAGGTGAGGGCTAGACAAGGGGTTGGACTGCTTGTGCAGATGGGGTATTCATCATCTGTGGCACAGGTAGGGAGAACACAGGGCAGAGAGATGAGTTTGTTAGGGAGATGGCTAAAGATAAGCATTAGTGCAGTCAGGAGTGGGAGACTGGGCATGCACACACACACACACACACACGGAGGCTTATTTAATAACAGTGACCAGCCACACACACCAGTACAACCAGCCTCTCAGACTAGCACAGTCCAACAGGCACAGACACATATTTATATATGCACACACCTGTTCATATTTATACACACACACGTGTACCAGGATAATGGCACTGCTGGCATCAGAGAAGTCTGAGAATGTCACTGTGACATGAGAAAGAAATGGCAGTGACCAAGTGGGACTTGTAGCAGATAGCATTGGCCTTTGCAATTAGACAGATACCATCTACCTCTTTCTGTAGTGAGAAGGATGGGAGCATGAGCAGGAAGGGAATAGGCTTTTGGTAGAAAATCTTCCCATGGATCTTGAAGGCCCAGACTGGGTAGAGTAGATAAGGAGGGTGAGGTGAAAGTGGAGGGGTTACTCCCAACATTTTTCCCTAGACTGGCTTTCTAGGCAAGGCACATGGCTAGAGGCCAATTTAATCCTAGTAGATGGCACAACCTGGGTTTATGTCTGACTGAATCAGTTGCTTCTCTAGGTTTCCTACAGTGAGTGAGCCTCCCACAATTTGAATATAAAAACTGTACTTTTTAATACATTTATAGCAAAGGTAAATTAAGTAATTGCAACACTTTGTTGTACCACATGATATATGCAAATATTTCTCACTCCAGCACTGTAAATCTTTAGCAAATGACTTTATCACTCAGAGCTAGGATAATTCTGTGCTATTTAAGTATCATTTACCAGAATATTTTAAATTACTAATTAATTATAGCAGATTAATTTTTAAATATGACCCCACATTTGCATTTAATTATATCCCACTGTTTACAGATTTAAAGCCTTTGCTCTTTCTCAAAAGTGCTGTGAGTCTGAGAAATAATTTTTCTTTTTCTGTTGTAAGTTCTTAGAAATGAAATCATGAGGGTGGGATATTTTCTAGAGTTTGTTCTGTCAGGTTCAGTGGATACTAGAGGGAGTCAGACTAGGGGCCTGGCTGAGATGGGTGAGAAAACAGAAATGGAGAGCTTTGCTATCTGGGCCTGTGACCAAGACTCCATATGGTCCTGTGCCCTTCTTTCTCTCTCACCACACTTCTGCTCATCTTCCAAAACCCCACTCGTACCGGAGCCGTCCCTCCCTGGGTGCTGGCTAGGCACTGGTCTCACTTAGCTCTGCTTTTCTCTTCTCTGTGACAACCCAGGGTACCTCGTTGTGTATTCCCCCAGCATTCTAAACACATTGCTCTCATTGCCACTGCATCACAGCTGACACAGCACATACTGCTTGTACTTTGACCATGTGTTTTCCTCTCTCTCTTCCTTTGACCTGGGAGCTCTTGAAGGTGGAGACCTTGGCATGTCCATCTTTGTTAAATGCCTTTTCTGGGGCCTACTCATGGTGGTTGACAAACAAATGGATGAAGGAAGGGGACTCAGGAGCACTGACCTCTGCCCCCCACCACAGCCATTCTCTTAAGGAACATGGCTAGAGGCCCAATTAATTACCTAATGGGTCAGTGAACTATATTCTTACTACTCTGGCAAAGGGGAGTATGGAGTGATACATTGTTTTGAAAGAGTTTAGTGTCTGATTTTGTTATTTCAAAAGAGCACCAAAACAGCCATTGAGGGAAAATGCCTGAATTTTATGGGCCTTCTGATATTAATTTCTGATTTCACATTGTTACGATTTTCAGTGACATCTTGAGTCACACTGCCATATTTTCAAGGCTCAGTGCTGTTGAAGGCCTCACTCAGGTTGTTTGGAAGCCTGTCCGCATCCATCCTGAGGTCAAAGAGAGGGGTCATGAACCTGAAACATTGGCCTCAGACATTTGGCGTTGTGTCCTTTCTTGGTGGGTCATTAAAAGCCAAGCAGATTACTGGTTCTTCCCTTTAGGAGACCCTGTGACTTATTAGCAGGTGGCTTCTTTCTGGGAAGGCTGCATCAAGAGGAATAAGCCTTTATGAAGGGAAATTGCCTGCAGATACTGAAATGCTGAAATACCCCTTTCTGCTCCACACATCCCCAGGGCACTCACCCCAGGGATCTCCCCAAGGTGGGTAGTATGTCAGTCCCTAATCAGGAAGCAGCAGAATGTCCCTAGAAATTGTAGGAGGACAGAGGAAATTGTGAGGCATGCTATGAGAGGTAGAGGCATTGTTATCTGAACTGGAATTACTCCATCTTGAAGAAGCTGTCTGAGTGGTACAGCTCACTTCCAGCACCACCCTTCTCACAGCATATGCTCCCTGCAGCACTGGGAGAAGCTGGTTCATGCAAGAAGTAGGCTTTGTTCACCTGCCCCCTATGCCCAAGTGGCTGGTCTGCTTAGAGGGGGAAAAGGCCTTGGCCTTAGTCAGCTATTGCAGTGTAAAAAACCACCTCAATCTAGTGACTAAACAGCATGCATTTGTAATTACTCATAAGGATCCTGGTCAGTAGGTGCTCTTGCTGGTCTGGGTCAGCTGGGGCTAGCTGGTTCAGAAGGTGGTTGGCTGGCTGTAATCTGGGGTGATGTGGTGACTGGGCCCAGGTATTAGCATGCATGTTGTTGTTGTTAGCTGCTGTTGAGTTGGCCTTGACTCATAGTGACCAGATGCATAACGATACAAAACACTGGCCTGGTCCTCTGCCATCTCTATGATTAGTTGTGGATCATACCATTGTGATCCATAGGATTTTTACTGGATGATTTTTGGAAGTAAAGCAGTAGGTCTTTTTTCCTAGACTGTCTTAGTCTGGTAGCTCTGTTGACATTTGCTCAGCATCCATACATATTCATAAGTCTGCAGCAGGAGTCCCAGGAGAACAAATGCAAGTACTTAGGACCACTTGTGGCCAAGGCTCAGAACTTATGTGGCTTTGCTTCTGCTGCAGTCTTTTGGCCAAAGCAAGCTACAAGGCTGAATTAGACTTTAGGGGCAGTGGAAAAAGACCCTCTCTCTTGATGGGAGTCTCTTCTTGGGGATAACAGCAAAGTCATTTGCAAAGGGCATGGGTGCAGCAAAAGGCTATTTTGTAATCTATCTCCCACAACTGCAGATGGGGTTTCTGGAAGATGTCCAGGGAGCAGGTGCCTGGCAAGGCTGAGTGACCTGGGCCAGGTGCCTCTATGCTTACTGTGTCTCAACATTGCTCAGCTTTGGGGTGAAGGCAGCAAAGGGAGGGATATGGTCTGCCTCATTTAGACCAGGGCTTTGAATTGGTTCTTCCCAGTTTAGTCATGACTGATGAAGCAAAACTGGAATGGACCTAAATTTGTAAAATGTTGATGTATTGAAACTGTAACTGAAACAGAAACAATTATGCATCGATGCCCAGCTAGAAACTTAATCTTCCTCTTAGAAAACAAGGGGAGCATGTGCACTGCATAACACTGCATAACACATAACACATAACTCTTGATTGGCAGAATCAGCAACAACAGTGCCCATCTCAAAGATGGCAGCTGACTGTATGACGTTGAATGTGTTGTACTCCGCAGTCCTGGCAGTAATTCAATCTCCAGCAGCAGGCTTCTGAAAGGGCTTGTTATGCCTTTTCTAAGTATCTCATTCCAGGCCTTCAATCTATAATTTTTCACATTCTGGTTATTGTTCTAATACACTCACACTTTGCAAATTTGTTTCTATTCTGATTTTACTGCAGTGGCCCTGACTGAACTGGTTTAAACCAGTTAAAAGCCCTGATTTAGACTCACTTGTGACCCTCTCTACTTTACCAAATTAGTTGTCCTTTCTAGCAAAATTAGAGAACCAACAAAAATGAGGAAAGCCCTCAGTGAGATGGATTGGCATAGTAGCTATAACAACAAAGTCAAACATACCAGCAATCATGAAGGTGGCACAGAACTGTGTCATGTTTCCTTCTGTTATGCATAAGGTAACCATGAGTCAGAACAAACTAAAAACAAAAACACAAATAACAATTTATTTATCTTCTGAATGATGCTAGAGGGGAAGGGAAGTGTTAAGACACATTATTGAATCCTGTGGGTGTTTGATGACTAGTTCATGTCACAGTGAAGAAGTGATAATGCTGGGATGTGAACTCAGAACACATGGCTCCAAAACTGAGGCTCTTTCCCACTACCTGCCAGTGAGGAGATGCTGTCTTTGGCAGATTAAAAGGAGATCTTCCACCTGGAACATGACTAAGGGTTGGATCAGGGGAAATGCGATTGAGGGGACAGTGGGGCATGAAGACAGTGGACCCTCTGATTGCTTCTCTGGGGAATGTAGGACTCCATCTCATGGGGCATCTCTTCACCAGCACCCACAGAGGTTACGTGGGGCATGGCTGGGCTGCCTCTGCCTCTCTTTTTTGGCAACCAGGAGGGTGTTTCCATGGAATCATCTTGTCATGAGAAAGTGGTACATTATTTTACTTAACCATTCCATAGTGCAAATCAGTGGAGGTTGGAGGAGAAGATCAGACTCCAGGCAGACCAGTCTAGCCCCTCTCCCATGTTCTCATGTGTGTCTTGGGACACTTGCTGCCTGCTCTGAGCTCTGGTTTCCCCACCTGCACTACAGAGTTAATATTTGACTCATAAGATTATCCTAAGAATTAAGTAAGGGGAACACTGTAGGTTTAGGACCTTCCCTTTCCCCTTTCATTGACTAGTGCAGGCTGGGTACCCACAAGACACTCAGCAACTGTGGTGTAAATGGGGGATAAATATCATAGAAAATATAAATATATTAGGCATTGAAGGGTTGAGAAAAGTGAAAAACTCCAAACTCAGGGCAAAGTCAACATTCTAAATTTTGAAATATGCCACAGGTTGACCTTAGGGATTCTGGAGGTAGTATGCTGCCGGTCTGAGTAACCTAAGAAGGGCAGTGGCATGTGGAGGGACTGGTAACAGGTGTGCTTTCCATTCATTTCTTAGCTCTTTGCTGTGTGTGCATCTCCCTCTCCATATGCATTACTACTGAACCTTCAATAACTGTGTGCTACAAACAATAATAGGGAGAAAGCAAAGAACAGTGACTGTGGTCCACATTCAGAGCCATGAATAATGAAGAGAAAGGAGTTGTTGCCAGAGACAAGTGTGAAGATATGGAAAAAAGAACCAAATGGAAGTAGCAAATTGAAAGAAAAGTTTTCCAGGAGAAACATATATGTACCCCCAGCCCCATCCAAGAAGCTCTGAATGTTCTGGAGGGCAGTGAGGGCAGGTGTTGGTTATAGATATAGGACTTGAAACACTATCATTCAAATAACAAAAGACAGGAAGAGGGGCTGAGAATGCCCCCTTCTTTCTCTCCTCTCTCTATCACCTTATTTTCTTTTCCACAGAGGGAATGTGAGGTTTCTAGGTGTTTATCTGGGGACATACTCATGCTCCTTCAGGAGCTAGAGCTGTTGTAGCACAGCAGAAGGAGCATTATCTTTGCAGTAAATAGACCTACCATCATATCCCAGCTCTGCTAGTGGTGCCATCTTTTTTTTTGGTGGGGGGGGAGGGTACATGATTTGGGTGAAAGTTTACAGAGCAAATTCCCTTCCCATACAGCAGCTCACATACACTTTTTCTCATGACATTGACTGCAATTTCCCACAATGCAATAGCTCCCCTCATTCTTCCTCTCCATAATTACCTCTTCCCTGTGTCCTTCCCTCCCATGTACTCCTGCCCCCTGAGCTATCTCCTTGTGCATATACAACCCTTCTATTCTCCCATGACTGATCTCGCCAAGGAGTGTATCTACCTAATGTAAATGTTCAGCTCATATGCCTGTCTTCTGTTTGGCTGGAAGCCACAAGGGTGGGTTCAATTCCAGACCTGAAGGGCAGCTAGGGGCCATAGTCTCAGTGATTTCATCAGGCTCTATCAGACCAGGAGTAACTTTTTTTTTTTTTTTAATGATTTTGAGTTTTGATCCACGTTGTCCTTCTGCTCTATCCAGGATCTCCTACATAGAACTCCCTCTGAGTGGTTGACAGTGGTAGCTGGGCACCATCTAGTTCTTATGTTGTCATAGTCATATAAGTGAGGATCGCATGGTGTATCAGTCACTTGGACTAATTGTTTCCATGCATCTTTGATTTTCTTCATTATTCTTTGTTATGGATGAGGAGAGACCCATCATTGCATCTAGATGGCCACTTGCAAGCTTTTAAGATCCCAGTCACTCCTTGCCAAAGTAGGATGTGGAACAATGTTTTTGTGTGGTATGTTATGCCAATTGAGCTTGATGTCCCCTGTGACTATGGTCCTGAGCCCACAGGTCCAACTACTCCCTCCCTCTGGGTAGCTGGCTGTGGCCAAGAAGTGACCTTGTGCCTTGTCAGATCTACTGTATACCTGAGAATTCTTACAGAACAATACAAATAGACTTGTAGAAACATTGTCTGCCAACCCTGTACTTGCTCATGGGCACATTTCTCCTGCATAGACATACCTAATAGTTCAGCCTGTCCACCCATTTATCCACCTGCATATCAATGTTTGCCTTCACTGACAACGCAATACTGTATGTGCAAAAGGGTTCGTCTTTGTTGTCTGTACCTCCCATGTTAGTGCCACCTTTTTAAGCCTGCTTATTGGTTTGTAAAATAGAATAACAATACCTTCCCAGAGGGGAACTGTGAGAACTAGATGAAATAAAACTCATGAGACAGCCCGGTACTCAGGTGTGTTTGGTTTGGTAGTTTCGTTACTGTGCCTGAGAATGGTATTTGGCTAAGATTGTAGAATCAACTTAGGGATCCTGGAGTCCAGGTTGAACAGTGTCAGTGGCTCAATGAAGGAGCCTGGAGGAAGGACAATTCATCTCTCTTTGCATCAGAAAACATAGCTCTGAGAACCAAGTGGGAGAGGAAACATATGGTTGGGGGAGGGGCTAGCACAAGTGACAAAACGCTCATAGCCCTCAGCCAGCTGATCTGGGTTAAGGGCTGGACTCTCTTCTCACCACTCAGCTGGAGAAAATGTTGAAGTCTATGGGGCATGGTGGGAGGAGGGGGGATTTCTGTGTTCCCTGGGGCTCCAGATACTGGTTGGGTCGTGACAGATCCTGGTCATTAGTGGCACGGGAGCTCTCAGGGTACCTTCCATCTGGGCTCTTATTACCTGTCTGAGCAGGCACAACTGCAAGTAGCTATTGGTCTGATAGCAGGAGGGATGGTTACTAGTGCTTCTGCCTGTAGAGCTTCAGATCAGAAAGAGTCCCTTGGTGGCCCATTGGATAACCAACTCATCATCAAAGTAGGCTAGGCCTTTGGCTTAGGACTCCTTTGCACTGGGTGTTTTTGGGAAGAGAGACATGTACTCCACCCCTAAAAATTTGCCAAGCATAGCTAGGGAGAAAAAACTCAAGAAGAACTGATAGCAGGAGAATTGAGTACCAAGCTGCATGCACCCAATTTGAGACATTTCCCAGCCTAGCAAACATTTTAGAAAAGAGATTGAGTGTCTGCTTCTCCCTCTCTGCTCTGTAGCAGCCAAATTGGCCTGACAACTCCAGGCAACAAGTGCCCCCTTTTGAATCATGCTTTAACTTGGGACTTTTGAAGACAACCAAAGAATTAGTTAAGAATGGCTAAAGCCACCTTTTGGAAAGACATCCAGGTACAACACAAGTCACAAATTTGAGTGCCTATAGCATTCAGACAGGAGCATTAAGGCACAGAGCAGGTGGGCTGTAGAAGGGCTGGGAGTAGAGTGACTTGTGGTCCCTTAGCAGGCATGTCCTTCTTTGAAGGAGATGGTTAGGCTCTACCAAATTTCAATTCAAGAGTTAATGTGGCCACCGTTTCCTATATCTCAAGAGAAGCCAGCAATGTGGACTTTACTGTGACATCTCCTAAGTTTTAGATATTGGGAACTAACTACTAAATTTTTAAACTCTCTGTTTGTCAACTCTGCCTGTGATACAGCTTATAAAGCTTACAGACTGCCAAGTTGCAACTTCTGATTTATAGCTTACTATAGTCCGACTCGATGGCAAACAACAACAACAACAACAACATAGTCCACTTAAGCATATTAGATATGGGGATGACTTGAAGTGAGTCCTCTCCTATTCCAGTTCTTCCTCACTAAGAATCAATAATCATCCTTAGTGCAATGTTTCTAAGAGTTCTTGTTTATTTCCTTGGGTCCTCATAGGTCTGCCCTCATTTTCTATGCACCCCACACTCTTCTTGTCATTGGTGGTCAGTCCCAGGGCATTGATGACCTGCCTTAAGACCTTCATTTGTATTTGCAGAAAGTTCTTGACCTTATTATCCATCATTGCTCAAAGTCCACATTAAATGCAAACTAAGCTTTTTCATAATTACAGGCATCTTTGTTTCTTGGGTGTGGTGGTTATGTTTGTGTGTCAGCTTGGCTGGGCCTGGTTGAGTGGCTGGGCAGCTGGTGGTAGTATTCCCCATGATGAGACTGGCAATCAACTCCATGGTGGGATCTACCACAAGCAGCTGAGTAGCTGCCTTTGGTATGTGGTCTGCTTCCTGTATATAAGGAGAAGCCTTGGGAATGGTCTTGAGCCTATGGTACGCTTGCACCCTGCATGTGGCTGTGTCATTGCTCAGCAGCCTGCTATGCTCTGCCAACCTTGGAACTTACAATGGACTTAAGTTAATGGCCTACTGTGTGGTTTGGTAACATTGGGACTGTGCCTTTTTACTTGTCAACCTTGGGGCTTCTCAGCCTCAGCAGCCAGCAGCTGTCTGAGTGAATAAATGCCTCTAGCCTTAGTGGGCCAGGAGGAGGAGGCAGATCTGGACTCCAAAGGTTGAGGGGCTTTAACCCAGCCCCTAGAGCCTGGCACTGTGAGCATGGACTTAAAGCCTCCAAATTGTAAGAATAAACTCCTGTT
>NW_006921667.1:3342537-3364696 GCF_000298275.1 Orycteropus afer afer | reverse complement strand
ACATTGGGACTGTGCCTTTTTACTTGTCAACCTTGGGGCTTCTCAGCCTCAGCAGCCAGCAGCTGTCTGAGTGAAGAAATGCCTCTAGCTCCAGTGGGCTGGGAGCAGGAGGCAGAGCTGGACCCCAAGGTTGAGGGGCTTTCTCCCAGTCCCTAGAGCCTGGCACTTCGAACTTGGATTTAAAGCCTCCAAGTTGTAAGAGAATAAACTCCTGTTTGTTAAGGCCATCCCATTTGTGGTATATTCTTGTCAGAGTGGTACTAGGTAACCAGAACATTGGGCTTCCTGTGTAAAGGTCATCTCCTGAGATAGATGGTTCTCATGGCATTGGTTTGCCTCATGATGGTACTGCTGGGGACATCTTTCTCCAGGCCTGGCAGCTTTCTGTTCCTGTCTTCTTTCTCTTCTCCACATTTGGAGTTCACTGGCATTGTCAGTTTCCTCTCTGTTCTGAGGCTTTTGCTGGGCTATAGTGGTAGTGAGGGTTTTGGCCTGCTTGATCTTTAGCATGAAAAGTTGCTTTCTATTTAGGGTGGGAGCAGCAAAAAAAAAAAGGTTTGCCCATCAGCAGTAAGGTGGAGGCCACAATATTTTCTGTGTTCTAAACCAAATAAACCAAACTCACTCCCCTCGAGTAGGATCTGACTTATAGTGACCCCACCTTGGCAGCGGGGCAGTATCACTGCGGAAGTAGATTGCCCAGTCTTCCTTCCAAGGAATGGCTAGTGGGTTTGAACCACCAGTCTTCTGGTTAGCAGTCAAATGCCTTAGGCACTATGCCACCACCATTGAATATCTCATATCTGTCCCTACTATAGGTGGCACATCACAGGAGAACCTGGCTATGGGCACTGTGGGCTCATTTTTCATGTTTTTCTAAAACCATATCTCTTTACCTAGATGAGAAACTCCTTGCAGGGAAGGACTCATTTTCCTCTTGGTGTCTTCCTAGTGCTGTAGTGGTTAAAGCATTTGGCTGCTAAACAAAAGGTCAGCATTTTGAACCCACACCAGATGCTTTGCTGGAGAAAGATGTGGAAGTGTGCTTCCATTAAGATTTACAGCCTTGGAAACCCTGTTGGGCACTTATACTCTGTCTTATAGTATCACTAGGAGTTGGAATTAACAATGGGTTTTTTTGGGGTTTTAGAGCAAGACTCAATGAATCACTGAGTGCATCAATGGGGTTTGACTGGTTCCCACTAGGAGCTTTTAAAAAGTTGCCTAGTTGCCTTGTTCCCTGTATCATACTCAGCCACTCTCTAGGGCCCTGGATTAGGAATGTCAAAAGTTCCTGTCCTGGCTCTGTCACCAGCTCCCAACTTGAATATGGATCAGTACCTTGCCTCTTTGGATCTCAGTTTGCCTGTCTTGAAATGGAGCAGATGCTAATTGATCCGTTAATATGGACGAGGCCCTGTTCTAGGCACTGGCAGAGAGGCAGACATTAACAAATGCATGATTAAATAAAAAATAATTTTAGGGCTGCTGTAATAAAGTATCACAAACTTGGTGACTTCAAATAACAGAAATTTATTCTCTCACAGTTCTGGAGGCCAGAAGTCTAAACTCAAGGTGTCATTGGGCCATGTTCTCTCTGAAGATTCTAGGGAAAGGATACTTCCTTCTCGTTTTCTGTATTCTGGTGGTCTCAGCAATCCTTCGTGCTCCTTGGGTTGTAGACGCATCACTTCGATCTCTGCCTCCATCTTCACGTGGTCATCTTCCTTCTGTGTCTCTGTCTTCTTCTGTTTATGAGGACACCAGTCATAGAGGGTTAGGTTTCACCCTATTCCAGTATGAACTCATGTTAACTGATAACATCTGCAAAGACCCTGTTTCCGAACAAGATCACGTTCACAGGTACCAGGGGTTAGGACTTCAATTATCTTTTTGGAGAACACAATTCAATTCAAAACATGTAGTGATAACCTCCATGGTGAGACAGGTCTGCCACATGATCTGGAAAGGGCACAGGTTAAAGGTGTCATCTCTGTCATTCTGTGACTCTACAGGAAGTGATTAGGGACATGGAGATTCTAAGAAATGATGATAATTATACTTCTCAGGCTACAGGGAGCTGAGTAGAGGTACCCAAGGAGGTTCCCTCTGCCTTCTCTGCTTGCTTTGGCAACAGCTGTTCAGGGGTCCGATGGGCAGCCTCCTTGCACTCAGGCTGCCTGCACTGCCTGTGTGTTGGGGGGGGGGGCAGACACACCCTGATTTGTACTAGAACCAGCACCTTACTGAGTGAGCTCTCTGAGTCATCTTGGACTCTGGCAGCCACCTACTGTGGCATCTTATGAGAAGAAAGCAATCTGCCTCAGGGATTTTGTGCTTTGATAGTGTGTGTGCAAATAGGCTGCCTGATTGCTCCAAGGATGCTCCTTCTGGAAGGCCCAAGAGAAAACACACTTTGCAGAGCACTTTTAGTCTTTCATTCACTAAGGAATTTTGGGAAGCCTTAACAGCAAGAACAGCAACAGACCACAACCACAAGGAGCCTCTCTGGTCTAAACCCGGCTTCCTCAGTCATATAATGGGAACTCAGGCAGGAATGCCACTGAGTCATGCTATGTGTCATGTCCACGTCCACATTCCTGTGTAGCTCTTTTTTTTTTTTTTTTTTCCTTATTGTGATTTGGATGAAAGTTTACAGAGCAAATTCACTTCCCATACAGCAGCTCACATACACTTTGTCTCATGATATTGAACACAATTTACCACAATGCAACAGCTCCCTTTTCCTCCCCCTTCCTCCCCATAGTTACCTCTTCCCAGTGTCCTTCCATCCCATGCACTCCTGCCCCCCAAGCTGTCTCCATGTGCATACACAACCCTTCTATTCTCTCATGATTGATCTCTCCAAGGAGTGTATCTACCTCATGTAAATGTTCAGCTCATATGCCTGTCTTCTATTTGGCTGGAAGTCACAAGGGTGGGTTCAATTCCAGACCTGAAGGGCAGCTAGGGACCATAGTCTCAGGGGTTTCATCAGGCTCTATCAGACCAGCAAACTGGGTAACTTTTTTTTTTTTTTTAAATGATTTTGAGTTTTGTTCCATGTTGTTCTCCCACTCTATCCAGGATCTCCTACCTAGATCCCCCCTCTGAGTGGTTGACAGTGATAGCTGGGCACCATCTAGTTCTTTTGGTCTCATAGTCGTATAGGTGAGGATCGTATGGTGTATCAGTCACTTGGACTAATTATTTCCATGCATATTTGGTTTTCTTCATTCTTTTTTTTTTGGTCTGGTGTTTAACCCATCATTGCATCTAGATGGCTGCTTGCAAGCTATTAAGATCCCAGTTGCTACTCACCAAAGTAGGATGTGGAACAATGTTTTTGTGTAGTATGTTATGCCAATTGAGCTTGATGTCTCCTGTGACTATGGTCCTGAGCCCATAGGTCCAACTACTCACTCCCTCTGGGTAGCTGGCTGTGGCCAAGAAGTGACTACAACCTTGTCCCTTGTCAGCTCTACTATATGCCTGAGAATTCTTACAGAACATGCTCTATGTGTTTTTGCTTTTGCCAGTAAGCAAACAAATCTGAACCACTGTTGTATGTGTGCACATGTATGCATGAGTGCATATGTATGTGCCCATTTGCATAGGTAACTGTGTGCATATGTGACTGTGTGCATATGTGCACATGTATATGTATGCATGCTTGTATGTCTTGTATGTGTATGTATATTCAGGCATATGTATGTGCATACGTGTGCTTAGAGAGCCAGAGTTCATCATGTGTCCTCCTTTGTCCACTTGCTTCCACATTGTGCTTTTGAAGCCACATGGCCCACCGTATTCCTCCTACACCTCCAGTCCATATTCCAGTATAGTCTGAGATAGTGATGGTCTGAGATACTGATGCAGATGTATCCTCATCCCTCTCTTTGCTGCTCCAGGCTGTTTCCCTTCTGTTTTCAACAGCACCTGCACACCCCAGGTCCTGATTCTCTGAGTGCAGCCATGCCTTCTGTTTCCTGGGGTTTGGATTGCAGCTTTTCTTTAGGACAGGATGATCTTAGGTAGGAAGCCCCCCTTCTGCTGTGACCCAGTAGACTGCAACATTTATGCATCTACTCATTCCAGATCCCCCAGGGGGCTTGCAGAGTGTCAAGGTGCAGAGTAGGCTGGTCTAGCAATACATGTAGCCAGAATCTGTATAATATGGAGTCAAAACCCAAGGAGTTGTCTGGTGCCTCCCAGAGCCAACTCCTTTTAGAGCCTTGCCCACGAAGCCTGGGTCCCTTGGCTCTGCCGCCATGAAGATTATGGATCTGCCTACTGCCCAGACCACAGGGGAGGGCACTTAGGGCTGAAACAGGCTGTGCCTTGCCTCCCACCCTCCTCCTCTGCCCATCTGCCACACCCAGCCAGAGTACTCCGTGGCCTCCAGACCTCATGGATGGGTGTGGGCCACAAGGTCTGTCCCATCAGGGGTTGCAGCTGTGGCCCAGGCACAACAGGGAACTTCAGAGGCAAATGAAAAGATGGGAGGGGGGAAGACTTCTTCTGTGGCACAGGGAACACCATTTATACATTCAACTCAGTGGTCAATTAAAAGAACATGATCCCCACCCCACCCCCCCGCTGTGAGTAATGTCCTTTCAAATATGGCTAGTTTTAGCTTTCAGAGGGAAGTAGATAAAGGAATGTTGCATAAAAAGCTAGTCAGCAGCAAGTTGGACTCCAGAGCTAGTGAGAGGCTGAATCAGAAGATTCTGGCTGCAGGGCTGTGGTGTGCTCCTCCCAGGAGATCTGGCATTTCTATGAGGATGGAGCCATGTGTGGTGACAGTGACCCTGCCTGCCTTGGGAGATGCAAAGCAAACACACCTCAGCTCATTAATTGCTGTAAGCGAATGAGCTGGGAATGGTCTCCTTTCTCTGATAGGGTCAGACAGAGTGACTTTGGCCCCGGCTCAGCTCAGGTGATCTGTCCTCAGGGTGGGGAGACTATATGGGGCAAGGGCTCAGGAGTTACACAGCTAGGTGGCATACTCTATGGATGCTGGTCCACTGGTAAAATAGCAAATGAATCCTATCCATCATCCAAAACACCAAACCCACTGCTGTTGAATCATTTCTGACTCACAGCGACCCTATAGGACAGAATAGAGCTACCCCACAGGGTTTCCAAGGCTGTGTATTTTTATGGAAGCAGACTGCCACATCTTTCTCTGGTGGAGCAATTGGTGGGTTCTAACCTCTGACCTTTTGGTTACCAGCTAAGCTCTTTAACCACTGTGCCATCAGGGCTCCTTTCCACCCTTCATGGCATCATAAAATTTAAATGAGAAAATGTGTGGGATGTGCCATCATTGCCTCTGGGAGAGGTGATTAACACATGATTGTGCCTGTCTCCTTGCATTGTGTGCCACAGGGCCAGCCACTATGCCCTGAGCCAGCTGCTATTACTGCTCCCATTTCCTGGATGTGGAGACTGAAGTACTGCAGGGTTACATTTGGAGTCCTGGGGTTTCCAGTAGAATATTTAAAAAGTTATTCAGGCCAAGCAGATGTGGAGCAGGCCTGAGTGAGAGGAGCCAAGGCAGTTCGAAGTGTGCATGGCCTTTGGAATTAGTCCTCCAGTATTCAGTGAATCTGCCTGCTGCCCAGGCCACAGAGGAGGGCACTATGGGCTGAAACAGGCTGTTGTTTTAGTCAGTGAAGAGGCTGTCAGGGTTAAGCATATAGATGGCAATGGAGTCCCCCAAATGCTATAAAACTGCTTGAAACCTATATTTTTTCATCTCTACAGTGGGGATAATAGCAGAACCACATCCAGGGTTGTAATGAGGGTTTAACAAGTACATTTGAAGTGCTTAGGACAGTTCCTGGTACCCAGCAAATGTTCCCCGGTACTGTGATGATGATGATGATGATCATGATGATGATGATACCGCTTGTGTTTCTCATCAGAATACTCTGCCTTTGGCACCCCCTTTGTCATACTTGGAAACACAGTAACCCAGAGATCTCAGTTCATCCATAGAGTTCCCAAAACCATTTTTTACTTCATTTCTTGATTGGTGGGTAGAAGTGAGGTTGTTGTTGTTGTTGTTAAGTGCCGTCGAGTCGTTTCCGACTCATAGCGACCCCATGCACAGCAGAACGAAACACTGCCCGATCCCACACCAGCCCCACAATCCATGCTATACTCGAGCCCATCATCGCAGCCACTGTATCAATCCATCTCGTTGAAGGCCTCCCCCTCTTTCGTCGACCCTCCACCCTACCAAGCATGACATCCTTCTCCAGGGAATGGTCCCTTCTTACAACATGACCAAAATAGGTGAGACGAAGTCTGGCCATTCTTGCTTCCAAGGAGCATTCTGGCTGCACTTCCTCCAGGACAGATCTGTTAGTTCTTTTAACAGTCCATGGTACTTTCAGCATTCTTCGCCAGCACCACAACTCAAAAGCATCAACTCTTCTTCGGTCTTCCCTATTCATTGTCCAGCTCTCACATGCATACAAGGCAATTGGAAATATCATGGCTTGTGTCAGGCGCACCTTAGTCCTCAAGGAGATATCCTTGCTCCTCAGCACTTGAGACAGTTCCTTCGCAGTTGACTTTCCCAATGCTACACGTCGTCTAATGTCCTGACTGCTGCTTCCATTGGCATCGATTGTAGAACCAAGCAATGTGAATTCCTTGACAACCTCAATCTTCTCTCCATTGATTGTGATGCTGCTCATTGGTCCAGTTGTGAGGATTTTTGTTTTCTTTATGTTGAGAGAAGTGAGGTAGAGAAAAGAATTTCTTGCTGAGTGGGGTCAACAAGGGGCAGGGAATCCCTCACCTTGGGTCTGTGGGTCTGCATGCAAGCTTCAGGGTGATTGTGCTGTGGCACTGGTATTATTGGAAGGGAGTGAGCCTCTTTTTCTGTCCCACAGGAGAAACAGAGCCATGATGGGAGGCTATAGACAAGTCTGGCTGCTTCAGGAATGTTCTGAGAACTGTTTGTTCACTGTAGTGACTCTGATATTGGACTTTCTTTTTGGTGGTCTATTATGGTGTGATAAACTACCCCAAAACAGTGGCTTTGAAACAACAATCATTTTATTCTATCTCATGTTTTCCTTGGGTCAGAAATTTGGGAAGAGCTCACCTAGCCAGTTGGTTCAAGGTCTACCATGTGGTTGTAGTAAGACAGTGGCTGGACTGCACAGTGAGGGAATGGAGCAGTTGGAGCCTGGCTAGGCATCTCTTCCTCTCCATGTAGTCTCAAGAGTTCTCCATGTGGTATCTCTGAGTCTGCTGATTGGGCTTCCTCAGAGTATGGTGGCCTTAGGGTGGAAGGATTTCTTACATGCCTGCTTAGGGCTCCAGTGTGAGTGCTTCAGCAAATCAAGAGGAAGCTTAGGCATGTCTGTTCCACAGAGTCCCAGCTGGATCCTCTGATGAACAGAGGGCCTATGGTGGGAGAACTGCATCCTGTATTTTGGCTTTTGTGGGATGAGCATTCACTGTCCCACCATTTGAGAGTGATCTGAAGGTACCTGACAGGAAGTGATTGCTTTTTGGAGCACAGAATGAAATCATAATTCCTATAATAACAGGGCCAAAGCGTGGCACTTAGTTTGTGAGATGGCTTGAGGAGAGGATGTAGTAGAGGGGTAAGACCTTCCTGGTTCGCAGTGAGCTCAGCATTCCCTCCCTGAATTAGTTGTCCTGTTTCCACCTTATAGTTTCTGGGGGGTGTCCCTTGCTTTTGTGGTTGTTCTTAATTCATGTAATGGAGGGGCATTGAAGATATGAGAATGTGTGACTTTGGGACCTCCTAGGGGCCTGAACAGATCCCTTGAGAAACCCCTGTGTCTAAGGCACTTTGTTCAGTTAGAGACAGGGCCAATTGTGGTGGCCTGTACTGGGGCATGTGAGAGATGGAACTCACCCCAGGACCAGAAATGTTGTAAGCCCAGACTCCAGCCAGAGGGGTGCAGACTATCTGGAGAACAGTAGCAGCCAGCAAGCCAGATGTTCTACTTGGCACTTCTTACCCCAAGACAAAGGTGCTTATCATCAAAAATGAGCTTTTCTAAGCCTAATAATCACAGGGTTAGAAAATAGTTACATTGAAGGTGGTACTAAACACTTATGTCCAAACTGGCAAAACTCTGACATTAATTATCCTGTTATAATTAAGTGTAGTAATCCATTACATCACCATATAATGGAATGTGGTTACATAGCACTCTTGTGAGCATAATGGAGTGCTAAAGAGTAAAATTTATAAGTTAAAACCCAGTAACAAAAGCCATAGATTGCTGACTGTGATTTTTTCTTTCGTCTTCTTTTTTTTTGTGACCATTCACTCCCTAATAAATAAACATTTCTTGAAGACCAGCACCAGAGATACAAAGGTGAGAACACTGTGCCTATCCTCAGGGAATGAAAACAACCAGACATTACAGGCCAGACAAGAGTTATCCAGGGAAGACAGTTGATAAATGGTGAAGGAACAGGAAGGGAAGGAAGGGGAAGAGCTTAAAGATGGAAAATGGGATATGAAAGGTAAGAAATGGAAGGCAGGAGGTGGAAGGCAGGAGATGGGAGGTAGGAGAGAGAAGGTAGGAGGTGGGAGGTAGGAGACAGAAGGTAAGAGTGAATAGTAAGAGATAAAAGGTAGGAGACAGATGATAAAATAAACTTTTAATTTAAGAATAATTTTCGATTTACAGAAAAATTGTGAAGATAGTACAGAAAGTTTCCATTACCCCACACCCAGTTTTCCCTATGTTTAACATCTTACATTAATAAGATACATTTGCCACATTTAATAAACCAATATTGACAACATTATTATTAACAAAAACCTATACTTTATTCAGATTTTCTTAGTGTGTTAATATTTTTTTTTGTTATTGTTCCAGGATCCTATCCAGCATACCACCTATTTAGTTGTCATGGCTATTTAGTCCCTTCTTGGGTATGACAGTTTTCTTCTTTATGGACAGTTTTGAGAAGTAATGGTCAGGTATTTTTTTAAAAAAATACATTTTATTGAAATATAATTAATATACAGTGAAATACACAAAACTAAAGTGACATGGGCCAATGCATTTTTTTATTTTTATTTTTATTTTGCAGTGTTCCCTCTGGTCAGGTATTTTTAGAATGTTCTGCAACTAGGATTTGTCTGATGATTTTCTTATGATTAAGCTGAGGTTATGAGATTGGGAGGAAGACTATAGAGGTGAAGTGCCATTCTCATCATATCAAAGAACCACACTATGGACATGACTTATCGCCACTGATGTTGATCTTGATCATCTGGCTGGGATGTGTTTGTCAGGTTGCTCTACTGTAAAGTTACTCTTTGTCCCCTTTCGTACTGTGCTCTTGGAAGGAAGTTGCTATGCACAACCCAGCCTTAATGACTGAGGAGTTATGACCCCTTCCTGGAGGGTGGATGATCTACATAAGTTAGTTTTTGACACAAGAGTTTCAAGTTCTCTTTTTGAAGGAAGTATTAGCTAGTGTGGCCTGTGAGGTTAATGGTGATGGTGGAGAGGTTGTCAGGAAAGAACTTTAAGTTTCCTTAAAAATCATTCTTTGGGCCACTTGTGCCACTCTGGACCTAACAAGTGATGGTTTACTTGGGGGCGGGCCAGCTGTATCCTGGGATCCCGCATGAATAAGGCTCAACCTCTTCCTCTGTGAGCTGGAGCCCTTAGGCATGTGATCTTTCCTGTGATGTCCAGCATTTCTCTCCCTATGAAGTGGGGAAGGCCACTTAGTTAAAATTAATTCAATTCAAATTAAACCTGTAAACATTATTGCATATTTATTTTTGTGTATGGGCTAGACCTGGGGCTGATTTCTAGAAATAGGAAGAAGAATCAGGCCCATCCTCAGTCCTTGAGAACCATATGACTTGAGGATGACCATGTTCCTATCATAGCTAGTCTATAGCCCTGTAGCCTCTGTGGTTGGCTGAATAAAGATGTCCACTCTCTGATTCCAAGGTCTCAGATGTGATTAAGTTAGGATTGTGAGATGTGTGGATGATCCTGAATTTATCTAAGTGGCCCCAATGTAATCACAATGGTCCTTATAAAGGAAAAAGGGAGTCAGATGGATCCATGTCATGTAAGAAGATGTGACTAGGGACACAGATACTAGAGGGATGTGGGGCCAGGAGCCAAGGTATTTGGGTGGCCTCCAGGAGCTGAAAGACACAAGGAGATAGAATGCAGTCCTATGGACACTGTGATTTTAGGTCAGTGAGACCCACTTTGGATCTCTGAGTGCATTAACTGTGTGTAATTTGTGATAGCAGCAGTAAGAAATGGGTACAGCTCTGCTTAAAGACCAGCTAAATTTGGCTACATGTCTAGTGTTGCCCCTTCCAGCTACTCAGGAAAGGCAGCTTCTAACTCTGAGGGCTCTTCCTGAGTGCTCTTTTGAGGAGAAGGAGTGAGTGGCATGCTGCTGTGAGGGTGTTTGCATGACTGATTCTGGGGTGAAGTGAAAGGACACTGCCAACTCAGGCATTGCCTTAATATTAGAGCCTTTACAAATACCTATTTTTTTATGTGGTCTCATTGTGTTTTGGTAAATTAAAATTTTGGAAGCACGTATTGATTACAGCCAAGAAAGTGACAACTGCATTTGTGTGATTTTCCTGGGGTTGATTCCTGAGCAGGTAGAAGAAAAGTACAGGTTTTGGCCCTCTAGTGTTACGGCACGCAGGCTCCTTCCTGCAGGGGTGGCCATGACAGGAATGGACCACCAGGGGATGATGGGGAGCTGGCCATGTAAGTCCTTTTTTTAAAAAAAAAAATATATATATATTTATTGTAATTTGAGTGAAAGTTTACAGAGCAAATTCATTTTCCATACAGCAGTTCATAAACATTTAGTTTCATGATATTGACTGCAATTCCCTACAATGTAACACCTCTCTTCCCAGCACTCCTGCCTGCCACCTCCCCAGCGATCTCCCTGTGCAAACACTGCCCTCTGTTCTCCCAAAATTGATCACTCCGAAGAGTGTATCTACCTAATGTAAATGTTCACCCCATATGCCTGTCTATTGTTTGGCTGGAAGCCATACAAGTGAGTTTAGTTCTAGACCTGAAGGGTAACTAGGGGCCATAGTCTCGGGGGTCTCACAAGGCTCGATCAGACCAGCAAATCTGGTCTTTTTTTTTTTTTTTTTTAATGATCTTGAGTCTTGTTCCACATTGTTCTCCCACTCTATCCAGGATCTCCTGCACTGATCCCCCTCTGAGTGTTTAACAGTGGTAGCTGGGCACCACCTGGTCCTCTGGTCTCATGGTCATATGGGCTGAAGATTCCATGGTCTACTAGTCCCTTGGACTAATTGTTTCCATGTGTCTTTGGTTTTCTTCATTCTTCTTGGCTCTGGATGAGGACAGACCTATTGCTGCATCTAGATGGCCAATTGCAAGTTTCTAAGACTCCAGTTGCTACTCACCAAAGTAGGATGTAGAACAATGTTTTGTGTAGTAAGTTATGCCAATTGAGCTTAATTTCCACTGCAACCATGGTCTTGGACCCACAGGTTCAACTACTCACTCCCTCAGGGTAGCTGTCTGTAGCCAAGAAGCCACTACAACCTTGCCCCTTGTCAGCTCTACTATACACCTTGACTTTCTTACAGCACATACACATATTGTTGTTGTTAGGTGCTGTCAGGTCATTTCCAACTCATAGTGACCCTATGCACAGCAGAATGAAATGCTGCCCGATCTTGTGTGAACTCCATGATCCTTGCTTTATTTGATCCCATCGTCGCAGCCACTGTGTCAATCCACCTCGTTGAGGTCCTTCCCCTCTTTCGTTGACCCTCCACCTTACCAAGCATGACATCCTTCTCCAGGGAATGGTCCCTTCTGACAACATGACCAAAGTATGTGAGATGAAGTCTGGCCATTCTCCCTTTCTAGGAGAATTTCGGCTGTGCTTCCTCCAGGACAGATTTGTTAGTTCTTTTAGCAGTTATGGTACTTTCAGCATTCTTAGCCAGCACCACAACTCAAAAGCATCAACTCTTCTTCAGTCTTCCTTATTCATTGTCCAGCTCTCACGTGCATATGAGGTGATTGAAAATATCGTGGCTTCTGTCAGGTGCACCTGAGTCTTCAAGGAGACATCCTTGCTCCTCAGCACTTGAAAGAGGTCCTTTGCAGCTGACTTTCCCAATACTTTACATCATCTAATGTCCTGACTGCTGGTTCCATTGATGTATATTGTAGAACCAAGTAATGTGAATTCTTTGAGAAACTCAGTCTTTTCTCCATTTATCATGATGCTGCTTATAGGTCCAGTTGTGAGGATTTTTGTTTTCTTTATATTGAGATGTAATCCATATTGCAGACTGTATTTTTAAATTTTCATCAATAAGTACTTCAATTCATCCTCATTTTCAGCAAGCAAAGTTGTGTCGTCAGTGTATTGCAGGTTGTTAATGATTCTTTCTCCAATCCTGACACCATGTTTTTCTTCATATAGTCCAGCTTCTCAGATTATTTGCTCAGCATATAGATTGAATAAGTATGGGGAAGGGATACAATCCTGATGCACTCCCTTCTTGATTTTAAACCATGCAGTGTCCCCTTGTTCTGTTTGAATGACAGCCTCCTGGTCAAGGTACAGGTTCCTCATGAATACAATCAAATGTTCAGGAATTCCCATTCTTCTCAATGTTATCCACAATTTGTCATGATCGACACAATCAAATGCCTTTGCATAGTCAATAAAACACAAGTAAACATCTTTCTGGTATTCTTTGCCTTGAGCCAAAATCCGTCTGACAGCAGCTATGATATCCCTTGTTCCATGTCCTCTTCTGAATCCACTTTGCACCTCTGGAAGTTCTCTGTCCATACACTGCTACAACCGTTTTTGAATTATCTTCAGTAAGATTTTACTTGTGTGAGATGTTAATGATATTGTTTGATAATTTCCACATTCTGTGGGATCTCCTTTCTTTGGAATGGGTAAAAATATGAATCTCTTCCAGTCAGTTGGCCAGGTAGCTGTCTTCCAAATCTCTTGGCATAACTGAGTGAGTGCCTCCAGTGGGGCATCCATTTATTGAAATATCTCAATGGGTATTCTGTCAATTCTTGGAGGCTTGTTCTTCGCTAATTCCTTCATTGCAGCTTTGACTTCCTCCTTAAATACCATTGTTTCTAGACCATATGCCACCTCCTGAAATGGATGAAGACCTACCACTTCTTTTTGGTACACTGACTCTGTGTATTCCTTTCATCTTGTTTTGATGTTTCCTGCATCATTCAATATTTTGCCCATAGAATCTTTCAATATTGCAACTCAAGGCCTAAATTTTTTTTGTCAGTTCTTTCAGCTTGAGAAATACCAAATGTGTTCTTCCCTTTTGGTTTTCTAACTCCACATCTTTGCACATTTTATTTTAGTAATTGGCTTTATCTGCTCGAATTGCTCTTTGAAATCTGTTCAGCTCTTTCATCTTATCATTTCTTCCATTTGCTTTAGCTACTCTCCGCTCAAGGGCAAGTTTTGGAGTCTTTTCTGACATCCATTTTGATCTTTTCTTCTTTTCTTGGCCTCTTGCTTTCTTCTTGGATGATGATCTTGATGTCATCCCACAATTCTGCTGGTTTTTGGTCATTGGTGTTCAATGCATCAAATCTATTCTTGAGATGGTTTCTCAATTCAGGACGGATATATTCAAGATCATATTTTGTCTCTCATGGACTTGTTTTATTTGTCTTTAACTTCAAGTTGAACTTGTATATGAACAGTTGATGGTCTGCTCCACTATTAGCTCCTGGCCTGGTTTTGGCTGAAGATATTGAGCTTTTCCATCATCTCTTGCCACAGATGTAGTCAATCTGATTCCTGTATGTTCCATCTGGTGAAGTCCACATGTATAGCCACCATTTGTGGTGTTGAAGAAAGTATTTGCAATGAATAAGTCATTGGTCTTACAAAGTTCTACCATGCTATTTCCAGCATTATTTCTGTCACCAAAGCCAAAATTTCCGGCTATTGGTGATTCTTCTTTGTTTCCAACTTTTGCATTCCAGTCACCAGTGATAATTAACAAATCCTGATTGCATGTTTGGTCAATTTCAAACTGTAGAAGTTGATAAAAATCTTCAATTTCCTCATCTTTTGCTTTGGTCTTGGTGCAAAAATTCGAATAATAGTTGTTTTAACTGGTCTTCCTTGTAGGTGTATAGATATTATCCTATCACTGGCAGCATTGTACTTCAGGACAGATCTTGAAACATCCTTTGTGATGATGAATGCCATGCCATTCCTCTTCAAATTGTCATTCCCGGTAGATAGTATGTTTGTCTGACTCAAAGTGACCAAAACCAGTCAATTTCAGCTCACTAATGGCTAGGATATCAATATTTATGCATTCCATTTCATTTTTGACAACTTCCAATTTTCCTGGATTCATACTTTGTACATTCCATGTTCTGATTATTAATGGATGTATTGCATATACACATACACATATAGAAACATCATCTGCCAATGCTATACATGGTCATGGGCACACTCTCCCCTAGCTAGGTGTACTTGATCATTCCACCTGTTCACCTATCTATCCACCCATGGATCAATGCTTGCCATCACTCAGGTCAGTCCTTTATGGCAAGCAGGCTGGATTGCTGGGCAAGTTAGTAGAGTGGCTAAGTAAATTTATCTCCTCTGATTGGTAGCACTTAACTAATTGTGGACTTTCACTTTATTCAGCTGCAAAATGGTGAATAGGAAGTGCGGTTGTGAAGACTGAAGGAGGTAATGCACGTGAAGCACTTACAACTGTGCCTGGTACAAAGCAAGCCTTTGTCTAGTAAGTGATACCTACTTCCATTGGGTCAATTTTGACTCATAGTGACCCCCATTGGTTTTCTGAGGTGGTAAATTTTTATGGAAGTAGGTTGCCTGGTCTTCCTTCCATGGAGTGGCTGATGGGTTTGAACCACCAACCTTCTGGGTAGCAGTCAAATGCCTTAGGCACTGCACCATCAAAACTCCTTCTAGTAAGTGATAGCTGCTTTTATTTCTAACATTTATGACTTTGGGAGATAAACAATGGATTTCTGGTTTTCATTCATTTGTTCATTCATTAATTTAACTGTTATTTCATTCATTCATAATCCAAATATAACAGGTGGTATGTCATTGCCAATCTCTATGTAGAGTCACAACCAAAGCCAAACTCACTGCCATCGCGTCACATCTGATGCATAGTGACCCCTCCTTGGGTTTCTGAGGCAGTATTAGTACAGAAGTAGATTGCCCAATCTTCCTTCTGAAGAGTGACTGGTGAGCTTGAACTGCCAGCCTTCTGGTTAGCAGTCAACTGCCTTAGTCACTATGTCACCAGAGCTCCCAGAGTCACATTAGAAAGAAATAAAAGGAAAAGTAATTACATGCAAAACAATTCTTTACGGGTGTCCTTTGAAAAATGTCTAAAAGGACCCAATTCCTAACTCATAGCCACATTTCTTTTCTTTTTTTAACTTTTATTGTGATTTGGGTAAAATTTTACAGAGCAAATTAGTTTTCCATGCAGCAGTTCATACACATTTTGTCTTGCGACATTGACTATAATTACCCACAATGCAATAGCTTCTCTCCCACTTTCTCCCCATAGTTACCACTTCCCTGTGTCCTTCCCTTCAATGCACTCCCCCACCTCCAACTGTCTCCCTGTGCAAACACTGCCCTTCTGTTTTCCCTTAATGGATCCCTCCAAGTAATGTATCTACCTGATGTAAATGTTCAACCTATAAGCCTGTTTATTATTTGGCTGGAAGCCACAGGAGTGAGTTCAATTCCAGACCTGAATGCTAGCTAGGAGATATAGTCTCAGGGGTCTTGTCTCAGCAGGCTCTATCAGACCAGCAAACCTGGTTCTTTTTTATGATTTTGAGTTTTGTTCCACTTTGTTTTTCCACTGTATCCAGGATCTCTGCACTGATCCCCCTGAGTAGTTGACAGTGACACTATATATATAGTAGTTGACACTATATATATATATATATATATATGTAGTGGTAGCCTGGCACCATCTAGTTCTTCTGGTCTCATGGTCAAATATGCTGACTGAGGATCACATATTCTACTAGTCCCTTGGACTAATTGTTTCCATATGTCTTTGGTTTTCTTCATTCTTCTTTGCTCTAGATGAGGAGAGACCCTTTGTTTTTTCTAGATGGCTGCTCATAGCAACACTTCTTAGAATGCTCTTCTCTTTAATGCTCTTTCTCCCCTCTTTTCCCTTGTGAGCCATTCTTTCCCCAAACTTTCCTTTCATAGCCCATATGAGCTCTGGCTGCTCCTCCTTTCTTCTCTCTCTTTTTTTTTTTTTTCCTACTCTCATTTACTCCCACAAAAAGCCCAGCTCAGAGCACCCACAGAGGTCAATATAGAGTGTGGAACAGTCAGATGTGTCACCTGTGTCAGGTGATAGAGGTTCAGGAAGGAGGCTGTGGTGTGTTCTATAGGTGTATTCATGTGGCTGGGAGGATGGAGCATGTGAATGCACTAGTCCCACTAGCTTCCATCTAGATGAACGTGGAGCCAGATGATAGAATAGGGTGCTGATTGGGGTTCAGAATTGAGCTCCACCAGGGAGTAGGACAATGCAGAAGACAAAACACCAGTGGAAGTTGAGATATTTCCAAACTGGACAGATCTAAAGTGAGTACCTGGACCACTGGGAGCAGTGGGTTGAGGTGGAAGAATGCAGCCCACGACATCATGCCCACCACCATATGGACTCACTGTGAGATTGGACAAACAACGCAACTTCCCTGAGTCGTGGGCTCCTCATCTGTGGGATGGGAGTCACATAGCCACCTGGGGTGTGTGAGGACACAGTAAGATAGGCAGTTGGAGTGCAATGTTTATGCTTTGTGATGACTACTTCTTTTCTATCTACTTCCTTGTTGACTACCCAGGTCAACAAGGAAGTAGATAGACAACCCCACAGGAGGTTACAGGCTACATACTCACTCAGTTGGGGATTCATCTTCCAGCACTATAACAGACAGTATTCTACTGTGATCCATAATGTTTTCATTGGCTAATTTTTAGAAGTAGATTGCCAAGTCTTCCTTTATAATTTATCTTAGTCTAGAAGGTCCACTGAAACCTGTCCACCGTGGGTGACTCTGCTTTTATCTGAAATGCTGATGGTATAGCTTCCAGCTTCATAGCAACATGTACACCACCACAATTTATATATATACACATATATTTCTGCATACCATCTATGCATCAGATACACACTGCAAGGTATTAAGTATGGCAGGGAATAAGGTGACCATCACCTATCTATCAGTTTGTCTGATATAGTGCTGGAAGATGAGTCCCTAGAATTCAAAATACACAGTGACTGCAACAGTGGACTTGAGCTTGCCAACGATCATGATGACAGTGCAGGTCCAGGCAATGACATGATCTGCTCCAGATTTAAAGTGATCCTTCTGGATGTTCTGTGAGAAGAACCTTGAGCAGGTAAGAGTCAAAGCAGAATGAATATTATTTAATACATTACATATTTATGATCCTTGAAGACAAGCTTCAACAAGCATTGGACAAATCAGAGGCTAGAGATCTATTCTCTCACAAGCTCCAGAAAGGTAGGATTGGGATCTATGAGGATTCCAAATCTTGGCAATTCAAATACCCAATTGATAGGGGAATTTTCTATTCAGATGAAATTTGTACGTCTTTTTTTACTCCTCCAATTCTGGGTAGTTCTGGTCAATGTAAAGCCTCCACATCCTTTGGCTTCTAGTGAGGCCAGGTTCATGAGCAGAAGGCTACCCACAATATCACATTGTCAACAATCCCAGAGGTGCCCAGAGGAAATTAGTCTTTTATCTTTACCAACATTACCTGATATTGTGGGAAAGGCCCATCCTCATTAGGAATGGAGGAGTAGGAGGTGAGATTGGAAGTGGGAGTTCTGTGGCCGGCTCCATGCTCACACACATACATGCATGCACACACACATACATGCATGCACACACAGACACACACACGCATACACACACACTGCAGTTGCCATTAATCTGTATTTCACTCCTGCTCTCATCTTTCACTCACTGTTTGTCAGTTGTTGAGCAGGATCCTCTCTGTTAGCACATTTGGAAACCAATTTTATTGCAGAGGAGAAGAGAACAATGCAGGTTTTCATCTCAGACTAATTATGCCTCTAATACACTGATGCTAAATAAAACCAAGGGGAAGGTAATTGGAAATTCTTGACGTGACATTCACAGCTTTGAGAAAAACAGATGTTCACTTGAGGAGCAGGGAAGAGAATGCATGTCCCCACTATTGGCTGATGGACTGGTTCCAGAGGCTGTGTATGTGACTCTGGCCACCTCCCCTTCTGCAGAACTGCTGCAGGGACTCTCTCTTCCTGTCCCTTCCACCTCTTTCTGATGGCCCTGACTCTCCTTGCTTAGCACGTGGTGACCAGTCAATACTCTTTTCACAGTTGGGCTAATGTAGGTGACTCCCATGTTGAATAATCTAAGCCATTTAGCAGGAGTTCAGGCCTTGCAAAGAAAGTATCTGCTTGCCACCTGGCCTATGACACTCTCCAACTGTGGGACTTTGGGCGAGTCACCTGGTTTCTATGATTGTCTGCTTCCTCAAGTGCCACTTGTTAACACTTCACAGCACCTCACAGGGCTCTTGGAAAATTCTATGAGATGTTCATTGTCTGGAACGTGCCCAGAACATTGACAGTCTTCAAAAAGTTCCAGGTATCTTTACAAAAGATGGTGCCTAGCTGGCTGGGCCTAATCATAAGTGATTCTTCCCATCAGTTTTTTTTTTTTTTTTTTTTTTTTCCTCTCTAAATGGCATGGCTAATTGGACTAGATGAACCTTAATTTCTGTTAGCCTGGGAAGCTACACACCAGATCCATGTCCTTTTCCATGGTGGCAAAATGAGGTAGTTACTAGTAGCTTGGATAAGCCCCTTGATCCCTTCAAACCTTCCTTCTTTACCTGCTGAGTAGGGCTGAGAACTCCTGCAATGTCTAATATATTGTTATTGTTAGCTTCTGTCAAGTTGGCACCAACTTATGGTGACTTCATATACAATAGAATGTAACATTGCCTATCCCCATTCCATCCCCATGATGTATGTTTGAATCTGTTGTAGCTGTTATGTAGTGATTTCCAACCTGGGGGGCTCATCTTCCAACACTATACTGGGCACTACTCTATTGTGGTCCATAGGGTTTTCATTTACTCATTTTGGTAAGTAAATCACCAGGCCTTTCTTCTTGATCTGTCTTAGTCTAGAAACTCTGCTGAAATCTGTCCATCATAGGTGGCCCTGCTAGTACTTGAAATACTGGTAGAATAGCTTCCAGCTGCATAGTAACATGCAAATCACCACAGAATGACAAACTAACAGATGAGTAGTGGATCTAATATATAGTGCATGTATATAGGGGAAATGAGAGTAGGACAGGTGTTCCTTATGCTAGAAAAGACTCCAAGTCCCAAATAGTCCCAGCAATTGGGGCAAACCATGCTGTGGTACAGTCATTCTCATTACATTTCTCTCCCAATCTAGTCAGGAGTTCTTTCAGGGGATAGGTAAGGTGGGGTTGATTGAATGATTGTTCCTGATTCTTCACTCTGCCTCTCATCCACACTCTTTCTGTGGTCTCATTGTGTAGGAAAAGTACTGCCCTTTCCTTTGATTTGGGGTTTGGCCATATGACTTGTATTGGCCAGTGGCATGTCAGTAGAGAAATCAATGTGCCAGTTCTGAGTTTAAACCTTAAGGGTAGCAAATGTTTCCACTTGTTCTATTGTGCTCCTCCCACCTTCATGTGAGAAATAAGCCCTGGATAAGCCACTAGTCCAGGGAGGATAAGGACCATAAAGGATAGACCAGGGCCACTGAGCTATCCTACAAATCTGCAATGAGAAACAGATCTTCCCAACCAATCTACACATTGACAATAAGAATAAATGATTGCTGTTTTAGGACATTGAATTCTGAGTGTATTATTTTGGCAATAGCTAATGATACATTGGACCTCATTTATTTCTGTGTTCTTCACATCTAGCACTATGCCTGGTAGAGGAGGCATAGAGTGAGCACACAAATGAATAAGTGTAGGATTTTATTGGGTTGCTAGCCCAATTACTGGTTGATTTTCCCTTTAGATAGACACACATAGCCTTGCCTCTAAGCTTGAGGGGGTGCTGGTTGCAGTTGGGGGTGGGCACTGGACTTACACATCTAGACGACTCAGTTTCTTGAGGAATTAAGGTATGAGGTTACCAACCCTGGCCCAATGTTACAACTGGGGAAAAGGAGGAAGAAGAATAGATCATGAGAACAGACATGAAAACTAATCTTTCTTTTGAATTTATTGCCCCATTGGTGGCCCAGGGGGTGCAACAATGAACCCTGGGCTTCTGGAGGTGGAAACTAGAATTTACCATGGTCCCAGCTTTTCCCTTTGTTCCTTCCTTCCCAAGAGGTGGCTGCTGCAGTGGGGTGTTTGAAAAGGCCTGTGGCAGGTGTTCTGCCCCAAACCATCCTCCTGAGGCAGTCATTTCCAACCCTAGAGACAGCCCCAGCAGCCTTCTTATTCTTGTCTGCAAAGCACTGAACAGAGGCCATGTGATAGAGCAGGGAGTAAACTGCACATGGAATACTCGCCCAAGTAGCACTGACTCTTGAGTGTTGACATTGTGTGAGGCTCTTTGTTGTTAATTGCCATCAAGTCAACTCTAACTTACAGTGACCTTGTGTAAAACAGAATGAAGTGTTTCCTGGTCCTGTGTCATCTTCATGATCATTGGTATGTTTGAGTCTATTGATTTGTATTTGTATTCTGAGTGCCATCCAACCTGAGGGGCCTATCCTCTAGCACTGTTGTTATCTGTAGAGTTTTCATTGGCCAGTTTTTAGAAGTAGATGACCAGGTCTTTCTTCCTAGTCTGTCTTAGTCTATAAGCTCCATGGAAACCTGTCATCCACTATGGGTGACCCTGCTGGTATTTGAAATATCAGTGGCCTAGCTTCCAGCTTTGTAACATGCAAGCCACCACAGTATGACAACCTGGCAGATAGATGGTGGCCAGGCTTTTTACATGTGTTTTATTCTTTACCAAGAGAGGTCCTATTTTGATTCTCCTTTTTATAGTGGAAGAAATGGAGACTTACAAAGGCTGGGCCACTTCTCTTATGCAGGCCATGGAACCAGAGTTTGGAAGCTGCCGTCTGAGTCCAGAGTTCCAGCTCTGGAAAGCCCCAAGGTTCTCACCCTACTTGCATGTGAGGGTCACCTGTGGAGCAGGGGGCCCAGCCTCTCTCCAGACCCAATAAATAGGAACTCTTGTGGGGCTGTCATTGGTTTGCATGAAAATCTCCACATGTGATCTGATGATACCAGGGCTGAGAACTTTGTGACTGGGGCACTGTGGTTGGTTCAGGGAAGGAATGGTTCTGGTACTGGTGTGGGGACACAAAGAAGTGAGTGTGGTTCTCCCTCTGTGAACTTGGGGAGAGCTTGAGCTGCTTGGCCATGTTGATCTTGAGGGTAACCATTGCTCCTGTGCTTGGCACAGAGGCTGCTGGAGCAGGTTCAGGTGGCCCTGCATGGCATTGGAGGACTTCACACTGTATCCTGAGTGCTTCATGAGCTGCACTCACACCAGGAGATGTGAGTGCATCACCAGCTGAGAACACAGTTTCCTTTTCCTTACATGAGATTTGTTCCTCTCCCCCTTTATTCATTGTATCAAATCACCTGTTAGGCAGAAGGACCTGCTGGAGTGAAGGGAAGGTTCTTTTGACATACAGAGGAGGGAAAACACCTTGAGGCAAGGTAAACAGGAAGGAAAATATGGATTGGGAAAGATATTGTCTATACCCATGGCTAGAAGGAGGTTTGCTTAGAGAGGGGTCAAGAGAAAAGTAGAATAAAAGGATGCTGAAGGGGAAGTGAATACACTATTTGGGTATCTTTAATGTGGGAGGGCTCAAGGCGAGCAGAAGAGAGAACACAGATAAGGCAGCAGCATGCTGGGATGCTTGGGGATGAGGGAGAGGCTTGGAGAGGGAAGGGGCCCAGGGCAGGGACACATGAAGGCTGGCTGGGGCAGGGGAGCT
>NW_006921667.1:3314566-3340707 GCF_000298275.1 Orycteropus afer afer | reverse complement strand
TGTCCTGGCTCTCACTTCTTTAGGATATATACCTAGTAATGGAATGGCTGGGTCAAATGGTATTTCTAATTCCAACTTTTTAAGGAATAGTCATACTGCTTTCTGCAGTGGTTATACCATTTGACAGTCCCACCAGCAGTGTATGAGAGTCTCAATCTCTCCACATCCTCGCCCGCATTTGTTATTTTCTGTCTTGTTGAACTTTGCTACTAGTGCTGGAACAAGATGGTATCTCATTGTTGTTTTGATTTGCCATCTCTCTAATGGCTAATGATCATGAGCAGAAATGTAAACAATTCTGTGGAGGGAAAAAAAGCAGAGGCCTGTGCAAGTTCTAGCTCCTGGGAAATTGGAGCTGTGTTCCTTAGTGGTGTTGTATGTGCATGTGTGTTTGTGATATGTGTTTATGTGTATGTGGTTGTGGTGTGTGTGTGTGTGGAATGTGCATATGTGCTTGTGTGTGTGGTGTGTATTTGTGTTTATGTATTGTATGTGTACACATGTGTGGTGTGTGTGTGTGCTTTTGTGTGCTTGTGTGTGCACTTGTATGGTATACATGGTGTGTGCATGTGCATGGGCTCCCTGTGTTGTGTGTGTGTGTGTGTGTGTGTACCTCTCTTGTGGAGGTTGCCAGTCCCATAGGAGGAAAACAGGGCAATTTGCTGCCCAGTGCTGCAATACATGCAAGTGATAATAATAAGAGCTAATATTTGTTAAGGTATATGTTGGATTCCTAGTACTGCGGTAACAATATATTACAAAGTGGTCACCTTTAAACAATAAAATTGTATTATCTCTCAGTTCTGGAGGCTGAGGATCTGTGATCAGACTATTCACTGTGTGGAACCTTCCTGAGGCTCTGTGGGACAATCTGATCTAATTCTGAATCCTAGCTTCTGGTAGCTCCAGGTGTTCCTTGGCTTGAAGCTGCAGCATCACATGATGTCCTTTCTCTGTCTGCCTGTCTCTGTGTCTCTTTTTGTCTTTTATAAGGATTCCAGTCATATAGGATTAGGACACATCCTATTCTGGTATTACCTCATGTTAACCTAACTGACAACATCTTCAAAGACCCTATTTCCAAACAGGTTTGCATTCACAAGTACTGGCTAGGACTTCAATGTATCTCTTTTGGGGACATGATTTTATTCTTAACAAGCTGCCACAGGCAGGTACTTTCTTTGTGCTTTCTGTGTTTCATCTCATTTAGTTTCCTCAAGTCCTTAAGGTGGGTTTTTTTTTTTTTTTTTTTTAATCCCCATATTATTTGGGGAAACTGAGGTACAAAGAAGTGAAGTAAACTGGCCTGAATTTGCATGGCCAGGGTTTGGGCTGGGAGGCTGGTGCTGGGGTTATCCTGCATGGTTTACTGCTAATAGTTGGTGTTGTTTGTGTTCAAGGGACACCCTTCAGATCACAGCCATCATGTCTGTGGCTAGTTATCAGGATGCATTTCTAGTGAACAAAGTTCAGGAACAGAGTAGGTATCTGGGCTAGGGTGGGACTGCTGGGCTCCGCCATACTCTTGGGTTCACTCCCAGAGCAACATGTGAGCAATGTCAAGTCAAGGCCCTGGATAAGGATGCAGGTGAGTACCACCTGGAGGACAGATGTCCGCCAGACTCCAGAAGAGACCATTTGCAGATTGGAGGCCTATAGACTTGATTATGTCAGCACCAAGGATAAGGTGTGGTTCTACCTATGATAATAATGCTAATACTCAGTTCACAGCCACCAGACATAACGTCTGCTTTTTAGGCCCTGACATTGCTTTGTGCCTGCACTGGCTAAACCTCCTGTACCTGGGTGGGCTGGTATTGTGGTCTATATTGTGTGCACATGGGGCTTTCCATGGGCAGATATGGCACCAGCCCACTACAAAGGTAATGTCTGGATTCTCTTGTGCCTCAAAGACAAGGAACCATCTCTCCTAGGACCTCATGACCTTCAACCCTCCTTTTGTCATTATCAGATCTTTTTCCTCTTGATATTTTAACTCTTCTATCTTCTCACCTCCATTCTCCATCACATTTCAGCCTCCAACTCCTACGACCTCATCTTGGAGCTTGCTTATCCCAACCTGCTTCACTTCCAGACTCTGCTGTTCAACCCTTCTATCTTGCTACCTGACTTCCCTAGGCATGCCCTTTGAACTCACTGAAAGCCCCTTACCTCTAATGATGAGCAACAATTGGAGAGGTAACCAACTGGGCCCAAAGTGTGTAGCCCAGTAACAGAGCTTTAATTGAACTCAAGTTTCCCTCCCATTATCCCCAACAACTGAACACAAACCTCCTTCTCCCATCCCTATACCAAATGCAGGACCCCTCCAGTGTCCATACCTGAATGTAGGTCTCCTCCCATTCCCAACACTTGTTTTGCTTATTTGAAAAACCTATGACAATATCAGGAACAATTTTATGATTTCTTTGTCTGGTGCAGTCACTGTTTTCATTCTCTGTATTCTCCGACCACACATGCACCTATGTTATATGGAGCTATTCATAATCTAGGCGTAATTTTGTGTTCTGCTTTTTCGACCTAACATCCTGGCATAAACATTTCCTGTGTCATTGCAAAGCCTTCCTAATGATCATTTTTAATGATTACATTGAGATGAAGAATTGATGTTCCATAACCTACCTAATGTTTCCTGTTATTGGACATTGTGACTGTTTCCAACTCTTCAGTCAATTTTTGTTGACAATGCTTTGATGAAAATTTTCATGTGCAGAGTATTTTTTTTCCTCTTTGGATTATTACTGATTGAAGTTTTCAGGAATGGGTCCAATGAGATGGGACAGATGCCAAAGATAACCTTGCTAGTGGTAGTAGAGGTGGGTTTGAGTCCTGATCCTGTTGGCCTTTGCTCTCCTAGCACTCTATATGACAAAAAGCAGGATATTTGGGCACCTTCTGCCTGGCGGGCTCTTGGGGAAGGATTTCTGAGGAGGTGTTTGAGTGGACCCTGGAAGAAGAATTATAAATGGGGCCAACAACCAAAAGTAAGAAGGGTGGTATTCAGGATGAGGGCACAGCCTGAGCAGAGACCAAAGAGCATGACAAGCATGGTGGCATAGCGGGGCAGTATAGTGTCTGCAAGTACTTTGGATCATAGTGATCATTTTTCCACTTTTCAGAGGCACAGGCCAACCATTCTAACCTGTGGTTTGCTTGCATTAGTCTTGATTTCCTGAAGCAGGCCTTTATGCCATAGCCCCTTCACACACCTGGCCTGTTCCTGCCCATCCTTAGTCTCATCTCCATTACCCTTTGTGGCAGATATCAAGAGAAAAAAGATCTGATAATGGGAGGGCCCCTGGGAGGGCACCTGGCTGTCTCAATGAGGACTAACCAGGGGTGGCCTACAGTGAGGAGGATGATATCACCTTCCATCCAGTGGGCAGGTCAGAATTCTGGTGGCGGTTGAGGATAGCCAACAAAGCAAGCAGTTGCTATTTATTTGACTCAAACTCATATTTATCAGAGTAGAGTTGTGTTCCACAGGGTTCTTAATGGCTGATTTTTTTGAAGTAGATTGCCAGGCCTTTCTTCTACAGTGCCTCTGGGTGGACCCGAACTTCCAAACTTTCTGCTAATAGCCAAGTATGTTAACTATTTGCACCACCTGGGGACTCCTTTGAGAATGACCCCCACATTTACCACCCAAATGGTCTCATCATTGAGTTCAGTAGCTGCTACCTTCTAAAGGTCTCCTGTATCTACCCACATGTCTTCACTATCTCCCTCCACCACCCTAGTCCTAGCTATCCTGTTCTGGACATGGACAGTCATAGCTTCCTATGTGGTCTCTCTGCAGTTTCCTTGGTTCCTTTCAAGCACATTTCTTGTCCTCCTCAGCTCTAGCTCTTCTATGGCTTCCTAGAGTTCCCTCGTGAGGTTTTCAGTTTGTGGATTGGTGTGTGGTGTGGTGTGGCCTTCCTCTCTATTGCCTCATCTACTGGGCTTGCCCCTGCCTTCTGCTCTCCAGCCATAGTGATTATTTTTCCACTTTTCAGATGCACAGGCAAACCCCCTAACCCATGGTTTGCTTGCATTAGTCTTGAATTCCTGAAGCAGCCCTTTATGCCATAGCCCCTTCACACACCTGGCCTGTTCCTGCCCATGCTTAGTCTCATCTCCATTACCCTTTGTGGCAGCCTGTCTGGGACCAATATCAACTGAGAAGGCCTGATGATATATGTACAGTGCCTGACATTTCTCCTGCGGGGCATGGGCTGTGTTCAAGTCCTGCAATTAGTTGTCTAGATTCTAAAGAGGGAGCCTGGCTGCCACTCTCCTCCAGCGTCAGCCCCCAGCCCAGTATGCAGAGGGGCTCATGAGAGCTTACTAGGCAGTGAAGGACCACTCTGTGTGCCTGGGACACTTCTGGTGCTGGCCTGCAGTCCCTGAACTCTGCTTCTATTGAAGATAATGCTCCCTAAATCACCAGTCTGGATGTTTTCCTAGAGGATCCTCACTCAAGCCTGAGGGAAGCAGCAGGGACAGGGAGTGGACTGCAGTGCTCATGGGAGACAACATGGTGTGGAAATAAGCAGGGCCTCTGAGGAAGCACTCCATCTGCTAGGCACCATGCTTGGTAACTGTGGGACTTTGGGCTTTGGGCTCAGGCATAAGTCCTGCTGGGAATCAATCTTCTCACCTGTGCAATGATCACACCTAGAACCCTCTCTGGAATTTCCCATCCTCATTACCTCTTTGTGCACATTAAGCTACTTCACTTCTCTTAGCTTCCTACTCAGGTATCGAGGGTAATGTTTCTTGTGAAAACACAGTCCATTACATTGAAGGTGCTCCTTTGACTTCCCAGGAAGGGAGGTGGTAACAGCTTGATCCAGATGTTCAGAGCAACTGCAGTTCACTGCTCTCTTTCTTTTTTTAAACCTCAGGTGTCATTATGTGACTAAATAATGAAGCCAGAGTTGGTAGGATTGATATTGATTTGTCAGATGAATTAACCTCAGCAGTGAGTGGAGGTGTGAAGGAGGAGGGAGTCCTGGGCCATCACAGCTCCATCACTTTCCCTGCTCTTGCACACTAAATTTCCCATCTCCCTGTCCTCCTCACCTTGCACCCTGGCTCCAGCCTCCCCATATACTTCTCAGTGCTGGCTACATGGGAAAGGCCCAGTGCCCATATCCTGGCTTGGGAAGGTCATGGGAGCACAACATTAGGCTAGATGCCAGGTAGGCTTAAGGATGGGCATGTGTGGGTGTGGGTGTGTCTAAACTTGAAGGGCAAGGATAGAACTCTGAGATCCTGGAGCCTCAAGAGGTGGAGGCCCTGACAGATCCTACCTAGCAAGGCATGGGTGACTTTTAACATTGAATCTGCTGGGTATTGCCCCTAATGTATAGGGTGGTGATCTTCCTTGGCTAGAGGGGAGCAGCCTCCCATGTGCCATGTTGCTGGCAAGGCTGGGCCTCATGAGCCCATGAGGGCTCTCGGAGCCCCTGACTAAGCTATTAGGAGTGAGCTGTGCCCACCACAGGTTAAGGGATCCACTTTCTTATGAGGGTCTAGGTACTCCACCCCTGCTGAGCCAAGGAGGTTCACAGAGCAGGTTTGTGGAAGGCATGGACCTGGTCACACCCCAGGCTCTGATCTGGGGTGTCTGGCAGTATCAAAAGAGGAGTGAAGCCTGATACTGGCTGAGTTTGTTTAATCACAAGCACACATTTGTTCTCTACAGCCCAAAGAGAGGGAGAGTTTTTATCCCCATCTTACAGGTGAGGAAGCTGAGACCCAGGGACTTCAGTAACCTGCATAGTTGCATAGCCAGTGAGTGCCAGGTTGGAATTTGGACCCTGATCTATGTGTCTCCAAGCCTGTTCTTATCTACTCTGATATTGAAAAGAGTGAGGCAGGTGATAAGTGGATGGTGCCTTGCCCAGTGTGATGGGCTTACACCTACTTCTGTCAGATTAGAGTGTGTATGTGTGTGCATGGCTGGGCATATATCTATATGCATGTGTGTGAGTGTGTAAGAGTATGTGTATGAATATGCATGTATGTGTATATGAGACTATGTGAGTGTATATGAAAGTGTAGGTTCATGTGTGTTTATTCATATGTGTAAGTATGAATGTGACTGAGTGTATATATGTATTTATGGGTGTGTGTGAATGAGTGTATGTGATTGTGTGTATATGAGTGTGTGTGAATATATGTACATGTGTCAGTATGTCTAACCAGAATATATTCTGAGGGCCACACCAGAGAGCCATGCTTGTAGGGGAAACACCACAGAGGAAGCAATCCTTCTGAGGGTGGGGTGAGCTATTTGTGTTAAATGTGTAAAGATGGGTGAAAACACCAGAGGTATGGGCCCAGCATCTGTCATTGGTGACCAATTTATTTTCCAGTGTGCAATGCTTGACCCAACAATGCTTAGTAAGGAATATATCTCTCCCTTGTAACATGGTTGAGGTGGAGATGGGGGGTGGTCAGTGTACTAGGGTGACCCGGCCCTTTGCCCTTGCTACCTTTAGGATGTCAGGAACCTACATTTCTTAAGGGTCCTACCCACTTACAGAACTGAAGAGCAATGGCTGGGGCAGAAGAGAAGATGATATGAAATAAGGCTGTGAAATCCCCTTTCCCTTGCTCTTTTCTGCATTGGCATTGCTCATCCACATGGGCTCCCAGCATCCTGGGAGCCTGGGAGTGTGACCCAGTGTGATGGATGTGGGCTGAAAGTGCTGTGGAGTATCCTCAGGGGAACAATATGCAGAAGAGGTGACAGAGGCCCAGTGGATTGGCAGGTGGCCATGGCCTCTATCACAAGCTCACACCCATACCCATTAGGAATTCAGCTCCAGGAGGAGCCAAGCTGCCATGGGTCAGCTTCAGGAGGCAGAAGTAGAGAGCTGGCTGTCACTCTGCTCTTTCCCTGCTGCCCTCCCTACCTGATGTGTGTGGTCAGTGTCTTGAGCCCCTTCTACTCACCTTTTGCTCACTTTGCACTCTTGCTCCTTGCTCCTCCCAAGGCCTTGTGTTCTAGTTGCACACACCGGTGGAAGGCCCAGCTCCTTACATCTTTGCCTTAGCATGTGCTGGGATTTCTCCAGAGGAGAAGATGTTTGCTTCTATCTTTGACATATGACAAAACAGTAGAGTTATGTTGAGGAGGGACTCTGCTATTTCAGTCCTGGCCATACCCCCTTAATGGCAGCCATAAGCAAATGTCTTATCTTTCCTAAGCCTGGGGTTGTTTTCTCTGTAAAATGGGCCCCTCAACCTTTAGTTTCTCAGGTTGAAAATCTTTGTGTTTTCTTGGTGCTTCTTTCTTTCTCTCCTTGTGATTCTCCCATCCACAATTCTGTCAGCTCTACCTTTAGTACATCTGGAATCTGATGATTCTTCACCTCCAACACCATTTCATTGGTCTACCATCATTGCATCTTTACATCTGTGCTAGCCTTATTATGGACTTTCCCGCTCTGTCCCTGCCCCTGCAGCTTATTGTGATAAGGCAGTCAGAGTTTTCATGTTAAAATGTCCATCAGATCACGTCATCCTTCTGCTCAAATTCTCCCCACAGCTTCCAGGCTTTCCAGGTAATAGCTGAGTCCCTACCTGGACCTAAGTCAGGCAAGCACAATTCCTAGTGTGCCCAGGAAAGTGCCATTTACACATGTCTCCCAGAATAGTTACTAACACTTTTCATTCTCAAAATTTTCTTTGTTTGTTGTACATGAGCACTTATAAACCAAAACCAAACTCACTGCTGTGGAGTCAGATCCGACTCATAGTGACCCCTGCTTGGGTTTCCAAGGCAGTATCACTATGGAAGTAGATTGCCCAATCTTCCTTCTGAGGAGTAGCTGATGGGTTTGAACTGTCAACCTTCTGGTTATCAGTCAAATGTGTTAGGCACTATGCCACCAGAGCACTTATAATCAACACCAATATCCTTTAGCTTGTGACTAGCTAGTAAATGGTGGTACATACATACAAGTGGAATATTATTCATCATTAAATAGAAACAAATGTCTGTTATATACTGAAACACACAGTGATTCTTACGAGCATAGTGCCCAGTAAGAGAAGCCAGACTCAAAAGGCCTCATGCTCCATGATTCCATTTATATGCTATCTGGAACAGGCAAAATTTGGGGGGTAGAGAACCAGTCACTGGTTACAAGGACCAGGAGCCAGGGCATTGACTACAAAGAGGCATGAAGGCATTTTTGGGGTTGATAGAATTTTTCTATATCTTGATTATGGTATTGATAACATGACTATAGAAGTTTATCAAAAGTCATTGAATTATTCACTAAAAGAATGCATTTTACTATATGAAAACAATACCTAAATTTTTACCAAAGTATCTTGGTTTGGATCATGACCCCATCTCTAAAGTCTTACCTGATCCAGCCATTCATCATCCCTTTTATGTCATCTCCTTCTAAAACCAAAATTGAAACCAAACCAGGTGTCATAGGTGACCCCAGGTGCCATAGAGTTTTCAAGGCTGTGATCTTTTGGGAGCAGATCATCAGGCCTTTCCTTTGAGGTGTTTCCGAGGAGCTTCAAACTGCCAGCCTTCTGGTTAGCAGGTGAATGCTTACATCTGCATCATCCAGGGGCTACCCACCTGCTACTGTTTTCCTCCTCCTCCTCTGCATTCCAGCCACACTAGCATCCTTGTTCTCCTTGAATATGCCAAGCAGCCTCCAGCATGTGGATCTCTACACATGCTCTGCTCACTGCCTGGAACACTCTTACCCTAGACAGTCCCAGAGCTTATTCTCTCACTTCCTGCAGGTCTTTACCCAGTCACCCATGACCACATAATGTTGCATAGCAAACAAATTCAAATCTTTATGAAACCCAGAATCTCTCACATCTCTGTAGGTAGGATGAGTAGCTTTTCTAGGTTGGGACTGGTTCTACCTCAGAATTCAGGTCTGCTTCACATGCTGTTATGGACTATTTTGTGTCCCTCAAAAGATTTGTTGAAGTCCTAGCCCCTGTACTCCTGTGTCTGTGAATGTGACCTTGCCTGGGGAAAGAGTTTCTTTCTTTAAAGATGCTATCAGTTAAGTTAACATGAGATCTTACAGGAGTAGAGTGGGTCCTAATCAGACACAGAGACTGGGCCACCTATGGGGAAGCCAGACACCATATGAAGTTACATCTATAAGCCAAGAAATACCAGAAAAAAAAAAAAAAAAAAAAGCATGACTACCAGAAGCTGTCAGAGTCAAGGACAGATCTTTCCCTAGAGCTGACAGTGAGAGAAAATATGGCCCTTCCAGCACCCTGAATTCAGACTTCTAGCCTCCAGAATTGTGAGAAAATAAATTTCTGCTCTTTAAAGCCACCCACTTTATGGTACTTTGTTATAGCAACCCTAGGAAACTATGACAGGTGCATGTCTTCTAGGCCCAAGGTTTCATATACTGCAGCTACCCAAGGGAAGGGAGCTATTTCTTGGCAATGATCAAAGCACAACCAGGCAAGCCCCACTGCTCAAGCACATTTCAAACCTTTGCTTGTATTCCTTCTGTTAACATTCCACTGGCTAAAGCAGAAGGATAGGGGGCAGTGTACTTGCCCACAGAAGGGAGTGAATATTACTGAAGAATAATACAAATGGTCATACTCACTTTCTCAGTCAGACCTTCTCTGGCCAGCCTACTAAGAAATTTCAACACTAGCATGATATTCTCTGTCCCTGCTCCCAGATTTGTTTTCCTTAGCATGAATTACTCTATAAGTTACTATACATTTTACTTATTTACCTTGGTTTTTGTCTTCCTTATTGAAATAGTTTTATGAGAGCAGGGATATTGGTCTGTTTTGTTCACTGCTGTATCCCTAGTAAGAAGCTCTGGTGGTGTAGTGGTGGTGTAGCACTTGGCTGCTAACTAGAAGGTCAGTGATTCAAATCCACCAGCTCCTCCATGGAAGGAAGATGGGGCAATCTACTTTTGTAAAGATTTATAGTCTTGGAAACCCTATGGAGGTTTCCATGAGTCAGAACTGACTTGATAGCAGTGAGTTTGGTTTTGTTGGTTTTATATCTTTAGTACTTAGAGAGTACTAGAGCTCTCTAAGTACAGGAACTCTGGTAGCATAGTGCCTAAGACACTTGACTGCTAACCAGAAGGCTGGTGGTTCAGACCCACCAAGCCACTCCTCAGAAGGAAGATTGGGCAATCTACTTCCATAGTGATACCACCTTGGAAACCCAAGGGGGGGTCTCTATGAGTCGGGTTTGACGTGACAGCACATAACAACAACAACAACAACAGTACTTAGAGAAATGCCCACTAAATATTTGGCTAAATTTGGGCAATTCTGAGAATTTATTGAGATGATATATATAAATATATTTAATATATTTAAAGCACAGAGCCTGAATACAGAGAGTGCTCAGTAACTGGTGGCTCTCTTTACTTCTTTAGGACCTGGATGTTATCAGCAGAATCATGGCTTCAATTGTGTCTCAGACAGACAGATAGATATATGGCTGTCATTGAGTTGACTTTGACTCCAGGCAACCCTGTGTACGGCAAAAGGAAATGTTACCCAGTCCTGCATCATCTCATCATCACTGGCATGTTTGAGTCCATCATTGCAGATATGTGGCAATCCATCTCACTGAGAATCTCCCTTGTCTTTGTTGTTCCTTTACTTCACTAAACATGATGTCTTCCTTCAGTGATTAATCCCTCCTGATGATGTTTCCAAGGCAAGGGAGACAGATGATATTCTGTTTGGAGCCAGAGAGTTTTCATTGGCTTGATTTCAGATAGATACCAGGCCTTTCTTCCTAATCCATTTTAGTCTGGGAGCTCTGCTGAAACCTGTCTACCATGAGTGACCCTGGTGGTATTTGAAATACCTGTAGCATGACTTCCACCATCATACCAACATGCAGGCTACCTACCACAGTATGACAAACTGAACACTGATGGCAGTTATGTATATGATTGCAATGATTTGCATGATAAGCCTTTGAAACAAGGTCTGTTTTAATTTTGGTTTCAGAGCTAAAGGACTGAGGCAAGGAGAGGTAAAGTTTCCTGCCCAGGGCTACCCATCAAGCTAGGGACTCTTTGACCCAGAGCTCATGCTTATCTCACAATGTTGTGTTGTTCTGCACCTTCCTCCATGCCAATTATCAGCATGTTTTCCTGTACCACATTCCCTATGGAGTCAAAATCACTGATGAGATTAGAGTCCAGCATTTAGGGCTGCTGGAGGCTAGTTCCAGGAAGCCAGGGCAGTGTGGGGCCCTTGGCAATAGTGTGGCTTCCCTGTATCCCTGTATCACTATCAGTGTTATGCTAGCCACCAGCAGCCCCACTGCACTGAGACCTCAGAGAGCAGTTCTCTCTCTGCAGACTCTACAGAGGGTGAGTGGTTGGTCTCTGGGCAGAGAAGATCCCGGATACACATGTTCAGTAGAAATGTAGGCTCCTTCTCCCCTGAGGGTGGTCAGGAGGGGCAGCTTGATGGATGGAGACTCAGGAGAATTTATTAGAGTCATTACAGTTGGCCTGGTGACCTCTCATGGGTGACATTGGGCTGGAGGAGCCAGACTCTACTCCTATGTGACACTTTAGAAATATTTATTTGAACTGAGTGGTGGGTTCTGCCATGTGTAAAGGGACCAAGGGTCTGGGCCATATCTGTGCAGTGCCTGTGTGCTTCCATGAGGCATGCCATGCTGATTCTCCGACCCCCATTTCCTTGCAGTAATTTACATTCCCAATGTGTGGCAGGGAGTCTGGCAGCAAAGGCATAAGCAAGTGTTTGTGAAATTAATAGTTTATCCAGAAGTTACAGGGGCCAGGCATTGTACTAGCTTTATATATCACTTGACCATTTTACCTGTCCTGGAAAACTAGTTCCTGTTGAGTTGAGTACAACTTATGGTGACCTTATGTATGATAGAGTAGAATTGTGCTCCATAGTGTTTTCAGTGATTGGTTTTTTTTGGAAGTAGATCATTGAGTCTTCCTTTTGAGGCACTTCTGGGTGCACTTGAACTGCCAACCTTTTGGTTAGCAGCTGAATGCTTAAGCACTTGCATGATGGAGGAACATACTGTTTTCATCCCTGGGGCTTGGAGAGTTCTGTAGTGGTCAAAGTTCACCAGGTGACAGATGTGACAAAGGGCAGAATAGTTTATTGACCTGGACTCTGACCACTATGCAACCTTGCCTCCTGTCAGTGAAGAACAGAGTCCGGCCCCAGCCCAGCTATTGAGTGGTATGGGACTCTGGGAAAGCTCATTTAATCACTTTGGTCCTCTGCTTTTTCTTATATGAAAGGGATTACAAATCCTGTTTTGATATAACTGATTTGAAAACCAAACCAAAATGTGTTTGTGTTAAGTGCTCTATAGATGCAAGATTCCTTCACTGTTATTATTTCAAGTGGGTATCAATGTTATTCAGCAAATATGGGTGTCATAAGAGAAGTGTGACATAGCATAAGGCTTACAGAAACTTCTGTATGATTCTGAACATTCCTCAGTAAGTAAGTATGCAAAAAAGAGGAACACACTGATTGCATGAGGAAATGCAGCTTATTAACAAATGTATGGAAAAACCACTAAACCCTCCGTTGTAATCAAAGCAGTGTAAATGAAAATAGGATATCACCACTTAATGAGAACAACAAACACCCTGTGTTGGTGAGGCTTTTGTGAGAAGAACACTTTGCCTCTTCCCTTGCACACTGGTGTAGACTTTCTGGAAGATGGTTAAGAAATGATTATCTGGAACCATAAAAATGTTTATACTCTTTGACCTGGTAATTCCATTTCTAGGAATCTCTCCTAAGGGGATTATCCTAATTACACAGAAAGCTTTCTGCATGAAGTAGTTCAAAACAGTGGAATAAAAACTGGTGATAACTCATGAAGAAATGTTCATGATCATTAGCCACTAGAGAGATGCAAATCAAAACAACAATGAGATACCATCTTGCCCAGCACTAGTCACAAAGTTCAACAAGACAGAAAAATAAAAAATTCTGGTGAGGATGTGGAGAGTCTGGGACTCTTATACACTTCTGGTGGGACTGTAAAATGATACAACCATTGTGGAAAGGTGTATGGTGGTCCCTTAAAAAATTGGAATTAGAAATACCATTTGACCCAGCCATTCCACTACTATGTATATATCCTAAAGAAGTGAGAGCTAGGACAAGAACAGATATATGCACATCCAGGTTCATCACAGCACTATTTACAATAGCAAAAAGATGGGAACAACTTAGGTGCCCATCAATAGAAGAATGGATAACCAAACTATGGTACATACTAACAATGGAATAACATGCAACCCTAAAGAATAACATAGATTCTGGAAAACATCTCAGAATGTGGATAACCTTGGAAGACATTATGCTGAATGAAATAAGTCAATCACAGAAGGACAAATATTGTATTAGTCCATTATTGTAAAAAGTCAAGGAAATGTTTATATATGGAAGGAAACTTTCTTTGTTGGTTACCAGGGGTGGGAGGGGAGAGGAGGGAACTCTGCTCTATAGGTAGAGACAAGTATTGATTTGGGTGAAGGGAAGGCAATGTACCAAATGTGAGTGATCAACCCGGTGGGATTGAGGAAGAGGAAGACATAGAGGGATACATGGGAGGTACACACAACAAAGATGAACCCTTTTACATATACAGTAATGCATTTTTGGTGATGGCAGATATTGATCTATGGGTGGATAAATGGGTAGACAGGCTGAATGATCAGGTTTGTCTATGCAGGGCATAGTGTGCCTATGACTATGTATAGGATTGGCAGCAGTGTTTCTACAACTGTATTTGTATGTTCTATAAGAATTCCCAGTATGTAGTAGAGCTGACAAAGGACAAGGTTGTAGTCACTTCTTGGCTACAACCAGCTACCTGGAGGGAGTAAGTAGTTGGACCTATGTGGTCAGGACCATGGTTGCAGGGGACATCAAGCTCAATTGGCATAACATACTACACAAAAACATTGTTCTACATCCTACTTTGGTGAGTAGTGACTGGGATCTTAAAATCTTGCAAGCAGCCATCAAATTGCAATGATGGATCTCTCCTCATCCAGAGCAAGAAAGAATGAAGAAAACCAAAGACATATAGAAACAATTAGTCCAAGGGACTGGTACACCATACAATCCTCAGCCTATACTGCTATGAGACCAGAAGAACTAAATGGTGCCCGACTACCACTATCAACCACTTGGAGGGTGATCTGTATAGGAGATCTCAGATAGAGTGGGAGAACAATGTGGGACAAAACTCAAAATAAAAAAAAAAAAAAAAAAAAAAGGGACCAGGCTTGCTGATCTGATGTTGTTGTTGTTGTTGTTATGTGCCGTCGAGTCGGACCCGACTCATAGCGACCCCTCCTTAGGTTGCCGAGGCAGTATCACTATGGAAGTAGATTGCCCCATCTAGAGCCTGGTGAAACTCCTGAGGCTGTGGTTCCTAGCTGCCCTTCAGTTCTGGAGTGGAACCCACTCCTGTGGCTTCCACCCACACAAAAGACAGGCATATGAGCTGAACATTTATATTAGGCAGATGCACTCCTTGGAGAGATCAATCATGGGAGAATAGAAGGGCTGTGTATGCATAGGGAGACAGCTCAGCAGGCCAGAGTGCATGGAGGGAAGGACACAGGGAAGAGGTAACTATGAGGAGGAAGTGGGAGGGGAGCTATTGCATTGTGGGAAATTGCAGTCAGTGTCATGAGACAAAGTGTATGTGAACTGCTGTATGGAAGATGAATTTGCTGTGTAAACTTTCACCCAAATCACAATAAATATTAAAACACACACACACACACACACACACACACACAAAAACAACTGGTGATAACCTAAAGAGCCAAATTAGGGGATTGATTAAGGAAACTACAGCCCAGCCAAAGAATGGAGTATCTTGCAGTTGTTCACGAGTGTTGGCCAAACTGAATGCGAATTATGCATAGAACTCCAGGAAAAGCAAGACACAGTATTGTACATATCATTTTATTTGTTGTTGTCAGCTGCTATTGAGTTACCTCAGACTTATAGTGATCTCATGCACAATGGAACCAAATGCCACCCAATCCTGTGCCATCCCCATGATTGGTTGCTGATTGGACCATTGTGGTGTATAGCATTCTCACTGGCTTATTTTTGGAAGTAAATTGCCAGGCCTTTCTTCCTAGTCAATCTTAGTCTCGAAGTGTTGCTGAAACCTGTTCAGCATCATAGCAACATGTAATCTACCCCGGTAGCTGTGCATGAAGTACATTGACCTAGAATTCTACCACTTAGCTTCATCATTTTACATGTTCACATAGAACAAAATCTGAGAGGAAGTAAAACAATGTTTGTGTGAGTGTACAATGAGTATAGGTTGATTTAATAATAATCATTTTAATTAACATTAAGCATGCACTTGTTTCATATTGGAGAAATAGCGTAGAAACAACATTGACATGGGGGTACAAGGGAGCCTGGATGCTGCTGGAGCAGACATACTGTGGTCAGCAAAGCAAGAAATTACTTACCTTAGATAGTATTTCCATCTAAAATTCATTTTGTGGAAAACAGAGGTTTGGTTTCTGATGATAAGCCATACTGTAAAATAACCAGTTGATTGCAATGCCTGCATGTTTGGAATGTTCTCATTTTGTTTCTTTGTTTATTATTTTCTTAAAAAAAAAAAAAAAACTTGAGTAAATTTTGAGGAATCGAAAACTGTTTTCCACAGAGACTGCACCATTTTACATTCTTACCAGCAAATAGGCAACTGTATTAAGTCAAAACCTTATTAATGGTTATCAGAAGCTCAGGAGGTTAGGGAGTTATGATTGTTTGTTGTTGTTAGGTACTGTTAGTTGGAGTTGGCTACAACTTAAAGTGACCCTATGTGCAACAGAAGGAAACACTGCCCAGCCCTGTGCCATCCTCACAATCTTTGCTATGTTTGAGTCCATCATTGCAGTCATGGCATTGAGAGTTTTTCTTTTTCTTTGCTGACCAAACATGCTATCCTTCTCCAGAGACTGGTCCCTTTTGACAATATGACCAAAGCAAATGAGACAAAGTCCAGCTATTCTTGTTTCTAAGGAGCATTCTGGCTATACTCTTCCAAGAGAGATTTATTCATTCTTCTGTCAGTCTGTGGTATCACTGGTATTCTCAGTAACACCACAATTCATATCCATCAATTCTTCCAGTCTTCCTTATTCATTGTCCAGCTTTTGCATGCATATGGGGTGATTGAAAATACCATGACTTGGGTTAGCTCACCTTAGTCTTCAATGTATGATATCTTTGCTCCTTAATACTTTAAAGAGTTCTATGCGAGCTCTCGTGGCATTATGCTTAAGGAATTTGACTGCTAACCAAAAGGCGAGCAGTTCAAATCCACCAGCCACTCCTTGGAAGGAAGACTGGGCAATCTGCTTCTGTAGAGATACTACCGCAGAAACCCAAGGAGGAGTTGCTAAGTGTTGAAATGACTCGACAGCACTGAATATAGTAGCATATTTGCCTGGTGCAATATGTTGTCTGATATCTTGACTGATACTTCCATGGGCATTGATTGTAGATACAAGTAAAATGAAATCCCTGAAAACATCAGTCTTTCTCCCTTTTTCATGGTGTTGCTTATTGGTCCAATTGTAAGGATTTTTGTTTTCTTTATGTTGAGGTATAACCCATACTGCAGGCTGTAGTCTTTGATCTTCATTAGTAAGTGCTTCAAGTCATCTTCACTTTCAGCAAGCAAGGTTGTGTCATCTGCAGATTGCAGGTTGTTAATGAGTCTTCAATCCTGATGCCATGTTTTTCTTAATATAGTCCAGCTTCTCAGATGATTTGCTCAGCATACATATTGAATAAGTGTGATGAAAGGCTGCAACCCAGACACACACCTTTCCTGATTTTAAACCATATAGTAGTTCCTTTTTCTGTTTGATCCACTGCTTCTTGATCTATATACAGGTTCCCCATGAGCACAATTAAGTGTTTCAGCATTTTCATTCTTTGGAACGTTATACATAATTTGTTATGATCCATATAATCAATGCCTTATAATAGTCAATAAAATATAGATAAACATCTTTCTGGTATTGTTTTCTTTCATCCAAGATCCATCTGATATTAGCAATGATATTCCTTGTGGTAGTTAAGGTTGTTGCCAATTTGGCTGGGCTTGGTTCAGTGGCTGGGCAGCTGGAGGTAGTTATTCCCCATGATGAGACTGGCAGTCAATTCCATGGTGGAATCTGCCATGAGCAGCTGAGTAGCTACTTTAAGGATGTGGTCTGCTTCCTGTATATAAGGACAAGCTTTGGGATCAGTCTCTAGCTTTTTGGCACACTTGAATCCTACATGTAGCCAAGTCATTGTTCAATATTCTGCCATGCCCTGCCAATTTTTGGACTTCATCTGGACTTGTATTAGTGTCCTGCCATGTTGTTTGGTAACATTGGGACTGTGCCTTTTTATTTATCAACCTTGGGCTTGTCAGCCTCAGCAGCCAGCAGGTGTCTGAATGAAGCAAAGCCTCCAGCTTCTTAAGCCCAAGGTTGAGGGGCTTTCACCTAGTCCGTAGAACCTGGCCCTTTGAACTTGGACTCAAAGCTCCAAAACTGTAAGAGAATAAACTCCTGTTTGTTCAAGCCATTCCATTTGTGGTAGGTGATAGTTGGAGCTATGTGTCAACTTGGCTAGACCACAATTCTGTGTGGTTTAAGCTGTTGTGATGTGGTTATTCCCATGATGGGATCAGATGTGAATGTTTTGAGCAGTCAATTCATTAAAAGGGAATTTCCCTAGGAGTTTGGCTTGCTTCCAATATATTTATGCACATCCTGGGAAAAGAGACAATCTTCTGTGGATCGGGATTCTGTTGTGCTGCCTACAACTGTCCGTGAGTGAACAATCCACCATTCGGCCCGGAGATCTTGGATTCATCATTTGTTGGAATCAACAGCCAGTATACTGCCTGCCAACCTTGAGGTCCTCAGTCCTTGAAGCTGTGAGAGTCGGGAAAAGCCTCCAGTTTGGCTTTTGATCCAAGAACTTTGGACTTGACAGCTTCTATAAGTAAGCATTTTCCTAAGATAAATTTCTCTTTTTATATATATATAAGCTTTACTTATATATATAAGTATATATATATAAGTAAACTTACATATATAAGTAAGCTTATATATATAAGTAAACTTATATATATAAGTTTTCTTTCTCTAGAGAACCCAGTCTAACACATTTGGTACCGAGAGTGGTTCTAGAGAGACAAAATCATAAGGATGGGCTTCCTAAATTGTTTATCCAATTTGATTAATTGTAAAGACACTAGTAACCCTGCCTCTGTTAGTAAAGAGGGCCCTGCTAATCCGTGGCATGAGGTGGCAACCTTAATATGCAAAATAACACCACCAATAGATCAAGTACTTGTGAGAAGTGATTCTCTGGGTGATCGCATATTTGATACTTTTCTGCAGTTTTGTCAGCATGAGGAGTATAAGGAATTTGGTTGGTTGGTCCTACTTACACTAGACAAAGTGGTGAAAGAGCGAGATGAGCTCAGGCTGCTGAGTGATGGCTTAAGCACTGCATAAAAGACCTCAGTATTCCAGTTGTGCTCTGAAAGAAAGCCTTATTTCTTCTAATAACAGAGCTGATATTGCTGAAAACCAAACCCAGAGTCTTATTGTAAGGGTGGCAGAATTACAACACCAACTAAATTGCCAACCCAGGATGGTGTCTGAAGTTAAAGTGAGGACATTGATTGGGAAAAAATGGGATCCTGAAACCTGGAATGGGGACATATGGGCAGATAGTCAGGAAGATCAGCATATGAAGCCTATAAATTCTGTTGAATCCCTCCCATTTGAAGGGATTACTATAAAACCATTATCCTCTCCACCTCAGTTTGATGGGATTAGCCCAATGGTTCCTGCTAGGTCATTGCCTGAGGCAGAGGCCATGGAAGACATTCCTGAAGGTGTTCAGGAACTGTCCCAAGGACCCATTATTGCTGCTAGACCTATAACTAAAGTTAAGTCAAAGTCAGCCCCAAAAGGTGAAATACAAAGTGTGACTGAGGAGGTGGTACGCTACACCTGAAAAGACCTACTTGATTTTGCTAACATGTACAGACAGAAACCTGGAGAATATGTATGGGAATGGCTACTGAGGGTGTGGGATAATGGTGCAAGGAATGTAACATTGGATCAGTCTGAGTTTATTGATTTAGGCACACTAAGTATGGATTCTTCATTCAATGTTTCAGCTCAAGAGGTTAAGAAAGGATCTAATAGTTTATTTGGTTGGCTTACTGAAGCATGGATTATGCGGTCTGGTAGCGCAGTGCCTAAGGCACTTAACTGCTAACCAGAAGGCTGGCGGTTCAAACTCAATAGCCACTTGTTGGAAGGAAGATGGGGCAATCTACTTCTGTAGTGATACTGCCTCAGAAATCGAAGGAGGGGTCACTATGAGTCGGGTCCAACTCGATGACACATAACAACAACAACAACAACAACAACATACCTTAAGTCAAGTTGAAGTACCAGACCTGCCTTGGTATAAAGTAGAAGAAGCTACGAAGAGAGGCTTAGGGAAATTGGCCTGTTAGAATGGATTTATCAGATTAGATCCCCTAGAGCCAGAAATGGAGAGTCCAGAAGACATGCCTTTCACCAGTACCATGAGGAATAAGTTTGTGAAGGGAGCTCCAGCATCCTTGAAGACTGCTGTGGTTGTTCTTTTATGGAAACCTGATTTGACAGTGGGAACTGCCCTAATTGAACTAAGACACTTAACTATGATGAGGCTGATTGGACCCCATGGTAGTAGGGGCCAAGTGGCAGCAGTTAATGAACAAAGGCAAGGTGGGCATGGTTACCATAATGGACAGCACAGTCAGAACAGTAATCAGAATAGTCTGACTCATGTGGAATTATGGCATTGGCTACTTGCACATGGTGTTCCTAGTAGTGAAAAACACGGCAAGCCTACTAAATATTTACTTGATCTGTATAGACAGAAGAATTCTAGGTCACATGAACAGCACCCTAGATTGAATCGCCGGAATACAGAGTCACAGCCTCTCAATCAATTCCCAGACTTGAGTCAGTTTACAGACCCACAACCCCCTGAATGAAGGGGAGGCCAGGTCCCTTTGAGGAAGGACCCCACTACATTGCCAAAAATCTATAATGTCAATCTTTCTCCCAGCCTTCCCCAAAGGGATCTGAGGCCTTTTATGAGAGTGACTGTTCACTGGGGAAAAGGAAATAATCAGAATTTTTGGGGATTACTGGACACTGGCTCTGAAATGACACTAATTCCAGGAGACCCAAAACATCATTGTGGCCCACCAATCAGAGTGGGAGCATATGGAGGTCAAGTTATTGATGGAGTCTTAGCTAAGGTGTGCCTCACGTGGGTCCAGTGGGTCCCCAAACCCATCTGGTAATGATCTCCCTGGTTCCAGAATGCATAATTGGAATAGATATACTGAGCATTTGGCCAAATTCCCACATTGGGACCCTGACATGTGGAGTAAGGGCTACTGTGGTAGGAAAAGCTAAATGGAAGCCATTAGAATGGCCTCTACCTTCAAAAATAGTCAACCAAAAGCAGTAGCACATCCCTGGAGGGGTTGCAGAGATTACTGCCACCATCAAGGACTTGAAGGATGCAGGGGTGGTGATTCTCACCACATCCCCATTTAATTCACCTATTTGGGCTATGCAAAAAACAGATGGATCTTGGAGAATGACAGTAGATTATTGTAAACTTAATCAGGTGGTGAGTTCAGTTACAGCTGCTGTTCCTGATGTAGTTTAATTGCTTGAGCAAATTAGTACATCTCCTGGTACTTGGTATGCAGCAATTGATCTGGCCAATGCCTTTTTCTTGATACCGATTTCAAAGGATCATCAGAAGCAGTTTGTCTTCAGCTGGCAAGCCCTACAGTATACTTTTACAGTGCTTACTCAAGGGTATATCAACTCCCCAGCACTATGTCATAATTTAGTCCATAGGGATCTTGATTGCCTTTTCCTTCCACAAGACATCACACTGGTCCATTATATTGATGAAATTATGCTGATTGGACAGAGTAAAGAAGAAGTATTGATGACTCTAGACTTATTGGTGAGACATATGCATGCTAGAGGTTGGGAAATTAACCCAACAAAAATTCAGGCACCTTCTACCTCAGTGAAATTTCTAGGGGTCCAATGGTGTGGGGCATGTTGAGATATTCCTACTAAAGTGAAGGATAAGTTATTTTATCTGGCTTCCCCCACAACTAAAAAGGAGGCACAATGTCTGGTGGGTCTGTTTGGATTTTGGAGGCAACATATCCCTCATTTGGGTGTGTTGCTGTGGCCTATTTATCAAGTGACTCAGAAAGCTGCTAGTTTTGAGTGTGGCTCCGAACAATAGAAGGCTCTACAACAGGTTCAGGCTGCCATGCAGGCTGCTCTGCCACTTGGGCCATATTATCTGACTGATCCAATGGTGCTTGAAGTGTCTGTAGTAGACAGAGATGGTGTTTGGAGTCTTTGGAGGCCCCTATTGGTGATTCACAATGCAGACCCTTGGGATTTTGGAGCAAAGCCCTGCCATCCTCTGCAGATAACTACTCTCCTTTTGAGAAACAGCTTTTAGCTTGTTACTGAGCTTTAGAGAGACTGAACACCTAACCATGGGTCACTAAGTCACCATGAGGCCTGAGCTGCCCATCATGAACTGGGTGTTGTCTGACCCACAGAGTCATAAATTTCGACATGCACAGCAGCACTCCATCATTAAATGGAAGGGGTATATCAGAGATCGGGCTCAGGCAGGACCTGAAGGCACAAGTAAGTTGCATGAGGTAGTGGCCCAAATGCCTATGGTCTCCACTCCAGTCACATTACCTTCCCTCTCCCACTCTGCACCTATGGCCTCATGAGGAGTTCCTTATGATCAGTTGACTGACGAGGAGAAAACTTGTGCCTTGTTTACAGATGGTTCTAAGCAATATGGAGGCACTGCTCAAAAGTGGACAGCAGTGGCCCTGCAGCCCCTTTCTGGGACTTCCTTGAAGGAAGTGGTGAAAGGAAATCCTCCCAGTGGACAGAACTTTGAGACATGCATATGGCTGTTCACTTTGCATGGAATAACAAATGGCCAGAAGTGCAATTGTATACGGATTCATGGGCTGTGGCTAATGGCTTAGCTGGATGGTCTAAGGAAGGAACATGATTGGAAGATTGGTGATAAGGATGTATGGGTAAGAGTTATGTGGATGGATCTCTCTGAATGGGCCAAAGGAGTAAAGATATTTGTGTCTTATGTAAATGCCCACCAAAATGTGACCTCAGCAGAGGAGGACTTTAACAATGAGATGGATAGGATGACATGTTTAGTGGAAACCAGCCATCCTTTTTCCCCAGCTACTCTTGTCATTGCTCAATGGGCTCATGAACAAAGTGGCCATGGTGGCAGGGATGGAGGTTATGCATGGGTTCAGCAACATGGACTCTCACTTACCAAGGCTGATTTGGCTACCGCCACTGCTGAGTTCCCAATCTGCCAGCAGCAGAGACCAATACTGAATCCACGATATGAAACCATTCCTCGGGGTGATCAGCTAGCAGCATGGTGGCAGGTTGATTACATTGGACCACTTCCATCATGGAAAGAACAGCATTTTGTTCTTACTGGGATTGATACTTATCCTGGATATGGATTCGCCTTCCCTGCATGTAATTCTTCTGCCAAAACTACTATTTGTGGATTTACAGAATGCCTTATCCACCATCATGGTTCCCACACAGCATTGCTTCAGATCAAGAGACTCACTTCACAGCAAATGAAGTGCAGCAATGGGCCTATGCTCATGGAATTCACTGGTCTTACCATGTTTCCCATCATCCTGAAGCAGCTGGCTTGATAGAATGATGGAATGACCTACTGGAAACACAATTACAGCACCAGCTATGTGGCAATACCTTGAAGGGTTGGGGCAATATTCTCCAGGAGGCTGTATATGCTCTAAACCCGCCTCCAATATATGGTTCTGGTTCTCCAATAACCAGGATTCACGGGTCCAGGAACCAAGGGGTGGAAACGGGAGTGGTACCACTCACTGTTACCCCTAGTGACCCACTCAAAACATTTTTGCTTTCTGTCCCTGCTATCCTATATTCTGCAGGTCTGGAGATCGTAGTCCCAAAGGGAGGAACACTCCCACCTGGAGACACAATACTGATTGCATTGAACTGGAAATTAAGAATGCCACCCAGCCATTTTGGCTTCCTCATGCCTCCAGATCAACAGACAAAGAAGGGCATTACTGTACTATCTGGTGTGATAGATCCTGACTACCAAGGGGAAATTGGATTGACATTACACATTTGAGGTAAAGAAGAATATGTCTGGAATACAGGAGATTCTTTAGGACATCTGGTAGTACTACCATGCCCTGTGATTAAAGTCAATGGAAAATGACAGCAACCCAATTCTGAAAAGACTTCTAATGGCCCAGACCCTTCAGGAATGAAGGTTTGGGTCACCCCACCAGGCAAAGAACCACAACTAGCTGAGGTGCTTGCTGAGGACAAGGGAAATACAGAATGGGTGGTGGAAGAAGGTAGTTTTGAATATCAGCTACGTGACCAGTTGCAGAAATAAGGACTGTGATTGTTATATTTCTTCATTGTATATGTGCATCAGGTATTTTTTTTTTCCTTCTGTTATGAACTGTGAAATGTAAATAAGGTTAATGCATTTCAGTTGTACATGTGTTAATGTATCATGTTAGGTGCAAATATGACTTTATAATTTTCCTTATTTAGAGATTATATATGGTTAAGAAGATATGTACAATGGCCAAGTTGACAAAAGATGGACTGTGATTGTTGGAGCTGTGCATCAACTTGGCCGGACCACAATTCTGTGTGGTTTAAGCAGTTGTGATGTGGTTATTTCCATGAAGGGATTAGAAGAATATGTTTTGAGCAGCCAATTCATTGAAAGGGAGTTTCCCTAGGGGTGTGGCCTGCTTCCAGTATATTTATGGACATCCTGGGAAAAGAGACACTCTTCTGTGGATGGGGATTCTGTTGTGCTGCCTACAATTGTCTGTGAGCGAACAATCCACCGTTCAGCCTGGAGATCTTGGATTCGTCATTCGTTGGAGTCAACAGCCAGTATACTGCCTGCCAACCTTGAGGTCCTCAGCCCCTGCAGCAGCTGCGAGAGTTGGGAGAAGACTCCAGCTTGATGTTTGGTCCAAGGACTGTGGTCTTGCCAGCTTCTATAAGTGTGTGAGCCATTTTCCTAAGATAAATTTCTCTTTCTCTCTCTCTATAAGCTTTAGTGCTTTTATTTCTCTAGAGAACCCAGTCTAACACATGGTATATTCTTTCAAGGGCACTAGGTAACCTAAACATCCATCATTCCACATTCTCTTCTGAATCTGGCTTGAATTTCTGACAGCTCCTTGTCAATGTATTTCTGCAGTCATTTTTGAATTCAGCAAAATTTTACTTGTGTTTGATAGTAATGATATTGTTTGATAATTTCCATATTCTGTTGAATAATGTTTCTTTGGAATGGGCATGAATATGGATCTTTCCAGTTGGCTGGCCAGGTCTTCCAAATTCCCTGGCATAAATGAGTGAGCACTTCCATCCATGTGTTGAAACATCTCAATGAGCATTCTGTCAATTCCTGGAGTGTTGTTTTCCACCAATACATTCAGTGCAGCTTGGACTTCTTCCTTCAGTACAGACCGGACTTCTTCCTTTAATACCATCAGTTCTTGATCACATGTTACCTTTTGAAATGGTTGAATATAGTCCAATTCTTTTAGGTACGGTGACTTTGTATTCCTTCCATCTTCTTTTGATACTTCCTGAATTGTTCAGTATTTTTCCCATAAACCAAAAACCAAACCAAACTCACTGCTATCGAGTTGATTCTGACTCATAGTGACTCCCATTGGATTTCTGAGGCTGTAAATCTTTACAGAAGCAGATCACCCCATCTTCCTTCCATGGAGCAGCTGGGGGGTTTGAATCACTGACCTGATTAGCAGCCAAATGACTTATCCACTATGCCAGCAGAACTCCTTTATTTTTCTCATAGAATCCTTCAATATTGCAACTCAGGCTTGGGTTTTTTCCTTCATTCTTTAAGCTTGAGAAAGGCTGAGTGTGTTCTTCCCTTTGGGTTTTCTAATTCCAAGTCTTTGAACATGTCATTACAATTCTTTATGTTGTCTTCTCAAGCTACCCTTTGACAATTTCTGTTCAGCTCTTGTGGTGGTTGTTTTTGTGTTAACTTGGCTGGGCCTGGTTGAGTGGCTGGGCAGCTGGTGGTAGTTATTCCCCATGATGAGACTGGCAATCAACTCCATGGTTGGATCCACCACAAGCAGCTGAGTAGCTGCCTTTGGGATGTGGTCTGCTTCTTGTATATAAGGAGAAGGCTTATGAGTGGTCTCTAGCCTATGGTACACTTGGACCCTGCATGTAGCTGTGTCGATTCTCAGTATCCTACTATACTCTGCCAACCTTGGGACTTAAATGGACTTAAGTTAATGGCCTGCCATGTGGTTTGGTAACATTGGGACTGTGCCTTTTTATTTGTCAACCTTGGGGCTTCTCAGCCTCAGCAGCCAGCAGCTGTCTGAGTGAAGAAATGCTTCTAGCTCCAGTGGGCTGGGAGCAGGAGGCAGAGCTGGACCCCAAGGTTGAGGGGCTTTCCCCCAGACCCTAGAGCCTGGCATTTTGAGCTTGGACTTAAAGCTTCGGAATTGTAAGAATAAACTCCTGCTAGTTAAGGCCATCCCTTTTGTGGTATATTTCTTATCAGAGCGGCACTAGGTAACCAGAACAGCTCTTTTATTTCTTCCATTTGTTTTAGGGTCTCTCTATCCAAGGGAGTTATTACTTAAGGGTTATCGAGTTTCTGTTTAGGAAGATGGAAAACATGGATGAAAAATATTTGAAAATGGATAGTGATGATGGTTTTACACCATGTTGTTGTTGTTAAGTGCCGTCGAGTTGTTTCCGACTCATAGCGACTCCGTGCTCCGCAGAACAAAACACTGCCCGATCCCGCGCCAGCCCCAAAATCCCTGCTAT
>NW_006921667.1:3309043-3310961 GCF_000298275.1 Orycteropus afer afer | reverse complement strand
CTGGCTTTTAATCCCCTTTCTCCTGCTCTTCTGCCCTGCTGTTTTGTGCATCCCTGAGTTGTCCTTGGGGCTGACTGCTCCTCTGTCCGGGTTCCTGGCTTTTTATCCCCTTTCTCCTGCTCTTCCGGCCTGCTACTCTGGGCGGGCCTGAGTGTCTAGAGTTCCCCAAAGTGAGTCTTGTACAAAGTGAGGTGTTGTACACCATGGTGAACATAATTAGTGTCACCAAATTGTACATTTAACATGGTTAAAATGGCAAATATTTTGTTATATATATTACCACAAGTAAAGCATACACACACATACAATAATTTGAATGTTTTTCTTTTGATTGTAAACTTAAGAGAATGTTATATAAATTTCAACCATGATCAATCTCTGTGCTCTGGAAAGTGGACATGGCCTCAACTCCCACCCTCAGAGATGACCACTATCTATAATTCAGTATGTTTGTCCATCTTTTCCCACACACATAATATCACATAATAATTTTTTTGAAAATAAAACAAAGATTTGATCATAGCATGCATTTGCTTCTTATTTTTCCCATTTATAATAGTCATTTTCCTATGTCAGTTTTATAGAAGTTGTAATTGTCATAGTGTATGTTTTTTGAGTAACTTGTCCATTTCACCTAAGTTGTCATATTTAGAAGCACAGAATTGTTGTCAGCATCCCTTTATTATCCTTTTAAATTTTTTTTTCCAGAGTAAGTAATCATTTTATTTATTTATTTATATTATGGTTTGGGTGAAAGTTCACAGAACAAGTTTTCCATTCCACAATTTATGTACATTTTGTTTCTTACATTAGTTGCAATTCGCTCAATGTAACAGAACTCTTCCTGATTCCACACTGGGTTCTCCATTTCCATTCATCCTTTCTTGCCCATTCCTGCCTTGTGAGCCTTGCTTTTGGACAAATGGTGCTCTTTGGCCTCTTATAGTTGATTATTCTGAGGAGTGAATTCCTCATGAGTGTTATTGTTCATTTTGTAGGGCTGTTTGTTGTTTGGCTGCAGTGATCTCATGGGGTAGGTTTAGTTTCAAGTTTGAGAGTTGTCCAAGGGCTATAGTCTTGGAAGTTCCACCAGTCTCTAGCCTTTTTTTTTTTTTTTTATGATCAGACCAGTAAATCTGGCTTTTCTTATGATTTTGAATTTTGCCCTACACTTTTCTCCCCTTCTCTCCAAGATCTTTTGTTGTCCTGATCAGAGTGGTCAGTAGTGCGAGCTGGGTATCATTTAGTTCTTTTGGTTTCAGTGTAACAAAGGTTGTGGTATGCGTGGTCCATTATTCCTTTGGACAAATTCTTTATTATCCTTTTGATGCCTGCAGGGTCTATATGATATCCCTGTTTCTTTCCTGATATTGGTAATATGTGTCTTCTCTCTTTTTTCTTCTTTCTTTCTCTTTCTTTCTGGGATGTTTGCTGATCTTTTACAAGAACCAGTTTCTAGCTCTTTTTAAATTTATCTTTCCTATATTATTCTACTTTCAATTACATTGATTTCTGTTCTTGTCTATGTTTTTTATTTTCTTCTGCTTGCTTTGGTTTTATTTTGCTCTCTCTTTCTCTTTTTTCCCCCCTGGGTTCTTGAGGAAGGAGTTTATTGATTATTAATTTGAGTATTTCCCTGTTTTCTAATGCATGCATTTAGCACTATAAATTTCCCTTTCAGTACTACTTTAGCTGCGCCCCACACATTTTGATATTTTATTTTCATTTTTATTCAGTTAAATGCTTTTTTTTTTTTTGAGCAGGGGATGGTGTGTTTTCCTTGAGACTTCCTCTTTGGTCTGTGGATTATCTTGTAGTATGTTTGGAAATTCTGTAAATTATTTTTAGTTTGACTCCATTGTGATCAGAGTACATACTCCATATGTTTTAAATTATTTTATATATGTTAATATTTGTT
>NW_006921667.1:3295860-3308763 GCF_000298275.1 Orycteropus afer afer | reverse complement strand
CATGTATAGGGTTGTTGTTGTTGTTGTTGTTGTTATGTGCCGTCGAGTTGGACCTGACTCATAGCGACCACTCCTTGCGTTTCCAAGGCAGTATCACTACGGAAGTTGATTGCCCCATCTTCCGTCCAAGGAGTGGCTGGTGGGTTTGAAACACCAGCCTTCTGGTTAGCAGTCAAGTGCCTTAGGCACTACGCTACCAGAGCTCCATGTATAGGGTTAGCAGACAATAATTCTACATGTGTGTTTGTATGCTCTGTAAGAATATCCAGGTGTATAGTAAATCTGACAATGGGCAAGGTTGTGGTGGCTTCTTGGCCACAGCTAGGTATCTGGAGGGAGCAAGTAGTTGCACTTGGGGGCTTGAGACCATGGTCACAGGGTATATTAAGCTCATTTGGCATAGCATATTACACAAAAACATTTTTCCACATCCCACTTTGGTGAGTAGCAACTGGGATCTTAAAAGCTTGCAAGCGGTCATCTAGATGCAATGATGAGTCTCTCCTCATCCAGAGCAAAGAAGAATGAAGAAAAGCAAAGATGCATAGAAACAGTTGGTCCAAGGGACTGGTACACCATGCAATCCTCGGCCTTTATGACTATGAGACCAGAAGAACTAGACGGTACATGGCTTCCACTGTCAACCACTCAGAGAGGGATCAGTGCAGGAGATCCTGGATAGAGAGTGAGAACAATGTAGAACAAAACTCAAAATCATAAAGAAATGTCCAGGTTTTCTGGCCTGTAGAGCCTGGGGAGACCCCTGAGACTATGGCCCTAGTTCCCCTTCAGGTCTGGAATTGAACTCACTTCTGTGGCTTCCAGCCAAATAATAGACAGGCAAATGGGATGAACATTTACATCAGGTAGATATGCTCCTTGGAGCAATCAATCACGGACGAACAGAAGGGCAATGTTTGCACAGGGAGATAACTCAGGGGGTGGGAGTGCATAGGAGGGAAGGACACAGGGAAGAGGTAACTATGGGGAGAAAGTGGGAAGAAACCTATTACATTGTGGGGAATTACAGTCAATGTCATGAGACCAGATGTGTATGAACTGCTGCATGGAAAATGAATTTGCTCTGTAACTTTCACCCAAATCACAATAATAATAATAAAATAATAAAAGGTTACAGCCTTGGAAACATTATGGGGTCATTCTACTCTGTCCAGTAGGATTCCTATGAGTTGGAATTGACTCAGTGGCAGTGAGTATAGGTTATATGGCCTGTCTTGGTATAAGTTCTGTGAACATTTGAAAAGAATATATGTTGTTTAGGATAATGTTCTAAATGTCAACTATATCCTGTTGATTGATAATAGTACTGGATGTTTCCAAATTCTTGTTAATAGCCTGTCTAGTTGTTCTATAAATTGTTCCAAGAGATATGTTGAGATGTCCAGGTATAATTGTGGCTTTGTCTATCTTTTCAGTTTTATCAGTTTTGCTTCACATATTTTGCAGCTCTATTGTTTGGTACATAAGCATTTAGGAATGGTACATCTTCTTGATAGACTGATTTTTTTAATGTTGTGTATTGCCCCATCTGTCTCTGGTTGTCTTATTTGCTTTTATGTCTACTTTATTTAATACTAATGTAGCCATTCCTGCTAGCATAGTGGCTAAGGCACTTGACTGCTAACCAGAAGGCTGGTGGTTCAAACCCACCAGCCACTCCTCGGAAGGAAGATGGGGCAATCTACTTCCATAGTGATACTGCCTTGGAAACCCAAGGAGGGGTTGCTATGAGTCGGGTCCAACTTGACGGCACATAACAACAATAACAACAACAACAACATATATTTTTTTTTCCCATCCTTTTATTTTCAACTTCTATATCAGTATGGGAGCTCCGGTAGCATAGTGGCTAAGGCACTTGACTGCTAACCAGGAGGCTGGTGGTTCAAACTCACCAGCCACTCCTTAGAAGGAAGATGGGGCAATCTACTTCCGTAGTGATAGTGCCTCGGAAACCCAAGGAGGAGTCACTATGTATCAGGTCCTACTCAATGGCACAAAACAACAACAATATCAGTATATTGAAACTTAGTATATTGTAGACAGCAAGTTTTTAAATCCATTCTGCCAAGCTCTGTATTTTAATTTGTACAAATAGACCATTTACATTTAATGTAATTATTGATATGCTAGGGTTTAAATCTGCCCCCCCCCCATTATTTCTATCTTTTCTCTGTTTTCTTTTTTTTCCTGCCTTATTCTGTGTTACTTGATTTTTTTTTTTTTAAATTCCATTTGGATATACCTAAACATTTCCTTTTGTTGTTGTTGTTGTTATGTGCCGTCAAGTTGGACCCTACTCATAGGGACCCCTCTGTGGGTTTCCAAGGCTGTATCACTATGGAAGTAGATTGCCCAATCTTCCTTCTTAGGAGTGGCTGGTGGATTTGAACTCCTGGTCTTCTGGTTAGCAGTCAAGTGCCTATGCTACCAGAGCCTCCCAAACATTTTTCAGTGCTATGTATCTGTTTAGCTATTTTTGTGGTTGCTCTAAGTATATTGTGTGTGTGTACATATATGTGCATCTGTGTGTATTTATATATGTAAATATATATATATATATGTATGATGTATGTATATATATATATATATATATATATATATATATATATATAGCACATGCATGACAACCCACTGGTGTTCGCATTTTACCAGTTTGAGTAAGTGTAGAAACCTTACTTTCCTTTATAATTCTTTACCCAACATCATTTATAATAGTCTTAAATATTTATTCTACATACATTTAGGACCACCTCAAAGAGTGTTATATTTTTTGCTTTAACCATCAGACATAATTCAGAAAACTTAAGAGAAGAAAGAAAGTCTATTGTATTTACCCATATTTTTCACTGCTGTACTCATGATGTTCCAAGATTTCTTCTTTTATCACTTCCTTTCTGTTTGGAGAAGTTCCTTTATTCTTTAAGAGCAGATCTACTGTCAACAAATTCTCTTAAGTGTTTCTTCCAGTGACAATTTCTTTATTTCTCCTTCATTCTAAAGGATACTTTCACTGGATGTAGGATTCTAGGTTGAAATTTCCATACTTCAGAGCCTGAAAAAATTTGTGTCATTTCCTTCTAATCTGTATAGATCTGATTAGAAATTTGCTTTCATTTGAGTTGTTTTCCCTTGTTTCTCTCTTGGTGCCTTCAAGATTTTTTTCTTTTCTTTCTAAAGTTTTCAGCAGTTTGACTATTATGTGTCTTCTTATGGATTTCTTTATTATCTTCTTTTTCTTCTTCTTCTTCTTATTATTTTTAATTGTGCTTTAGGTGCAAGTTTACAGAGCAGAGTTTGTTTTACATTCAACATTACATGTACATTTACCATCCCTAACCCTAACCCAGTCTCCTCCCCTCCCTGTCCAGTAATCCCCCCACCCCCACCCCTCATAGTTATGCAGTCTTGTGTGTGCTGCATTTCCTCCCTGAGAATATTGCCCCTCTGTTGCCATGTGGTTGATTGCTCCAAGGGATGCCTTTCCATAGAGTATGTGGGTGTGTCACCATGGGTTGAGTGGTCTGCATGTACATCTTGTTTACTACTGGGCTGAGAGACAGCCTCTGGGAGTGAGTTTTATTTCATATGGATTTCTTTTCCTGTTTGAGGTTCACTTAGCTTCTTGAAACAGCAGGTTTATGCCCTTTGCCATACTTAGGAAGTTTTCAGCCATTATTTCTTCCAGTACTTTTCCAGCTTCACCCTCTTTGTACTCTTTATCTGGGATTCTGTTAACACAAATATTTAGTCCCACAGATTTCTGACGCTCTGTTAATTTATTGTCCCTAATCTATTTTTCTCTTTGCTGTTCAGATAGGATAATTTCTACATTCCAGTGCACTGTTTCTTTCTTCTCCATTCTGATGTTGAGCATTCTGATGTTGAGCATATTCACTGAGCTTTTCACTTTTGTTATTGTATTTTTCAGTTCTAAAATTTCCATTTGGTTCTTCTTTACATCTTCTGTTTCTTTGCTGAGACTGTCTATATTTTTCAGTTGTTTCAAGTGTGTTTGTAATTGCTCATTGAAGCCTTTTTATAATAACTGCTTCAAAACTGTGGTAATCTATTGATTGTCTTTTTCTTTTCATTTTGCCGTCTTCCTGGTTCTTGGTATGATGAATGATTTTAAGTTGAAACCTAGACATCATGTGTTTTATGTTATGTGGCCTTGGATCTTATTCAAACCTTCTACTTTAGCTGATTTCCTCTGCCCTTTCTCTGGCAGAGGAAGGGGTTTGCAGCTCATTACTACCAGGTATGGACAGAAGTCCAGGTTCCCCCTTTAGCCTCTGTTAACACTTGAGGTAGGGGTTACTTCTTACCTTTTGGTGGAGGTGGGAGTTCTGTCTCACTACTAGGCCTGAAATGATACTTAGCTGTCTGAGAGGGATAAGAGTGCCTCATTAAAGCTTCGCAGATGGCCTTCACTGACAGCATAGAAAGTGACTCTTTATCCCTGAGTGGTGGTGACAGTCCTGACTCTCTACTAGGCCTCCTCTGACACTGCACCTTGGAGAGAAAGACACTTCATTATAGCCTTGTAAAGGTGGAAGTGTAGAGTCCCCATTTGACCTATGGTGTGGGTAGGGTCACACTTCTTTTCTGTGATATTTGGTTATACTACAATGTTTTTGTTTAGACATTTTCTGACTTGCTACTTAGCTCATTTTTTAGCTCTTTGGCTAGAAAGGGAAAGCTGTTGTTGGAACTTTTTATTTTTATCTGTACCTGTTGTTGTTTTTGGGTTGATGATTTTTTTAGCTACAAATCTGGGATGTATTAGGCAAAAATAAAGCCCAAGAAATCCAAATGCTGAGTTGTTCCTTGAGTCTACTTTCTTTTCTCTACCTCTAGGGTCTATATTTTACATAAAATTTCAAGATTTTTGTCTGTATTTAGTAGGATAATAGGAAAAGTATATCTACTCCATTTTCCTGGAAGTGGAAGTCTTCTCTCAGGCCTGGCCTCACTATTAAAACCCCTTTTCTTTAAGCAAAAGATCTTCCCTGGAGAAGCAGAATTACTGCTTTAGAGCTGGAATTCTAGTGCTCTCTGGAACTTGCCAGCTGTTCTTTAAGTGGGGAGATACAAAATTAGTCAAAATATAGTTGCTCAGTTTTTTATATCTGTTTAATGATGGGACGCATTTCCATGCTAAACAAGTATATCATGATTCTAAGAATATATTTAAGGAATATCAAGTGGAGGATATTTATTTAGTTCTGCATTAACAGTTGTGATCTCTCTCTCTTTCTCTCTCTTTGTATTTCCTTTTTATTTGCCTTTTATCCCATTATTGTCTTTTAATTAAATGATTCTTTCACAGGATGTTCTTTCATTGAGAATTATTAAGGATTCAAGCATTCCTTTATCAAATTGTGGGCTGTGTAATTATGTACATTTTACATTTGGCTCTGGGGAAATTTAAGAATTGTGAGAGAGAAGGTGCTTCATTAATTGGTTAAGCAAGATTGTGACTTTAATAGAAACAAAGCCTCGGAAGCATTTTGTGCTGACTGAAACAGTCCACGGTTGTTGGTGAGGACAGAGGCAACCAGTGTTAGGGGCTCTGCAGACAGTTCTTCCTTCTGCACAGGCCACAGGACGTGCCTTGCATGAGCAGATGGAGGGTGAGGGGCTGGGGGAGCAGGAGTCTGCAGGGGATTTGCATGGATGCTGGTGACCGTACCACAGCAGTCCTGAGCAGACATTTGTCAAAGGTTCAACTGGAAGGTGGTGGCTGGACCAGATGAGGGTGCAGTGTGTGGGTGGGTGTCTTCTTTGGTCTGTCTGGGCCAGGATGCTCACCACTGGGATACTAGGAGGCTTTGGGGCCACGGTTACGTGAGCAGCATGAGCCCTGAGTTTACCTGCTATTAATGAACAAATTGCATCCAGGAAGCAGCCAGTGAGGAAAGAAAGAACCAAGAGGTTACAGTCTCTGTCCTGATGAGAGGTTACAGTCTAGAGGAAAAGGCAAAAAACATACACAACCTCAGAACACCAGTAGGTTCACAAAACTTCCCAAATTTGGCAAAGGACACAACCGGCGATACACACACAGGACCTTGATAGTTCAGATTTTCTCTCTCTCTTTCACATACACTCTCAGACCCACATGGACATTCATAGCTGTACACAGACAAACTAACATATCACACACAGACACAACACATAGATCCTAACACATCTGGAGTCTCCCAGACACACACACACACTCACACAAATACACATACACACCTTCTAATTCAGAGGTGACTATAATAGCCAGGATAGAGAAAACCCAGACTGGAAATGTGTACAGACACTGAAAAGAAATAGGGAGTTTGTATTTGTTCCAGGGCCCATTTCCTCCATGTAAACAGAATATTTTTTTAACCCTAAACTACAGCTAATCTAGTCTATAGACACATAAATGTACTCATTTCTCCTGACAAAACAATCATAGCTCACATGAGTTTGTAATTGTTCAGCAAACTTTTATTGATGCTCAGTTGTAGGTCTTGTGGAATGTCCTAGATATATGAGAAAGTTGAGGTCTCTCTCTTCCAACAGCTGCTGAACCTGTGGGGTGAAGCCTTGGGGGGTCTGGGGACAGAGGTACACACACATGCATGCACTTGCATACACACATGTAAACCCTCCCTTCATGTACTTTCTGTTCCTTTGCTTCTTATACCCCCCCTGTGGGCTCTGCAGGACCCTCAGATCCAGACAAAGATGGCTTTGAGTCCCAGATCTTCCCTATCACCATGTGTGACTGTGGCACTCAATCTTCCTGGACTCAATTTCCTTATCGGTAAAGTTAGGACAGTAATATTTATCTCTGGAAATTTTCTGTGAAGGAGAGGGGCAGGATAAGGTGGTAGAGAAGTACTGTGTGTGCCTCTCCAAGGTAAGCACATTTAAGCCTGTGAATGAGTGTGATCCACCACAGGAAGATCTGAGGAGAGCACTCCTGTGGAGCCTTTCCAGATCAGGAATTTTTTTTTTTTTTTTTATGGATCTCGAGGCTAAAAGTCCAAATCAGCATATTTGTTCTTTCCTTGTCATTAGCCTGGGGCATTCCTTGGATTCTGGGCAATCTTCATGTGTCATTCATCTTCCCCCTGTTTGTATTTATCTCTGTCTGAACTTTTCTTTTTGTAACTAGGAAGTGATTATATTTAGATCTTGCCCTACTGGGGTATAATCTAATTAACACAAAGAAAACCCTATTTCTAACGAGGACCCAATTCACAAGTTTAGGGATTAAGGTTCCAACACATATTTTAGAAGGGCACAATTTGATCCACTACATATCCCAGTGCTGAAGCCCCTCAAAGCAGAGAAAATGGATTACCACAGTTCTTTTCCCTGAAATGCTGTCCCCTAGAAATTCCTCTTCATTTTTTTTTTTTTTCAATTGTGCTTGGGATGCAAATTTACAAGGCAGATTTGTTTGACATTACACAGTTTAGGTACATTTGATTTCACAGCCCTAATTGACACCCCCAACTGTGAAAAACTCTCCCCTCTCTCTTCCCTGTGACTACCCCCTCCCTGTGCCCTTCTTATCTATGCATTCCTGTCTCTCCAGTTTTCCCTCTATGTGTATGTTGCCCCTCTGATGTCTCATGGCTGATTGATTGAAGGGGTGCATCTCCCTAGAGTAGGTGGGTGCATTTCCCTGAGTTAAGTATTCTGCATGTAGGTCTTTCTACTGTGGAGCTGAGAGCCAATCCATGGTTCGGCCCGAAGGGTAACCCAGGGCCATAATCTCGGGGGTTACACCAGTCTCTATCTGATAAGTAATTCTGGTCATTTTTGTGTTTTTGAATTTTGTTCCACACTTTTCCTCCCATTCTATCCAGGATCTCTAGTTTTGGTCCCTTTCTGAGCAATTGGCATTGGTAGTTGGGCACCATCTAGTTCTTCTGGTCTTGGTGTCATGAAAGTTGAGGTCCTTGTGGTCCATCTTATCTTTGGACCAATTTTTTCCAGATGACTTTGATTTTCTTCACTTTTTTTTGCTCCAGATGAGAGAAGACCAATAGTTACATGTTAGATGACTGCTCAAAAGCTTCTAAAACCCCAGTTGCTACTCACCAAAGTAGGATGGAGAACAAGATTTTTATGTACTATGTTGTGTCAATTGAGCATCATGTCCCCCAAAACTACAGTCCTGAGCCCTCAGACCCAGTGATTCTCTCTATCAAGGTATTAAGTTGCCTCTGAGAAGCTACTCCAACCTTCTCTTCTGTTGTTTCTGTAATGTATGTGGATAATTTTGTAGCATGAGTGCATATGTAAGCTTGCCTTCAGCCAAATCTATCCTTGGTCTAGGGTATATCAGGGAAGATTTCCCAGAAGAGGTGCCTGTGCCTTGAAAAATGAAGAGGGTATATTCTTCATTTTTCAAGGCACAAGGTAGCCCTCACCTCTTCTGGGAAGTCTTCCCTGATGCTCCCAACATGGCTGCCCCCTCAGCCCTGGGCCTCCCTTGATTACATTTGTGTGTGCATCCATCTCCTTCCTCATTAATCTGTGGGCATCTTGAGGGAGCAAACAGTGAATGCCTCCCCCCTGTGACAGGGCCTCACCTATAGAGAGTGATTAGGACCTATTTTTGAAATGGATGTACAACATAAAGATACAAGTTGACCTCTAGAGTCTGACAGTACAGATTCCTGGTTCATGGAGAAGAGCCATATCCCTTCCCTGTATGCTGGTCCAAGGACACCTGGGGAGAATTCCACAGGTGCTGGCACAGCCTATCAGCCAGCCTCAGTCTGCTGTAGCATCTACTACTGACAACAGCTGAACATGAGGGAATGGAAGTTCTGTCTGTACTGGCGTTTTCAGGCACTTGGCTCTGAGAGTGTAGGGCAAGGCAGTGTTGGCCAAGGTGACCCAAGTACCTGATGCAAATGGCAGGAGACACATCACTCTTCTTCCTAGTGACAAAGATAACAGTGTGACTTATATACTTTGTGATTTAGTGACAGCCCCTTCATTTCTTACAATGGTCAAGAGACTTGGGTCTGAAGGCAGGATGGTCTTTTATTGTCATTTGAAAAAGCAATGTAAGTTGTAACTATCTTCTTTATCACCTGGAGAAATTTCTGATTCTGAAACAAGATCTAAGGAGCAGACTCCTTTACAGGAATTGTCCTGTGGTGACAAGGAATGGAACTGACTGGCAGCAACTGAGCACCTACTTTGTGCCACACACTGTACAAAGCCCTCAGCTCACTTTGTCTAACCTTCTTCTCACAACACCTGTGATAAAGTGTATAAAAAAATTGTGTCCTTCAAAGGATCCATTGATGTTATAACCCCTGTACCTATGAATATGACCCTGTTTGGAAATAGGGTCTTTGAAGATGTTATTAGTTAGATTAACATGAGGTCAGACCGGAATAGTTTGGGTCCTAATCCTATATAGCTAATGTCCTTATAGAAGAGGTGAACAGACACAGGGACAGAGATAGACAGAAGAAGAAAGGCTGTATGATGACAGAGGAATATGCAAGCCAAAGAATGTCAAGAATTGTCAAGAGCTACCAGAAATTAGAAGAGAGTCATGGGATAGTTTCTCTCAGAACCCCTAGAAAAAAATCAATACAAGCAATACCCTGATTTGGACTTCCAGCTTCCAGAACTTTAAGATAATAAATTTCTGTTCTTATGAGCCATGCAGTTTGGGGTACTTTGTCATGGAAGCCCTAGGAAATCAAAAACATTATCAATGTCATGTTTTCAAGGACAGATATGACTGCACAGAACTCCTGAGTGACTATCATGCTCAAGGCCCAATCCCTCTGTACTACTACCTGACCCCCAACACAATCCCTTATACTCTTCTCAGTGAAAGCGGTACCCAGTAAATGTTTTAGAAGTGAGTCTACATGAGAATATAATGTTCAAGGGAAGATGCTAGATAGCTTTAAATCCCAAGCTCAGGTGGGAGCTGTACCCATTGCTATATATGTTCCCAGCCATTCAAACATTGCACATTTACTGAGCCCAGCTGTATGTCTGGCTTTGTGCCAGATATGGTGATAATGATGTACATGTGACACCCTCCATACTCTACCATCTCACGGTTCAGCAGAGAGGAAGGCAGACACATCCTTCCAGAGCTGCATCGTGAATATAGACGTAAAAATGAACACCAGAGCCATGAGAATCCAGACCTCCTCCACTACTTACATGTGTATGCTGGGGAAAGTCACAGCGTAAGAAATACGTGAGCTGAAATTTAGAGAATGGATGCAAAGAAAGAGGGAAGGACAGTGTAGACAGAGGCACCATGTCAAGGTTTGAGAAACACTCTTGTGGTCAGAACAGAGGGTGGGGAGATGAGGCTGGACAACCAGGAGAGGCCTTGCAGAAGGCAGGGGTGGGGTAAAAGTTTCCTTGTATGTTGTATGAAAGAGCCAGTTTTTTACCCTGGAGGAAACTGACCACCAAAGAGATTGCAGAGAGGGAAGTGAATTTTCCTTAGTGATGTTTCTGTTAGTAGGGTTAGGGATAGGCTGGGGTCTGAGGACAGCTGAAAAGCTCTTACAATGCCCTGGGTGAGAGATGATGAGTACGGAGGTAAAGGAGGGGCTCTGATGATGTCTGGTTGCCTGGAATAGTCCAGTTCCTCCACTGTCCTGCATCCACACCTGGGTCTGCACCTGGGAAGTTGCATGTAGGTGGAGGGAAACACTCAATCAGGCTGAAATTGTCTCTTGGTGAACTCCTGGCTGCCACTTAAATAGGAGCAGGAAGAGGCCATCCTGCCACATTCTCCTAGGCCATTCATTCTCTTGCTCTCCTAGATGGAAACTTCACATGCTTCCTCTCTTCAAAGTTCCACAATTTCTGTACTTATTTCTGGCTGACAACTTTTCTTAATATCCATGGAGGAGAGAGTTGAGCTATGCATCGTCTGGTGTTCCACCAGCATCCATGCTCTGCAACCTGACCCCACCTTCTCTCCTGATATTCTGCATGAACACTGTGTGCCCCTTCTAAAGGTATTCCTCTTCCTGGACACTGGAAATCACTCTATCACCTTCTCCAGAGTGGATCTCTCAACATTCTTCCCTTCTGTTGAAATGGGTCACACCCATCCACTCTCACATATGCTGCTATGCCTCCAGCCTTGAATAACTCTCTCTGTCCCCGCAGTCATCTTCAGCCCCATGCTAGTCTACTCTCACTTCAGCAGAATTGTTTGGACATTTCACCTTAGCCCTCCTATTCCCTCATGAAACCCTTTGTAGCAGGTATCATCAGTGGTGGGGCCATGTCCCCAGAGCCCTCTCTCTCTTTTTTCTTTTTAATTATGATTTGCATGAAAGTTTACAGAGCAAATTCACTTTACATATAGCAGTTCACACACACGTTGTCTCATGACACTGACTACAATTGGCCCCAATGTAACAGCTCCCCTCCCACTTCTCCTGATAGTTACCTCTTACCTCTTCCCTGTGTCCATCCCTCCATGTACTCCTGCCCCCTGAGCTGTCTCCCTGTGCATAAACAGCCCTTCTCTCTCTCATGATTGTTCTCTTCAAGGAGTGTATCTACCTCAGGTAAAAGTTTAAGTCATATGACTGTCTTTTGTTTGGCTGGATGCCTCAGGTGTGGGTTCAGTTCCAGACCTGAAGGGCAGCTAGGGGCCATAGTCTCAGTGTTTCCACCAGGCTCTATCAGACCAGCAAACCTGGTGCCCCCCTCCCTTTTTTTGGTTCCCAAATGATTTTGAGTTTTGTTCCACTTTGTTCACCCACTCTTTCCAGGATCTCCTATATAGATCCCCTTCCGAGTGGTTGACAGAGGTAGCCGGGCAACATCTATTCTTCTGGTCTCATAGTCATATAGGCTGGGGATCGCATGTTATACCAGTTGCTAGGACTAATTTTTCCCATGAATCTTCCATTTCCTTCATTCTTCTTTGCTCTAGATGAGGAGAGAACCATTTTTGCATCTAGATGGTTGCTTGCAAGCTTTTAAGATCCCAGTTGCTACTTGCCAAAGTAAGAAGTGGAACAATGGTTTTGTGTAGTATGTTATGCCAATTGAGCATGATGTCCCCTACGATTATGGTCCCGAGACCACAAGTTCAACTACTCACTCCCTCTGGGTAGCTGGCTGTAACCAAGAAGTGACTACAACCTTGCCCTTTGTCAGCTCTACTATACACCTGGGAATTCTTACAGAACATACAAATACACTTGTAGAACCATTGTCTGCCAACCTTATACATGGTCTTGGGTACGCTCCCTGCTGCGTAGACATACCTAATAGTTCCTGTCACCCATCTATCCACCCATATACCCTTGTTTGCCTTCACTGACAGTGCAGTACTGTATATGCAAGAGGATTCATCTTTGTTGTCTGTACCTCCCATGTACCTTTCTCTGTATTCCTCTTCCTTAATGCCACTATGTTGATCACTCACATTTGGTACATTGCCTTTCTCTTCACCCAAATCAATACTTACCTCTACCTATCTAACAGTGTTCCCTCCCCTCCCCTCCCACCCCTGGTAACCAACAGAGAAAATTTCCTTCCATATATAAACCGTTCCTTGATTTTTACAATAACGGACTAATACAATATTTGTTCTGTGATTGACTTATTTCACTCAGCATAATGTCCTCCATGTTCATCCATGTTATGTGGTGTTTTGCAGATTCTAGGTTATTCTTTAGGGTGGCATAGTATTCCAATTTGCATATGTACTATAGTTTGCTCAGTTGATGGACACTTAGGTTGTTCCAACTTTTTGTTATTGTAAATAGTGCTGCGATGAACATGGTAGTGCACATGTCTGTTCTTTTCCTGGCTCTTACTTCTTTGGGATATATACCTAGTAATGGAATGGCTGGGTCAAAT
>NW_006921667.1:3279788-3295630 GCF_000298275.1 Orycteropus afer afer | reverse complement strand
TAATGGCTAATGATTGTGCCCATTTCTTGGTATATTCGTTGGCCACCTGAATATCCTCCTTGGTGAAGTATCTATTCATGCCTTCTGCCCATTTTTTAATTGGATTTTTTGTCTTTTTGTTATTGAGGTGTTGGAGTTTTCTATAAATTCTAGAGATAAGTTCCTTGTCAGATATGTCATTGTGTAATGTATTTTTCCAATCTGGAGGTTCTCTTTTGACAGTTTTGGAGAATTCTTTGGAAGCACATACAAATTTAATTTTTAGAAGGTCACATTCATCTAGTTTCTCTTCTGCTGTTTGTATATTTTGGGTTATGCTTGACAGTCTATTTTTGCCATATATTAGGGCCCCTAAATTTGCCCCTAGTTTTTCCTTGAGAAACTCTCTAATTTTAGGTTTCACATTGAAGTCTTTGATCCATGTGGAGTTAGTTTTTGTGTATGGTGTGAGGTACAGATCTTGTTTCATTTGCATTGCATGTATAGATTGCTTTGGGTAGAATTGACATTTTCTTCTCGAATCCTTATTATTTCCTTTCTTCTGGTGACTGCAGATTTTTCTTGGTGTTCTTTTTGTAATTATTGGAGATGTTGTTTTAAAGTATTGATTTTAGCTGTTTGTTCTTTTTTGATGTGTGCATTTACTGCTATGAATTGGCTTCAGATCACTGCTTTTGCTGTGTCCCAAAGATTTTGTTTTGTTGTATTTTTATTCTTGTTTGATTCAAGGAAATTTTGAATTTCAATTTTTATTTCTTCTCTTATCCAGTCTTTCTTAAGGAGGGTGTTGTGCAGTTTCCATGTGTTTACTCTTTTTCTGTTGATCGTCTTATTGTTGATTTCTAATTTGATAGCATTATGATCTGAGAAGATGCTTTGCAGTATTTCAATTTTTTTAAATTTATGAAGGCTTGCTTTATGGCCTAACATATGGTCTATCATGGAAAATGTTCTGTGTGCACTGGAAAAGAATATATATTGTGCTGTTGTTGGGTGAACTGCTCTGTAGAGGTCTACAAGGCCAAGTTGGTGGAATGTATTATTTAGCTCTTCTGCATCTTTGTTGCATTTCTTTCAAGTTCTTCTTTCTTTCATTGAAAGTGGTATATCAAAGTATCCTACTATGACTGTGGCATCATCTATTTGACTTTAACTCTTTTAAAGTCTGATTTATGTATTTTGGGTCTCTTTCATTGGGTCCATAGATATTTATTATGGTTATATCTTCTTGTTCAGTTGATCCTTTAAGCATTATATAATGTCCTTTCTTGTCTTGTATGTTGGTTTTTGTCTTAAAGTCAATTTGATCAGAAGTTAATATTGCCACTCCTGCTCTTTTACAGTTGCCATTTGCTTGATTTATCTTTTTCCAACCTTTGAATTTTAGTCTATTTTTTGTCTTTGTCTCTAAGGCATGTCTCTTGTACACAGCATATTGATGGGTTTTGTTTCTTACCCAATCTGCAACTCTCTGTCTCTTGAATGGTGCATTTAATCCATTAACATTCAGTGTATTTATTGACAAGTATGAATTTGTTGCTGTCATTTTATTACGTGTTTTTTCATGGTGTCCCTGGTTTCTTTGTTCCATATTATTTTCTGTGCTGAGCTCATTATGTTTATGGATTGTGTTATCATTTCCTTTGTTGCTGTTGTTTTAGTATTTGCTGAATATTTGTGCTTGTCCTCTTTTTTATTGTGATGTGAAGGTTTATAATTTCTTTGAAGTTACCCTGTGATTTATAATTTTTTCCCCATGTTTACAACAGTCCATTCTATCTTGCAACTCTCTTGACTTCCTCACCATCTAGAAGTTCTGTAACTACACAGTATTTTCCCTCTTTTTGGTTTGTAGTTGTCCTTATTTGTCAATTGAAGTCTCCAGTTCCCTGTTTAGAATCTTGTAAGCTTATTTTACTTTGGATATGTCCTAGCTGTGGTTTGTGGGTTATATCATCTTGTGTATTAATGGTCGTTTGTTATTTGCTATTCTTGGTTCTCTCTTCAAAAGACTCCCTTTATTATCTCTTGTAAGATTGGTCTGGTTTTAACAAATTCCCTTAGTTTCTTCTTATCTGGAAATCTCCTAATTTCAAAATTATGTTTGAGGGACAATTTTGGCAGGTATATAATTCTTGGTTGAAAATTTTTCTCTTTCAGGGTTTAATATATGTCATCCCATTGCCTTCTCGCTTGCATGGTTTCTGCTGAGAAGTCAGAGCTTATTCTTACTGGTTGTCCTTTATAAATAACTTTTTGTTTTTCCCATGCTGCTTTTAGGATTCTGTCTTTGTCTTAGGTTTTGATGAGTTTGATGATGATATGTCTTGGTGATATTTTAGTGGGGAGTCTATCCCGTTTGGAGTTCATTGGACTTCCTGAATGGATATATTCTCATCTTTCATCATATCAAGGAAGTTCTCTTTCAACAAATCTTACACAGTTTTCTCAGTGGTTTTATTTTTCTCTTCCTGTTTTGGAATTCCACCATATATTAAAAACAAACTCACTACTCTCGAGTCAGATCTGACTCATCCCAACCCTTCCTTGGGTTTCTGAGGCAGTATCACTATGGAAGTAGGTTGCCCACTCTTCCTTCCAAGGAGTGGCTGGTGGATCAGAGGCCCTCAAAAGAGGGGGGTCTGGGAGAGTTCTGGTAAGATGGTGGAATAGGTAGAAAGACTGCACAGACCCTCTTCAACAAAGAAACGGGAATCGATTAACACAGATAGAGAAGATAATCCTGGACCCCTGAGCTTTGAAGGGAAGGATATAGAAGTGGACTGAACTCCAACTAGTGGAAGAATTTGCATGAAAACACCAAAAAAGGAGACATACGAAGCTGCCATCTGGCAGTGATCCTGATGGCACAAACAGCTTGGATTTTGCTGAGTGGTGGTAGGACCTAAGAATTAATCTAATTTCCTCTACGATGTGTAGGTTGAAGGGAGAGTTCACTCTGTTATCAAGTAAGTGCCTGACATGTGTTGGGCACTTTGCACCCATACACTCACTTAGTCCCCACCTGACCCACTTAAAAAGAGTAGGTACTGTTTATCACTATGTATTGATGATGAGACAGAGGGTCAGAGAGGGTGATCAATGTGGCCAAGTGCATCCAGGGGTGGAGCTTTGATGTGGACCTGATCTATCTGATTCTGCACTGATGGAACATAGTGTCTTTCCCCTCTTTGCCTCTCTTCTCTCTCCCTTCCTGATCTGATGGAGACCTTATGAACTTTAGCTCAGTCCCCCAAGTCCATGATGTGGCTGAGCTGTGGAATAAGCTCCAGAGAAAAACATATGATTAAGTCATCAGTAGGGAACTGCAAAAACGACAAGGAGGCCACATGTTCTGACCTCCTCTAATCTCACAAGAGGAAGACAGGATTACCAGCAGTAACCCAATACTGCAAGGCCAGACATGCTGCCTCCCTCCAGCCCTTTTACCAACCGTTCCTCCCAAAGCACCCACCACCTCTCTTCTGGGTTCGATAATTAGTCTCTCACAGTCTCTTTCCCAGCAGTGCTGGTCCCTTGGTGTCTCACTCAGCAACGCGTGTCTCTTGTGTCTCTTTCCCAGCAGCACGTGTCTCTTGTGTCTCTTTCCCAGCAGCACGTGTCTCTTTCAGGGGTGCGTGTCTCTTTCAGCAGCACGTCTTCCTCAACCAGCAGTCAGAGAGAGAGTTCTGCCTCCAGGAGGCCTCCTTTTGAGCCCGGAAGGGTGGTCAAACTAGCCAATCATAGCATCAGAACTCTAAGCACCTGAGAGAGAGTGGGCACCTCCCAGAACATTATATTGTGCCACGCCCAACAGAAATACTCCACTTGGATAACATTTACAATCAGCTCCTCAGTTGCTCATTCCACCACTGAGTTTACAATGACTTATGGGTAGAAAAGCCATACTAAGTAATTTACTACACTGCAGGAACCCTCATGGTACAGTGGTTAAAGTGCTTGGCAGCTAAGCAATAGGTCAGTAGTTCACACCCACCAGCCCCTCTGCAGATGAAAGATGTGGCAGTCTGTGTCCATAAAGATTACAGCCTTGGAAACCTGATAGGGAGTGCTGTGAGTTGGAGACAGCAATGGGTCATTAATGAGACCCAATAGGACACCATCCATAGGGTGGAGACCCAGTGATTCACACATAGCCCTTCTCTACTAGCTGAAGCATGCAGCCTCCACCAGGGAGAAGGAGGCATCTTCAGAAATTACTTTTGGAAGTGCTCAAAGAGCATTCAGCCCTTACCCAGTCCATTTGTGAATAGTTTTCCAGGATACTCTGGACCAGCACTACCTGAGACCTGGCCCAGGCTGTTGAGCCTAATACTGTGATTTCCTGGAGATGATAGGCCCACTACTCCCTATGCTCACCTCTCTGAAGTGCATGCTGTGACCAGTGCAAGCATGAGAGGCTTTGTGAAGGAAACCAGTTGGTCTGTTGCTCCCTGACTTGGGGCTGAGGGACCATCTGGACCAGCAGGATTGGCTCTGTTCTTTGTCCCACAACACCATGTTCACTGGTGTCATAGAAGGCACAGCTCAGCCCTGATATGGTCTTGCTTGGGTCTAGGAGCCTCTTGGGGAAAAAATTAGGTCCATACTACCCCTCCTAACACAGGACCTGGTTTGGGGGCCATTGCCCTTGTTTGCTTGAACAAGGGCTACCTTGCAAACCCCCTTCTTTGTCATCAAGGCTAGGGCACTGGGGAAGGTGAACACAGCCTGGGTGTGACTGCAATTCCAAGGTGAACAGAAGGCCTGGGCTCCAGGGAAACGATTGGGCTTGGGCCCTACCTGGCTCCTGTTGTGTAGCTGGCCCTGCATCCTGAGCCATGCCTGGGCATGTGTGACAGCAGTGGGAGGTGGTGCTGAAGTTAGGGCCATGTACTCCTGTGTTGATTCCATGTCTGATTCCTTATTCAGAGGAGACATAGGACATAAGTAAGGTTTTCAAGAACATAAAGGCTTCTAAACAAGAACATATGAGCCCTGATATACACAGCAGAGAGAGGGAGAAGTAGAGGGAACAGAGGAGGAGGTACTATCTGGAGGACAGTCTGCTGGCCACTGACCATCCACTAGAAGATATTTGTCATTTACAGATTTTACACTTTGGAGTCTTTACAATGAAGAGGCAACTGTGCATTTTAGCAGGAAACTAGAAGGAGAGAAAAAGCATAGGCAGAAAAGATTGATCAAGTTGCCCATTAAAATTGTTCCGGGCTTTGCCAAGCATTTCCTTGGCATCATCTCTGTGTCCTGGCTTCTGAACGAGATAAGCTGTGACCACACCCACTTTCTAACTCTGGCATTGGAAATCAATCCTTGCACATTTCTGTGGAGGTGGCCCATGTGTGTACAGTCTTGAGCTTCTCAAGAGGGTATGCATGCAGGCCTGGCACTGCTATGTTCTTCACTCAGCTGCCTCAGACATCCCTGGAGTGCTGATGTGGCCAGACTGGCCTGTGGGTTGGGATATTTGCTTTCTATGACCCATGGGCAGTCTTCAGAGCAATTTGAACTTTAGAATCAAAATTTCCTGAGCTAGTCTTACAGGCTGGGACTGCTGAGCATCTGTCCTTGCTTTTGAATCACTCGATGTCCATACCCCAGTCCATGTAGAGCTGTGTGGGGTCTAAGACCAAGGCTTCTGCCTCTCTCCATTTGTTCACCAGTCTTCAATCTTCTATAATTTCCCCACAGTGTTCCTAGAGTTTGCCTCTTGTCAGGCCAGCTTGATCCATTCCTGATGTAGAGGTGGGGATGTCCTAGTTGATGATCTTATCAGGATGGGGACAGGTGTCTCCTTCCTCCTTTATCATATGCAAGTCCCTCATTACAGCCTCACATACATTCTTTATTGTGATCTCTACAGAAGGTATGCTATGGGGACGTGGAAGGCAGAGGACCAGAGTCTGTCTGCAGGAAGCAGGGAACAGTTCATACAAGAGTAATCCTAGGTCATGAGTAGGGTGGCATGTGGTGGGACTTGCATAAGCACAGAGACTGTAATGGGTGTCCAGGCCATAGGGAACTGGAACTAGTTAATCAGAAGGTTTCAAAGGGATGGGTTGGTGGTGCCAGATCAGGGAGGGCTTTGGAAATTGTGCCAAAGAGTTTAGGTTACTTCTGCAGGTGAGTTTGGGCCAATGAAGAGGCCCCGGAGTAGGGAATGTTAAGCTCTGACCTGTATGCTAGAATTTTGGAAGGGAAATTAGAGGAGGTCAGGCTAGAGTCAGGAGGGCAGAGAGGAGACTGGAGCAGGGGTCCAGTGAGTGAAGGGAATGAAGGCCAATGATTCGTGGGCCCCTATTCTATTGAGTCTGTTGTTGTTGTTGTTATGTGCCATTGAGTCAGGCCTGACTCATAGCGACCCCTCCTTGGGTTTCTGAGACAGTATCACTATGGAAATAGATTTCCTGACCTTCCTTTCAAGGAGTGGCTGGTGGCTGGTGGGTTTGAACCAGCCTTCTGGTTAGCAGTCAAGTGTCTTAGGCATTATGCTACCAGAGCTCCCCCTTTGTTGGCCTCCATTTCTCTTCAGTAGCTCCTTGTTGGACATTGTCATTCCTCAACCTTGGCCATGTTACTGCTATCAGAGGGCAGCAGCTACAGAGAGTAAGGCATGCCAGCTCAGAGGGCCTAGACTCCAGTGATCCAGAAACTACTTCAGTGGTTTTTGCCATATCTCCATGTTAGCTGTCATAGAATTTTTTCCAACTCATGGTAACCCCATGCACAATGAAATGAAATGTTTCCCAGTCCTTTCTCATCCCTATGACCAATTGTAGATGAGAGAGTTGTGATCCACATTTTCAGTGGCAGATTTTTGGAAGTAGATCATCAGGCCTTGTCTGTCTTAGTCTGGAAGCTCCACCAAGGCCTGTTCAGCATCATAGCAACACACAAGCCTCCACTGACAAATGGGTGCTGGTTGTGCATGAGGTGCATTGGCTGAGAATGGAACCCAGGTCTCCTTCATGGAAGGTGAAAATTCTACCATAGCACCTGTTAATTACTTAACATTTTTCTTTAAACCAATTCATTTCATAAATATTGCTTTATCCCAAGCAATCATTTCCATAAAATCATGGATTTAATATGCTAGCAGTGAATATTTTCCCAATTAAAATTAATTTAAATCAATCTATAACTATCAAAATGTTTCCCCTAAAGTATACTACCTAGTACCATCTCTCGTACACTTGCAGAGGCTGATAATATGTTGAGGAGGATAGTGTGAGCAGTTCCTGGGAACTAGGAGCCATTTTGATTTGTATTTAGTGGCTTTCCCTCCTTGTCTCCTCTCTCTTCCTTCTTCAAAACTTCATTGAGCAGCTCTGAGTTCCTGACCTGGGCAGGAGCTGGGTATGTCAAGGTGAATCTTGACCTTGACTCATGGGGCTCTCTGTGGAAAATGTGAAAGCATCAGTAACACCAGCATGGAGGGGGGTTGCTGGGCAGAGACAGTGGTACTCTGTTTCCAGCCATTTCATGGTACCCTTCAGGCACTCTTGTGGCTTAATGGTTAAAACATTTGGTTTTTAGCCAAAAAGTTGGCAATTCAAACCCACCAGCTGTTCCATGGAAGGATGATGAGGTGGTCTGCTTCTGTGAAGACATACAACCTTGAAAATCCTATGAGGGCAGTTCTCTGTCCTAAAACATTGTGATGAATTGGAATCAACTCTATGGGAATGAGTTTAATGGTACCTTTCAGAAGTGCTTGGGTGGTGCAAATGATTAAGCACTTGTCTACTAACTGAAAGATTGAAACTACCCAAGAGGTTGGAAGAAAGGTTTGATGACCTACTTCCAAAAAATCAAGCATTGAAAACATTATAGAGCACAGTTCTACTCTAACACACATGGGATAATCATGTGTTGGAGTTGACTCAATGGCAAATAATTTAATTTTTGTTTTGGTAACAGCACCTTTCACATTCTAGGTTCTCTGAAGTTTTTCCAAATATCTGACCAAACTCATCCTATGCCATGTTTTTCTTCTTCCACCACAAGCTAAGCATAAGGGTCCACTGTTTTTTTTTTTTTCCTCTGAGTAAATGTGTCTGCCCTCTCCTTAGGCATCTGCCCTGAAACACATTCTCCACATTGCAACCATCCTGGTGCCTGACCCACCTTCACTGAGTGGAGATGTTATGGAAGGGTGGTGGTGTATGAAGCAGAGTCGTCTGCATGGCCATGGTGAGGAGCTGAACAAGAGTCTTGTGCCTGTTATTGGGGGATATGATGCCTCAGGGGGACCTTACACTATAAGGCTTCCTTAGAAAGCATTTACTGATTTCTCCACTCATTCATTTTATTCATTCAGCAAGCACAATGACATTTAGTTATTTACCCATTCACTCCATCATTCCCGCACTGATCCATTCACTTCTTTCCTTCCTTCATATTTAGTCATTCACTCCTTCCCACCATCATTCACACATTAAAACTCACTCCATCATTTATTTTTGCATTCTCTCATCAAATGAGAGTGGAACCTTGTCCTGCACCTTGCTAACTGTTGAGGTCAGATTTAATAACACCCATGTACTTCCCTCTCAGCACTCCCCAAGACTCAGATGGTGAAGAGGGTGTATATATTTTTCTCTCTCTATTCCTTTGTCACAAATGAGCTAGTAAGTGATCTTCATTTCTCCAATGTGGTGTGGGTTCCTAAGACTGAAGGCAAATAAAAAGTTGGCAAGGCCTTAGACAAGATGTGCACCTGGTTTCTTGGCCACTCCTGTTCAGAAGAGCAAAGAGTGTCCACTGTCCCCATCATTGGTAGGAAGGAAGGCCATAGCCTGCTTTCCCATCACAGACCCCTGAGAGATACTTGATGGAAACCAGAATGCCCTGTGACTGTCCTGATGGTTCACTTCTCTTGCAACAAGATGAGAGCTGGGGGGTCCACGCTAGTCAGCCAGAGGGATGTGTTTTGTCCCTTCCTCCTGGACCTTTTCTCCAGCTCTTGAGTGTTGTTCTGAGGATTCCAGCCCAGTTGACATTAAGCACTGGTTTCTGGCCCAGTTTCAAGTTGGTGTTTGAAGGGCACCGTGCATTGTCACCTGGAACTGGCATAAGATCTGGGTTTTTCTTCAGTTATCCCTGAAGACAGGGGTGCACAAGCAAGGCAGGGTCTTCCCACCAGCAGGGCAGAGCCCCACCTCCTTCTTCCCATGGAGCATTACAGCTGGGGGCCAGAAAACATCCTCTTTAGCAAATAGTTCACATGATCCATAACCATATCCCCATGAAATCCATCAGGCAAAGTTCTGTCATTGAGGTGGACAATTGGGAACTAAAATAACCCATGTCTGATGGCTATCTTCCAGGAAATAAGGAAGGTATTACTCACTCTTATCCAGTGTGTAAAGGGGAATCAACACTGGTTTCCTAGCTGTAAGAGCTGGTGTTTTGCTCTAAGGATCCTCTCTTTATTGTAGAGACCATTGAAGAGGTAAGCTGGGCAAAGACATGTGCATTAGTCAGTTTGAATGTTTACAGAGTCTCTGTTTTGCTGATCATTTTAATCAAGATTTATTCCATTTACTGAAATATCTGAGGGTATTAATGTCTTCTATAGTGGCTAAGGCACTTGGCTGCTAACCAGAAGGCTGACGGTTCAAACCCACCAGCCACTCCTCAGAAGGAAGATGGGGCAATCTACTTCCGTAGTGATACTGCCTCGGAAACCCAAGGAAGGGTTGCTATGAGTTGGGTCCGACTCGACGGCACATGACAACAACAACAACAAATTCCTTCAATAAAGATTTTTCTACTAAGAATAAGATACAAACTGGCTTCTATTTAAATATGAATGAAGGCCGTCACTATTTATTTATTCCTTAATCTCCAGACTCCTAAAGCCACACATCTGGATAAGGGGAAATTCTACCAGGTAGCTTGATGTTTCCTAATGTGGCTATGGGATTGAGTAAAGTATATAAAATTTTTTAAAAAAAAATTTATTTCACCTGAATGTTGTGCAGACACCAGTATGCTCTGCACAGATGTGTCACAGGCTGTAGGAGTGTGGGTGGGGCAAGGGCAAGTCAGGACTTGCTTTTGTAAATTACCAGATCCTGTGTTGTTGAGTTGACTCTGATTCATGGCAACCCCACGTGTGTAAGAGTAGAACTGTGGTCTATTGGGTTTTCAATGAATGATATTTTGGAAGCAGATCAGGTCTTTGTTTGGAGGTGCCTGTCGGTAGACTTGAAACTCCAACCATTCAGTTAGCAGCCAAGGGCCTCAATTCTCAACCAGCTAATAACAAGATGGTTAAAACATCTCACTGATACAGACTGAGGTATGTGGCCATAAAGAAGTATGGTCCTGTGACAGATGGATGACAACACAATAAAAATTAAGAAACCCACTCGGCTGACCAAACCCTAGTCTGAGCCATTCATTTGACTGTAGGTGTGACTCTTCATGTTGGAGTACAACTGGATTTTATTTCTTGACTCAGCTTGAGAATTTATCTAATTCAAATTTATCATCATAAAAGACATTTTTGGTCTTCTTTCTGACATTTTATATTTCCTTACTGTTTCCTATGTTTTATACTTTTGATATGTGATTTGAGCTTCCTTAGGTAATTATTTTCCCTAGTAATTTGGAATAAATTCATCTTTTATTTTTATAGTGTTGTCTTTAATTATCTATGCTATTTAAAGCATCCATATTTCCTGAAACATGCCTGTATGTCTTTACCCAACAGAATAAATAAAATGAAAGAATAGCTATTGATTCTGTAAGATGAGGGTAAGATGAGGAAATATCTTTTACTGTCTGAGGAAAAAAATCCACTGACCTGGAAAATAGCCAGGTAGCACTTTGTCTAGGAGTCTTCTTTTAGCCCCTTAGGTGCTATAAATTATAGAAAGTTCTCCTGGTGCCTGGGCTGTGGTTTGTGATAAATCTTAGTTCACCATTTTCATCTTTATTTGAATCACCTTAGATTTTTTTGGAGAGAAGTTGTCTGGGGCCTTGACTATTGTCAGACACTATCTGAAACTTGAAGATCTAGAAAGTAAAACTTACTTTGTCACTTCCCTGTGTAGTTGTCCAGTGTTGCACCATTGCCCTTAGGAGAATGTCCAGGCTCTCTGGCCTATACCATGAGATCCTCAAAGGCCTGTCTACTTTTCTTCCATCACCCACCATTCTTCTCACCTTATCTTTACCTGCCAGCAACACCAGGTACATATATTTCTATCCTCACCCCACCACTCTCTCTCTTCGTGTTTCCTCTGCTCCTGCAGGCCCCTCTGCCTTCTACTAGCTCTTTGCTTCACTAATTCCTTTGTATCCTTCAACATTCAGCTCAGGTTCTGTTCCCTCCAGGAAACCCTCACTGGACATTCTTTCACTAATGGGAGAGGCTCCTTTCCTGGTGATCTGGGCTTCCTTCTCTTTCAACAGCTCCCATGTAATATTAACAGGGATGTTTTTGTTAGTTGCTATGGAATTTGCCATCAACTCATGCCAGCTCTATGCAAAGTAGAACAAAGTGCTACCTGGTCCTGCACCATCTCGTGATCCATAGGGTTAACATTGTCTGATATTGGGAAATAGATCACCAGACTTTTCTTCCTAGTCCATCTTAGTCTGGAAGCAACACATCAGCCACTATTGACTGATGGGTGCTGGCTGCACATGAGGTGCGTTAGTAGAGAATTGAACCTGTGTTGGCAGCATGGAAGATGAGAATTCTACCACTGAACCACCACTATCCCAATATTAACATTTTGAATCATATATGAGTACTACCTCTATTTGTTCAAAAAGACAGATGCTCTCAATAACAGGGACGATGTTTTATTCATCCTTGTTCTACCCTCCACTAACTCCCCCAGCACACATGTAACCCAGAACTTGATACATAATATGTGCTCAGAAATGTTTGTTATAATGATCTTGTATCACCTGTAAAAAGAAAGATGACAATCTTTGTGTAGACGAAAGGAAAGTGTGTCAGGTTAAAGGAAGGGTAAGACTAGATTCAGGGAATGCCTTGGATTTGAAGCAAGGTGTTAGTGTGGGAGGCTATTATCCAAGTTTCTCTTTGTTGAGTATCCTATCCTATCATCACAATACACCTGACAGTGGTGTCATTTCTCCTTGAATGTAGGATGGACCTGACTCAGGAGGTAGTAACTTACTTGAGCTCCCATGGCATGGCTGGCTAAGCCAGGACCTATGTATGCATGCCACTAGCTTCTGCATTTGAGCTTAGACATTTATGCCTGGCAGACCTTCTGGGTGACACTGGAACTCAGTGTGTCCTCCCTAGGACAAGGTGCCCTTTTCTCTCCTATCTCAGTGAGGTTCTCATTGCAGAAAATGCCTGGCAATCTACTTCTCAATATTGACCAATGAAAACCCTTTGGATCACAATTGTCTGATCCACAACCAATCATGGGATGATGTAGGTCTAGGTAGCATTTTGTTCCATTGCACACACCCACAAATGTGGGGACCTGTTGGAGGTACTCTATTTTGAGTTCATTCCTAAAAATTCTTAGAGTTTTAAAATTAGCGTATGCAATGAATTGCATCCACACAAATTAATTCAGTCTATAAAGCAGAGAAGCTGAAGGTCTACAACCAGGGCTGCCTAGAGTTTTCAAATTTACCTACCAGGTGCCACCTTGGAGTTGAGGGGTGAGGTGCAGAAATTGGGCCCTGAGTATGCGGGGCTGGAAGCTGATGCCTCCATGAGAGTGCCAGGTGAATAGACAGGGATGTGGTGGTTCTCATCTTTCCAGACACTCTCTCTTTGCTGGTTCTTCCCACTAGCCCAAGAATGCCTCCAGGACAGGGACAGAATCTGCTGAATCCTGTGAATGTCTGCATTGACAGGGTCTAATTTGATACCCACCATGCTCAATGAGTGCTTTGTGAAAGACAACTTAATGCATAGAAGTATTGTTGGACACAGGAGAGTGTGCAGGAGTACATGAGGGATGGAGCTTTTCCAGGGTGATGTTACTGAGACACTTTCTTTCCTTGCTTCTCTGGCCATAGAAGAAGCTTGGTGAGGCTTCACAGTGTCTGCAGTGGAGAGAAGAGCTACTATACACTGCAGAAACCCCTTAATCCATCTCATCCAGCCACGAATGGGGGCAACTGGCTTGGAAGGGCCTTCAGAGGAATATGGGAGCAGGTGAGATGTGTGTCAGAGTAAAGGTTCCAGAGCCTGCATCCATTCCAGCCTGGCTAGTGCAGTATTTCAATCAATTACCTTAATCTAGATGCCTTACTTTGCTAAGACACTGAGGACTATGTCAGGAGGAAATAGCCTCCCCTATGATGGATTTGAAATCTGTGTGTGGTGAAAATGGTTAATATGCTTGGCTGCTAACCAAAAAGTTAGAGGTTCAAACTCACCCTTGGAAAAATGGCCTGGTGATCTTCTTCTGAAAAATTAGCTACCAAAAACCCTGTGGTTCACAAGTCCACTCTAATACACATGAGATCACCATGAGTTGAAACTGATTTGATGGCAACTGGTTGTTTTTTGATGTTGTTGATGAAAGATTTGGTTCTTCAAAGAGACTCTTTGGTAGAGATGGGTGATGAGGGTATAGACCATGCAGCCTTACTTTGCTTCTGTCAGGGCTCACCCTTTAACCTCTGTTGCACCCAAGGCTCTGCTGACAGAGTAGTGCCCCCATGTTCTTTTCTAAGCCTGGAAACCTGTGATTCCTCTGTTTGGCCCAGTCAAGGGGAAGTAAGCTTCCAAACACTTTTCTGAATCTGATGGGAAACAGGGAGGTCAACATAGAAGGTGAGAAACAAAAATAAACACACTGGTGTTCCTTGGGCTCACAGCTTTCTGCCTTCCCCATGTCCTCTGAGATTGTGTCTTCAGGTCCACAGGACTAGCATGGCCACAACTCCTCCCCTGGGCTCTTTACTTTCCTTCTACAAGCTGTCTCCATTGGCAGGAACTATTTCAGGACCTACAACTACTAGGAGTTTCTTCATGGGAATCTTGACTCTCCACAGTCATGTTCAAGAGGTCTCACCCCCCTCGTCACCTCTACTCCCTGTGACTTTCTGGGTCTTCTCTGTGAAAACCATGTCAGGGAAGACCCTACCTCTCCATCTGACCTCAATAGAGCCATAGCAGGGTGCACTGGCCAGCTGGAGGTGAAAGTGCTGCTGAGAAAAGCTTGGAATTTCTGGGTGTTTGTCCCACTGGGACTCAGGTTCAGCATGGTCTTGCTGAGGATGCTTCATGGGCTGATTTGGATGTTGAGGAGGGTAGCACTCTCAGTTGCAGAGGTGCTTTCCAGACCTGACTGTGCTCCTTAGCAGCCTCCTGAAACCTGAGGCCTACTTATAATTACACTCACATCTAGGCCATGACCACCTTGGTGGCCATCACTGTTTACACTGGTGGTGGGTTGCAATCTTAGCCCAGTGAGCCAAGCTTCTCTGATTTGGGAGACTTTTTTGCCCATAGTTCTCATTAGAGGAGCATAAGTACATAAACATGTTGTTGTTGTTGTTATGTGCTGTCGGACCTGACTCATAGCGACCCTTCTTTGGGTTTCCTAGGCAGTATCACTATGGAAGTAGATTGCCCTATCTTCCTTCCAAGGAGTGGCTGGTGGGTTTGAACTGCCAGCCTTCTGGTTAGCTGTCAAGTGCCTTAGGTACTATGCTACCAGAACTCCCACATAAACATGTACACACTACATTCTCTTCCCCCTTCCCCAATCTTACATGATCTGGCACTTCCAAGTGATCTGCAAACCACCCACCAATGTCCCACTGCCACTCCAGAAAAGTGTCAAATCAGATTAGAGTGAAGTTTCTAATTGTAATGTGGGAATCTGGACTTGATGGACATTGAGATGAGGTGCAGTGAACTCAGAATGGTGAGACTATGAGATAAGGGTTGCCCCTGCTCCTGACTCCTGCTCACAACCTCCATGTGCTGACTATGAGGCCACCTGGACAGTCACTAATACCCAAAAGGAGGTAGCACAGTTTGCTTCTGGTTCTGTTTTAATTGAAGTTAACATATCTGCCTTCTTGGGCGTAATGGTGACCTTAGGTGATATCATCCTCAGATGATAGTGGTATCCACTGGATGCTCATCACAGAGCAGTTTTAATTAATCCAGAGCACTCGGGACAGTATAAGAAGGCAGTCACCTGCAGGAGCCTTTTCTGCCTTTATTGAAACTGCTTAGCTGCTTTAGGCAGGAGAGAACCCCCAAAGTGGGAACATTTGCCTCAATCCATTGACCAGTGAAATCTACATTCTAAATTAAAATGGAAGATATGTTTTACAGCTATGAATCAGAGAAGTGGTAAGCACTTGGTTTCTTTCTAAGCAATGTACGTATAGTCCATCTGGGGATAGCAAGGAGGATGTCCAATGGTTATTTGAGATCCTTAGTAGAGGGGATGAGTTTTCTCTTCCTGTTGGTCTACCTTTTTCACTCTTATGTATCTTTTCTGATCTGGATCTTCATTAAGCTTCATTCTGTCTAATCCTTACTTCATGCTTTTAGTAAATATGGGGAAGCAACATAGTATCATGGAAATATGCTTGTTTTGACTTCAGCATCATCTAGCCCTGAGTCAGATCTTCTCTTTGCCACACAAGGAATTGAGTGACCTTGGTCATGTTACTATCCCATTCAGAGGTTCAGTTGCTTTATCTGTAATGGTGGCAATATTCCATACCTAACAGAGTTACTGAAAAAAAGTTAGTGAAATACTATGTGGGAAATGCCTAACACAGTGCCTGGTATATAACAGTGCTTTTTCAGAAAAGAGAGCTCTTTTTTTTTTTTTTTT
>NW_006921667.1:3234657-3248793 GCF_000298275.1 Orycteropus afer afer | reverse complement strand
TCAGCCCACCTTTCTCTTCACCTTCTCCGTTTGTTCCCCAGCCACCGTGTACAGTCCTTCGTGCAGTCCCTGGCTAGCAAGGTGATTTTGGGGTTAATTCTTAGGTCCTACCACCACTCGAGAATCTCCAAGCTGTGTTGTCTATGCCATCAGGGTTTCTCAGGTCGCTGCCAGACCGGAGCTCCGTGTGTCTCCTTTTTTGGTATTTTCATGCAAATTCTTCTGCTAGTTGGGGTTTAGTCCACTTTTGTATCCTTCCGTTCAAGGACTGGCAATCGGCTCTGTGATGGGATTTGCCTTGAGCTGCTGATTGTTAAAGCCATCCACTTAGGATATTTCTGTTGGGACAACACAGGTGGAATGTATCTTGAGTCCTGCCTTGCTGGAGGGTATATTTCAAATCACTACCCTTAGCTTCCTTGAAGGTATACCTACGAATCTCCTGGGAAGGTTCACCCTCCTCTTGCTCTGGCTTTGTGTTTTGGCTCATCCTCATCTCACCCCTAGATTTGGGACAGCAGCCATCATCTGATCTGCTGATTGAGGTTCATCAAACCCTGAGATTTGGGAGGATCCTCCAGACCCACTCACGGACCTGGTACTCCCCGTCCTGCCAGCCTCCACCACTACTATGTGAGACGATCCCTTGGGTGTCTGTGAGTTCTGTGAGGTGTTACAGCAAAATATAGAACCCTAAGACAGGGGAAATTACTTGGAGGAGGAGGAAGAAGAGGAGTTAATGTCTGAAATGATAGAGTGGCACAGTAGTTTGGACATTTGGGACATCTTTAACCTCTGCTTCATGGGGACTGGCTTTGTGCTGATCCTTCTAAGAGAAATTGTTCAAGCACTATCCTAACTCACTGCCATCTAGTCGATTCAACTCATAGTGACCCCTCCTTTGGGTTTCTGAGGTGGTATCTCTACAGAAGTAGATTGCCCAGTCTTCCTTCTGAGGTGTGGCTGGTGGGTTTGAACCACCAGATTTCAGGTTAATAGTCAAATGCCTTAGGCATTACACCACCAGAGCTCCTTTATAATGTAAAGTATAAAATAATTCAATATTAAATTTAAGTTAACCATCTTTCCATTACCTGGAAATAAATATAATTAACATTTCTGTATATATTTTCTCTACTTGGGTTTGGCAAACTTTCTCCTAAAGGGCCAGATAGTACATATTTTAGTTTTGCAGCACAATCTCTCTTATAACTACTCAACTTTGCCCTTGTAACCTGAAAGCAACCATAGACAATATGTAAACGAGTGAGTATGGCTATGCTCCAATTAAACATCATTTACAAAAACAGGTCAGAAGTTGTCCCTTTGCTGACCCCTGTTCTTCAGTCTACACAGAAATGTATGCACACAAAGGCATAGTGAGGGTGATGAATGCCCGGGGAAATCTCTAAATTGCATCCACCTCCTAATTTGCTGTCCAGGGGCAATCTCTAAATTCAACTTCCCCCCAGTTTCAAGATGAATAAATGTTAATAGTGGCAACTTCTTCAGAGACAGATTTCCCCCTTTTGTCCCTCTCCCTCAGTGAGGTGCCTCTCATATATAGGATGTCTCCCAACGTCATTCTGCTCCTTCTCTAGAGACTTCTTAGACGTGCATGCCTGGGGCAAGTGCCCCTTCACAACATCCTCACAAGGCCTCTGGTTATCCACCATATTTAAGGAAGGAAGTTGGCCTTACCAGGTTAATAGGAAACTGCTCAGTGACACCCTCCTTCACGTGGTGCCCAGGGCATGTGCCATACTTGTCATACCTTAGGTAGGCTTCTGTATATACATCATATATTTTATAAGCATGGAATTATTTTTCTTTTTTAACCTTATTTTTCACTTCATAATATATCATGGAAGTCTTTCACATCAATATATATTAATTTATACTTTCATTTCCAAGAGTTACTAAGGACTCCAATGAATCAATGTACCATAATTCATTTAAACAGTAAGGCTGTTTTGGGGTACTTTTCCTATTCATTCCTTTTTAAAAAAATAATATTGAAGATAAGATGCATATTGCCCTTTTGTACACATGTCCAGTTTTAAAATAACCTCTTTAGTGATTGGGTGCTGTAGGTACTGAAGAAGCATCAGCTGCTCTCCTTTGTGTTTCCCTGTTGAGCTCACCATGGGCATCTTTGGGTTTCCTACTGACTTACTGTGTTAGGCTGGATTCTGTGGAGAAGCAAAACCAGTAAAGCTTATATACACATATAGAGAAAGAGAAATTTATCTTAGGAAAATGGCTCACACACTTATAGAAGATGGCAAGTCCCAGGTTCTTGGATCAAACATCAAGTTGGAGGTTTTCCCTACTCACACAGCTGCAGAGGCTGAGGAGCTCAAGGTTGCAGGCAGTGTGTTGGACTGGTTTCTCTAGAGAAACAAAACCAGTAAAGCTTATATATATATATAGAGAGAGAGAGAGAGAGAGAAATTTATCTTAGGAAAATGGCTCACACACTTATAGAAGCTGGCATGTCTGAAGTTCTTGAATCAAAGGTCAAGCTGGAGGCTTTTCCCAACTCTTGCAGCTGCAGGGGCTGAGGATCTCAAGGTTGACAGGCAGTATACTGATTGTTGACTCCAATGAATGATGAATCCAAGACCTCCAGGCCGAATGGTGGATTGTTCACTCACAGACAGTTGTAGGCAGCACAACAGAATCCCGATCCGCAGAAGATTGTCTCTTTTCCCATGATGTCCATAAACATTCTTGAAGCAGGCCACACTCCTAGGGAAAGTACCTTTTAACAGATTGGCTGCTCAAAACATACACATCTGATCCCATCATGGGAATAACCACATCACAACTGCTTAAACCACACAGAATTGTGGTCCAGCCAAGTTGACACACAGCTCCAACTATCACAGTTCACCCCTACTTGTACACATCTTCTTTACCATATATAATCTCTAAATAAGGACAGTTATAAAGTCATATTTGGCCCTAACATGATACACTAACCCACATACAAGTGAAATGCATTAATCTTATTTACATTTCACAGTTCATAACAGAAGGAAACAAAAATATTTGATGGACGTATACAATGAAGAAATATAACGATCATAGTCCTTTTTTCTGAAACTGGTCACATAGTTGTAGCTGATATTCAAAACTACCTTCTTCCACCACTCATTCTGTATTTTCCTTGTCCTCAGCAAGCACCTCAACTGGTCATGGTTCTTTGCCTGATAGGGGGAGCCAAATCTTCATGCCTGAAGGGTCTGGGTCATTAGCAGTCATTTCAGAATTGGGTTGCTGTAATTTTCCATTGACTTTAATCACAGGGCATGGTAGTACTAAGAGATGTCCTAAATAATCTCCTGTATTCCAGACATATTCTCTTTACCTCCATTATGTAATGTCAATCCAATTTCTCCTTGGTAGTCAAGATCTATCACACCAGATATTACAGTAATGCCCTTCTTTGTCTGTTGACCCAGAGGCATGAGGAAGCCAAAATGGCCAGGTGGCATTCTTAATTTTCAGTTCAATGCAATCAGTATTGTGTCTCCAGGTGGGAGTGTTCCTCCCTTTGGGACTATGATCTCCAGACCTGCGGATCATAGGGTAGCAGGGACAGGAAGCAAAAATTTTTTTGAGTGGGTCATTAGGGGTAACAGTGAGTGGTACCACTCCAGTTCCCACCCCTTGGTTCCTGGACCCATGAATCCTGGCTATTGGAGAAACAGAACCATATATTAGAGGCTGGTTTAGAGCATATATAGCCTCCTGGAGAATATTGCCCCAACCCTTCAAGGTATTGCCACCTAGCTGGCACCATAATTGTGTTTTCAGTAGGCCATTCCATTGTTCTATCAAGCCAGCTGCTTCAGGATGATGGGGAACATGGTAAGACCAGTGAATTCCATGAGCATAGGCCCATTGCTGCACTTCATTTGCTGTGAAGTGAGTCCCTTGATCTGAAGCAATGCTGTGATACCATGACAGTGGATAGGCATTCTATAAGTCCACGGATGATCGTTTTGCAGAAGCATTGCATGCAGGGAAGGAGAATCCATATCCAGAATAAATATCTATTCCAGTAAGAACAAAACTTTGTCTTTCCATGATGAAAGTGGTCCAGTGTAATCAACCTGCCAGCAGGTTGCTGGTTGATCACTCCGAGGAATGGTTTCATATCACCGACTCAGTGTTGGTCTCTGCTGCTGGAAGATTGGGCACTCAGCAGTGGCAGTAGCCAAATCAGCCTTGGTAAGTGGGAGTCCATGTTGCTGAGCCCATGCATAACCTCCATCCCTGACACCATGGCCACTTTGTTCATGAACCCATTGAGCAATGACAGGAGTAGCTGGGGAAATAAGATGGCTGGTTTTCCCTGAACATGTCATCCTATCCACCTGATTGTTAAAGTCCTCTTCTGCCAAGGTCACCTTTTGTTGGGCATTCTGAAGCATGGATTATGTAGTGGCCTTCCTTAAGTCAAGTTGAAGTACCAGACCTGCCTTGGAATAACATAGAAGAAGGTATCCAGAAGCTTAAGGCAATTGGTCTGTTAGAATGGATTTATCAGTTTAGACCACTAGAGCCAGAAATGGAGAGTCCAGAAGACACGACTTTCACCAGTACCTTGAGGAATAAATTTGCGAAGGGAGCTGCAGCATCCTTGAAGACTACTGTGATTGCTCTTTTATGTGAACCTGATTTGGCAGTGGGAACTGCCCTAATTGAACAAAGACAATTAATTACTGTGAGGCTGATTGGACCCCGTGGTAGTAGGGGCCAAGTGGCAGCAGTTAATTGACAAAGGCAAGGTGGGCGTGGTTACCGTAATGGACAGCAGAGTTGGAACAGCAATCAGAATAGTCTGACTCGTGTGGAATTATGGCATTGGCTACTTGCCCATGGTGTTCCTAGTAGTTAAATACATGGCAAACTTACTAAATATTTACTTGATCTGTATAGACAGAAGAATTCTAGGTGATGTGAACAGGAGCCTAGATTGAATCGACAGAATAGGGAGTCGTGGCCTCTCAATCAATTCCCAGACTTGAGTCAGTTTACAGACCCACAACCCCCTGAATGAAGGGGAGGTCAGGTCCCTTTGAGGAAGGACCCCACTACATTGCCAAAAATCTATAATGTCAATCTTTCTTCCAACTTTCCCCAAAGGGATCTGAGGCCTTTTATGAGAGTGACTGTATATTGGGGAAAAGGAAATAATCAGAATTTTTGTGGATTACTGGACACTGGCTCTGAATTGACACTAATTCCAGGAGACCCAAAGTGTCATTGTGGCCCACCAGTCAGAGTGGGGGCATATGGAGGTCATCATTGATGGAGTCTTAGCTGAGGTGTGTCTCACAGTGGTTCCAGTGGGTCCCCAAAACCATCCAGTAGTGATCTCCCCAGTTCCAGAATGCATAATTGGACTAGATATACTGAGCCATTGGCCGAATTCCCACCTTGGGACCCTGACATGTGAAGTAAGGGTTATTATGGTAGGAAATGCAAAGTAAAATCCGTTAGAACTGCCTCTACCTACAAAAATAGTGAATCAAAAGCAATACTGCATCCCTGGAGGGGTTGCAGAGATAATGCCACTATCAAGGACTTGACGGATGCAGGGGTGGTGATTCCCACCACATCCCCATTTAATTCACCTATTTGGGCTGTGCAAAAAACAGATGGATCTTGGAGAATGACAGTAGATTATCCTAAACTTAATCAGCTGGTGACTGCAATTGCAGCTGGTGTTCCTGGTGTGGTTTCATTGCTTGAGCAAATTAGTACATCTCCTCGTACTTGGTATGCAGCTATTGATCTAGCCAATGCCTTTGTCTCGATACCAATTTCAAAGGATCATCAGAAGCAGTTTTCTTTCAGCTGGCAAGGCCAACAGTAAACTTTTACAATGCTTCCTCAGGGGTATATCAACTCCCTAGCACTATGTCATAATTTAGTCTGGAGGGATCTTGATCACCTTTCCCTTCCACAAGACATCACACTGGTCCATTATATTGATGGCATTATGCTGATTGGACCTATTAAGGAAGAAGTATCAATGATTCTAGACTTATTGGTGAGACATATGCAAGCTAGAGGTTGGGAAATTAACCCCCAAAAAATTCAGGCACCTTTCACCTCAGTGAAATTTCTAGGGTGCCAATGGTGTGGGGCATGTCAATATATTCCTACTAAAGTGAAGGATAAGTTATTATATGTGGCTTCTCCCACAATTAAAAGGAGGCACATTGCCTGGTGGGCTTCTTTGGATTTTGGAGGCAACATATACCTCATATGCATGTGTTGTTTCAGCCTATTTATCAAGAGACTTGAAAAGCTGCTAGTTTTGAGTGGGACCCAGAACGACAGAAGGCTCTGCAACAGGTTCAGGCTGCCATTCAGGCTGCTCTGCCACTTGGCCCATACGATCAAGCTGATCCAATGGTCTAGTGCCCATGTGGGTTTGGACCCCACTCTCGGTACCAAATGTGTTAGACTGGATTCTCTAGAGAAACAAAACCAGGAAAGCTTATTGAGAAAGAGAAATTTATGTTAGGAAAATGGCTCACACACTTATAGAAGCTGGCAAGTCCAAAGTTCTTGGATCAAACGTCAAGCTGGAGGCTTTTCTGGACTCTTGCAGCTGCAGGGGCTGAGGAGCTCAAGGTGGGCAGGCAGTATACTGGCTGTTGACTCCAACGAATGATGAATCCATGATCTCCAGGCCAAATGGTGGATTGTTCACTCATGGACAGTTGCAGGCAGCACAACAGAATCTTGACCCACAGAAGATTGTCTCTTTTCCCAGGATGTCCATAAATATACTGGAAGCAGGCCACACCCCTAGGGAAACTCCCTTTCAATGGATTGACTACTCAAAACATATGCATCTGATTCCATCATGGGAATAATCATATCACAACTGCTTAAGCCACACAGAATTGTGGTGCAGCCATGTTGACACACAGCTCCAACTACCACACTGACAGTGAGTTCCTCAAGGACCTGTAGGTTTGAGTTTGAATTTCCAGTCTTTGTCCTTTGTATATATACTCATGTGCACTCATGATTTCTGCATGTGTACAGAAATGATTAGTGCAGTCTTTATTTCCTCCTTGCTTTTGAAGAGTCTATTTCAATGTAGTTACCTCATTTTTTTCCTGCTATGACAAGGTTGATAGCATTTTACCCTCATTACTGAAGATCCATAGTCCCCTGCATGGATGGAATGGAGTGACTCTAGCCACTGCCCCTTCTTGGGCTGTGTGGTAGTTAAATTTGTATGTCACCTTGTCTAGGCCTAGTTGAGTGGCTGGGCAGCTGTTCATAGTTATTACCTGTGATGAGATTGGCAATCAACTCCATGGTGGAATCTACCACAAGCAGCTGAGTAGCTGTCTGTGGGATGTGGTCCACTTCCTGTATATAAGGAGAACCTTAGGGATAGTCTGTAGCTTATGGCATGCTTGGACCCTGCATGGAGCCCTGTCATTGTTCTGCCAACCTGGGGACTTACAATGGACTTAAATTAATTGGCCTGCCATGTAGTTTGGTAACATCAGGACTGTGTCTTTTTACTTGTCAACCTTGGGCTTGTCAGCCTCAGCAGCCAGCAGCTGTCTGAGTGAAGAGATGCCTCTAGCTCCAGTGGGTCAGGAGCAGGAGGCAGAGCTAGACCCCAAGGTTGAGGGGCTGTCATCCAGCCCCTAGAGCCTGGTACTTTGAACCTGGACTTAAAGCCTCCAAACTGTAAGAGAATAAACTCCTGCTAGTTACGGCCATCCCATTTTCAAGCATATTCTTGTCAGAGCAGCACTAGGTAACCAGAACAGGTTGGTTATGTGACAGCCTCCTTCACAGATCCTTGTTCTTATCTCAGCTCACCCAGATCCTGGGCAGAACCTGTCTACCATCTGGGGAATTCTGAATGGCTCAGCAGGACGGGGAATGATTGTGTCAACCTTCCCCCAACAAACAAAGGTGAAGGGAGCTTTGGGCACTAAAAGAGAGGCCTCTCATGGCACTGGGGCCACAGAATCCAAGGACCTGCCTGTGCTGACCAGTGTTGGGCATGGGAACTCACACAGATGTGGACGGCATAGCCCTCACCCTTGAGAAATTTATAGTTTGGGAGGGGAGGTGATATGTGCATGACTGATAGAATATGAATGAACCCTGATGATGAGAATAACAACTACTTTTGGGGAGTATATATTCCCAGCAGGCACCATGCCAGGTACTAACATGCATAAATTGACTCTTCCCAACAAGTCTTCAAAGATGGTCTTTGTCTTAGGGTGAGTTTGCCAGCAGCAGACCTTGACTGGAGAATTCAGGTACAAGTGATTGCCTAATGAAGTGTTCTGAAAGGAGACTGATAAGGGAAGGGGAGCAGGACAGGGAAGGAGAGGAAGTCTACCTATCTCAAGATCTCAGGACAGTCCCATAGGTGTCAGTCTGACCCCTTAGAGGGGGCTCTGCATCTTAGAATTTTGTATGTGTGTGTATGTGTGATTCTCAGGTCCTTCAATCTTCTGTGTCTGAAGGCAAAGCTACTCCAGTAGACAGAGCCATAGGTGTTGGGCATTATAGGTGGGAGCAAACCAACCTCCATCTTCCTGTAACTAGAGTATTATTATCCCCATTTTTGTCATTGTTGTTAGTTGCTGTCCAATCATCTCTGTCTTATGTAACAGAATAAAACATTGCCCAGTCCTGTGCCATCTTTGTGATCATTGGTATGTTTGTTTCCATTATTGCAACAATTGTGTCAATCCATCTTATTGAGGGTTTCCCTAGCCTTCATTGACTCTCCACTTTACCAGACATAATATCAGAGGCCTTTCTGAGGTAACCAGCCTGAGGAATCGTCTGACATCTGTGTGGTGATGAAACTAACTGCTGGAAAGAGAATCAGGAGTTTGTATTTGGCACTCTTAAACTGCTTTGAGACCTCAAAAATGGTGGAGCTGTCCATGGATATTCACAAAGGAGGGTCCCCAGCTCTCTGAAGAGAAGATAGAGCTGTAGATGGGAGTGATAAACAGGGCTCTTAGTTCCCATTTCAGTGGAGGTGGGAGGAGAAGATGTTAATGATAGGAAATGCACGCAGCCCATAGAAGAAATGGCCACTAGAAGAATAGTGTGGGCAGTAGGTGTGTGGGGGACCCTGCAGAGTGGGGAGGACCTGATCTTCTCCTGCCCTCAGGGCCATTGGAAAAGGGGTGCACTGTGGAGTCTACTGATCTCCTTTTGGTGGAAGGTGAGAGCTTCACTCACTCCTTCTGCAGCACTGTTAGACACAGGTATACAGAAGGCTTTCACATCTGTAAAGGAAGGAACTGCCTGTGGTCAGGGGAAGGGTTTAGATGTCACTCTGTTGAAGACATAAGGACTCTTTGGGACTTTCTAGACATGGAGGCTGTGGATTATGGCCTGGAGATTGGAGTCTTGAGCCTGGAATAGTTGTCACATTCCCTGGAGGGCCTGAACAAGCTATAGTCTGGGGCCCTGCAGTGGTCAATCTTACCCATACTTCAGGGCCATCTGGCAGAGTCAGGTCATGGCCTTCAGAGTGCAGTAGATGAGACTGCAGTCTTGCATGTGTCCTTTGTGTCTGTGCTTTTGAGCCCATCATCCTCCAAGACCACTCTGTATCCCTCATCAATAAAATGGGGCTACATTAGGTCCAAGTTTGGAGTGTGTGTAATGGGGGTCTGTCTGGCAGGGCCAGATCGATCTGGTGGGCAGAATTGGGTAAGCTTCCCACTCTGTCCCTAATAGTTCTCTTAGATGCTGGAAATGCAGAACAACTCATATAAAGTGCTTTTTACATTTTCCCAGAGGGGGATCAACTTGAAGTTGAACATATCTGCTCTTAGGGCGGTAGATGAACAAGTCTGATGACTATTTGTAGCATTTGATTTATTAATTCAATCACACATACATATTTAAGCTCACATGTTATGTAAAATATTATGTTAATTTAGAAATAGTGTTTTGTTTTCCCCTCACATTTTATGGAATGGTTTATTCAAAGCCTTCCCGGGTCTCTTTAGCAGCTATTGTGCAGCTTCTAACCCAGTTTTCCAGGCCACATCATTCCCACTTCTATCATCATCATGTGAGTTCTAGCACTTTTTGGGTCTGTGTAAAATGTCGTTACTGGAGATTTCATCTCAAACCACCTCTACTAATTTGCATAATGTTAGAAGAAGTGTTTCCCCTGATTTGTTCTGTAAGTGTGTATTCATGATCTCCACAATGTAACTACTTCTGGGATGCTTTTAAAAGTGATTTGTAAACAGTTTGTTTAGAACAACATTCTAACTTGCATTTCTAAGGTTATGCCCAGGAATAACTATGAAATAGGGGTTAAATATATCTGCCTCCTTAAAAAAAAAAAAAAATTATGTCAGGCAACCTCTATAAGCATCTAAAACTAGCATTGATTGAGGTCATTTCAGGCTAATGTCTTTTCCCCAAATGGCCCTGTTGGTTAAAATAAAGAAAATGAGAGAACTGCTCTTTAACTGGAAAGCATTTACCTTTAACAGGAGAGTTTGTCAAGAATTTGAATGTAAGTTCACTCTTTTTTGAGGGAGGGTTTTGGAAGAAGTTACCTTTGCCATTTACCTAGCCGTAGAAAGTGCTAGTAACTCCATGGATATTTGTTGATTGAATGACTAAATTTAGATTTCATAAATAACCTGATTATAGCAGGATGCCTGAGATATACTAGGTACTCAGTGAAGCCAATTATTTTTCCATTGCTTGAGGCCTATTGCATCTTTCCCAACTCTCAGTTTAATAGATAACCAGCAGGTCCATTTTGCTCAGTCTGTCTCACTTATTAGGTTAGAACCCTGGAAGAGGGACCCCTTGGTCATCCTCAGTGTTGTGGTTGTTGTTATATGCCTTCAAGTTGGACCCAACTCATAGTGACCCCTCCTTGGGTTTCTGAGGTGTTATCACTATGGAAGTAGATTGCCCAACCTTCCTTCCAAAGAGTGGCTGGTGGGTTTGAACCACCAGCCTTCTGGTTAGCAGTCAGGTGCCTTAGGCACTATGCTACCAGAGCTCCTTTGGTCATCCTCTATAGTGAAATGAAAAACCTGCATGGATGGACCACACTTGTCTTCCTCACCAGACTTCTTTGCTCATTGACCATATTATAGCAAAAGTGGGATCATCCTCCCATCAAAAACTTTGCATGCTGTTCCTTCTGTTGGAAATGTTTCACCTCCTTGCCCCCATCTACCCCAATCTCTGAGTCCCTTCCTCATGGAGGCCTTCCTCTTCCCTAGATGAGGTCATTCCTCTCTCCCTCATGCCCCAGGTTAGGCTTTCATAAGGCTCTTCCTTCCCGCACTTACTCAAGTTGTAATTCAGCGTGCAGTAGCTCCTTCATTGATTCTATGTACTTCTTCCCCTGGGTTCTAAGCAACCTGAGATTAAGACTTGTCTACTATCACATTTACTCCCAGTGTTTAGCACAGTCTGACACACCACAGATGCTCCAGGAAACACTTGCTAGGGTGAATGCTGTTTAGCTTAGTGAATGCTGTTTGCAGATTAAGAATTTCAATGGAGGATGAAGAGTGAGATTCTGGAAATCTTGATTTGCTTCCCACAGGCTCTGGCCAGTATTGATTTCTGTCATTTTATATAAATATGATGGGTTCAGGAAATAAAGGCAAATGGATGCCCAGAGCTGCCCACTGTGGACCTTTGTCAGCATACAAGGTGCCCCTTCTTCTTCGGAGGAAAGGGATTTGACCTTTTAGTTGAATCAGTCAGTGTTGGTTTTTCACAGAGCCCATGGTAAGGCCTGTGAGTGATCTAAAAAATTCTTGCGATGGAAGAGCTGAAATTGTGGGTTAATTGGGAACCAGAAGTAGTGAAAACAAAAGGGTTAGAACTGAAATCTCCTGTGTCAGAATGGCCAAAACTTGGGGCTGGAGTCACCACAAATCAAGTGAAAGCCAGGTGGAAATGAGTTGATTTATCCCTTTCTCCTACTTCACCCGTACTGCATACAGGTGCTCCATCAGCTTCTCCTCTGCTCTCCCCACCTCCATCCCAAGTCTCTAGTTCAGGGTTCTGTAAACTATGGTGTATATATGCACCTTGTTTTCTTCTTTGGTTTTCTTCCCTCCTTCTCCATCTCACTCAGTATATTAGTTTCCAACAGCTGCTGTAACAAAGTACTACAAAGTGAGTGGCTTTAAATAATAGACATTATTGTCTCAAAATTCTGAAGCCTATACATCCAATTCAGGGTGTCAGAAGGGTCATGTTCTCTGTAGGTTCTAGGAACACATTCTTTGATATCTCTCCTGGCTTTTGGTAGCCCCAAGCATTCCTTAGCTTGCTGCTGCAGCAAAGCTCTATTGTCATATGGTTTTCCTTCCCCTTTCTGTCTCTTTGTTTCTCTTCTCTTTTTATAAGGACCCTGTTTAGATGGGATTAGGACCCACCCCACTCAAATCTACTTTTACAAGGGGTTAGGACTTCAGCATAAATTTTTTAAAAAAAGTATTTTATTGAAATACAATTTATGTACAATGAAATACACAAAGCTAAAGTGACATGAGTCAATGACTTTTTTTTTTTTTTTTTTTGCAGTATTCCCGCCTCTCCTTTCTCACCCCTGGTAACCAACAAAGAAAATTTCCATCCATATGTAAACCTTTCCTTGACTTTTTACAATAATGAACTAATACTATATTTGTCCTTCTGCGATTGACTTATTTCACTCAGCACAATGTCCTCCAAGTTCTTCCTCATGATGCGGTGTTTTGCAGAGTCTATATTATTCTTTAATGTTACATAGTATTCCATTGTGTGTATGTACCATAGTTTGGTTATCCATGCTTCTGTTGATGGGCACCTAGGTTGTTTCCATCTTTTTGCTATTGTAAATAGTGCTGTGATGAACCTGGGTGTGCATATGTCTGTCCTTGTCCTGGTTCTCACTTCTTTAGAATATGTACCTAGTAATGAGATTGCTGGGTCAAATGATATTTCTAATTCCAGCCTTTTAAGGAATCGCCATACTGCTTTCCACAGTGGTTGTATCATTTGAAAGTTCCACCAGCAGTGTATGAGAGTCCCAATCTCTCCACATCCTTGCCAGCATTTGTTATTTTCTGTCTTGTTGAACCTTGCCATCAGTGCTAGGGTAAGATGGTATCTCGTTCTTTTGACTTGCATTTCTCTGATGGCTAATGATCATGAGCACTTCATGTATTTGTTGGCCGCTTGAATATCCTCTTTGTTGAAGTGTCTGTTAGTGTCTTCTGCCCATTTTAAAATTGGATTGTTAATCGTTTTGTTCTTGAGGTGTTGGAGTTTTCTATAAATTTTAGAGATAAGTCCTGTGTCAGATATATTGTTGCCGAATATTTTTTTTCCTATCTGTAGGTTCCCTTTTGACTTTTTTGGAGAAGTCTTTGTAAACACATAAAAATTTAATTTTTAGAAGGTCCTATTCATCTAGTTTATCTTCAACTGTTTGTGCATCTTGGGTTGTGCTTGACAGTTTATTTTTGCCAGTAAGTTAGGGCCCCTAAATTTGCCCCTATTTTTTCCTTGAGGAACTTTATAGTTTTAGGTTTCACATTTAAGTCTTTGATACATCTGGAATTGGTTTTGGTGTATGGTGTGAGGTACAGGTTTTGTTTCATTTTTTTCTGAAAATGGGTATGCAGTTTTGCCAGCACCATTTTTTAAAGAGACCATCTCTTCTCCATTTAATGTATTTCAGCCCTTTGTCAAAAATCAGCTGAGTGTAGGACAATGGATATGTTTCTGGATTCTCAATTCTGTTGCACTGGTGTATGTGTCTGTCATTGTATCAGTACCAGGCTGTTCTGACTACTGAGGCTGTACAGTAGGTTTTGAGATCTGGGAGTATGAGACCTCCTACTTTGTTCTTCTTCAATAGTGCTTTGCTTATCTGAGGTCTCTTTCCTTTCCACATAAAATCAGTGATTGTCTTTCCATATCCTCAAAGAATGTTGCTGGGATCTGGATTGGGACTGTATTGAATGTATGATTGCTTTGGGTAATATTGACATTTTCACAATGTTCAATCTTCCTATTCATGAGCATGGTATGTCCTTCCATTTATGTAGATCTCTT
>NW_006921667.1:3233153-3234272 GCF_000298275.1 Orycteropus afer afer | reverse complement strand
TATTTTGCTGAGAGTTTTGATCAGAAATGGGTGTCGGATTTTATCAAATGCCTTTTCTGTATCAATTGATATGATCATGTTGTTCTTCTCCTTAGCTTTATTTACATGGTGTATCACGTTGATTGTTTTTCTAATGTTGAACCATCCCTGCATACCTGATATGAACCCCACTTGTCATGATGAATGATTTTATTGATATGTTGTTGCAGTCTATTGGCTAGGATTTTGTTAAAGATTTTTTCATCTATATTCATGAGGGATATTGTACTGTAGTTTTCCTTTTGAGTGATGTCTTTGCCTGGTTTTGGTATCAAGGTTATGCTTGCTTCATAAAAGGAGTTAGGGGGGATTCCATATTTTTCTATGTTTTACAATAGTTTGAGTAGGATTGGTATCAGTTCTTCTCTGAATGCTTGGTAGAATTCTCTGGTGAAACTGTCTGGGCCAGGACTTTTTAGTTGGTAATATTTTGATGACCTGTTTAATTTCTTCTTTTGTGATGTGCCTGTTCAACTTTTCCACATCAATCTGTGTTAGTTTAGTTAAGTGGTGTGTTTCTAGAAATCTGTCCATTTCTTCCAGATTTTCAAATTTGTTGGAGTATAGTTCTTCATAGTATCCTGATATTATCCTTTTTATTTCAGTTGGTTCTGTTGTAATGTCACCCATTTAATTTCTTATAACAATTTTCTCAGTGGTTTTGTTTTTTTCTTCCTGTCTGGAATTCCAATGACATGTGGGTTATTCCTTTTGATGGTATCCCACATGAACCTTAGGCTATCTTCATTTTGTTTTGATCTTTTTTCTGATTGATCCCTTTCCAAAGAAATATTCAGGTATTTGTCTTTAATCTTATTAATTCTGTCTTCCATTGCATTAATGCTACTCCTTTGCCCTTCTAATGTGTTATCTATTTCTGACAATTTAGTATTAATCTTCTGCATTTCTATCTGTAGATTTAGAATCATTTCTAATTTTTCATTTATTTTGTCATTTTGGTCTTGTATTTTCTTCCAAAGTTCTTCTAGGTTTTTTTTTTTTCTGTGTTTTCCTTGGTCTGTCTCTCAATCCTTTGAAGATACCTAAATATAATTCTTTTGAATTCTTTATCAGAGAGTT
>NW_006921667.1:3231476-3233053 GCF_000298275.1 Orycteropus afer afer | reverse complement strand
ATTTCTTATTAGGGTTATTTGTATTCTCTCCTTATTTTCCTTTGTTAAATTTGCCAGTGGTTTGTCAGTTTTATTAATCTTTTCAAAAAACCAATATCTAGTCTTGTTGATTTTTTCCATTGTGTTTCTATTTTCTGTTTTATTGATTTCTGTTCAAATCTTTAATATTTCTTTTCTTCTGGTGACTGTAGGTTTTTTCTGCTGCTTTTTTTTTTTTTTTCTAATTGTTGGATGTTGGGTTAAGTTGTTAATTTTGGCCCTTTCTTCTTTTTTGATGTGTACATTTTTTGCTATAAATTGGTCTCTTTTCACTGTTTTTGCTGTGTCCCCAAAATTTTAGTATGTTGTGTTTTCATTCTCATTTGATTCAAGGAATTTTTTAAATTTCATTTTTAATTTCTTCTATTACCCAGTCATTTCCAAGGAGGGTGTTATTCAGTTTCCATGTGTTTGCTCTTTTTCTATTCATCTTCCTATTGTTGATTTCTAATTTTACAGCATTATATTCTGAGAAGATGCTTTGCGGTATTTCAATGTTTTAAAATTTATAGATGCCTGTTTGCTTTGTAGCCTAACTTATGGTCAATCGTGGAAAATGTTCCATGTGCACTGGAAAAGAATGTATATTGTGCTTCTGTTGAGTGGTATGCTCTGTAGATGTCTATAAGGTCAAGTTGGTGGATTGTATTGTTTAGTTCTTCTGTGTCTTTGTTGTGCTTCTTTCCAGTTCTATGTTTGAAATTGGTATATTAAAGTCTCCTCCTATGACTGTGCAGTCATCTATTTGTCTTTTCAGTTCTGTTAGTCTGGTTTATGTCTTTTGGGGCTCTTTCATTGGGTGCATAGATATTTATTATTGTTATGTCCTCTTGTTCAATTGATCCTTTAATTATTATATTATGTCCTTCCTTGTATCTAATGGTAGTTTTTGTCTTAAACCCAGTTTTATTAGGAATTAATATTGCCACTACTACTCTTTTATGGTTGCCATTTCTTTGATATATCTTTTCCAAACCTTTGATTTTTAGTCTGTTTTTGTCTTTCTCTCTAAAGCGTGTCTCTTGTAGACAGCATATTGATGGGTTATGTTTTCTTATCCAATCTGCAACTCTCCATCTCTTGAGTGGTGCATTTAATCCATTTACTTATAGTGTAATTATCAACAAGTATGAATTTGTTGCTATCATTTTGTTATATGCTTTTTCATGGTGTTGTTGGTTTCTTTGTTCCATATAATTTTCTGTGGTGAGCTCATTTTGTTTATGAATCATGTTATCACTTCCTTTATTGCTATTGTTTTTGTATTTGAATATTTGTGCTCCTTCTCTTTTTTATTTTGATGTGAAAGTTTATCATTTTTCTTTGAGGTTACCCTGGGATTTATAATTTTCTTCCCAAGTTTAGAAAAGTCTGTTCTGTCTTGGAGTTGTCTTGACTTCCCTACCATCTAGAAGTTCTGTAACTGCACGGTTTTTCCCCTCTTTTTGGTTTGTAGTTGTCCCCATTTGTCAATTGCTGTCTCTGGTTCCCTGTTTACTATCTTGTAGGCTTATTTACTTTGGATACTTCCATAGCTG